>NC_051068.1:77945762-78245762 GCF_004664715.2 Peromyscus leucopus
CTTTACTTCTTACTTCGTGGCTTGCTATGTAGCTAGGTGGGTGGACCCTGGTGTCCTCTTTTCCTTCTCCTTTTCTCACTCCTCCATCTTTTCTCTCTTCTATTTATTTCTCTGCCTGCCAGCACTGCCTGTCCTTTCTTCTGCCTTGCTATTGACGATTCAGCTCTTTATTAGACCAATCAGGTATTTTAGACAGGCACAGTAACACAGCTTCACAGAGTTAAACAAATGCAACATAAAAGAATGCAACATGTGATTGGGGATTTAGCTCAGTGGTAGAGCGCTTGCCTAGCAAGCGCAAGGCACTGGGTTCAGTCCTCAGCTCTGAAAAAAAAAAAAAAAAAAAAGATGTCAGCCAGGCAGTGGTGGCTCTTGCCTTTAATCCCAGCACTCCAGAGGCAGAGCCAGGTGAATCTCCATTCGAGGCTAGCCTGGGCTACAGAGTGAGTTCCAGGAAAGGTGCAAAGCTACACAGAGAAACCCTGTCTCAAAAATTAAAAAAAAAAAATAGAATGCAACACATCTTTGCATCATTAAAAAAATGTTCCACAGCATAAATAAATGTAACACATCTTCAACTAATATTCCACAAAACTTCTGCTATCTGCAGTCTGTAGTTACTGGCCTGCCTATAATCTGGTGTGTGTGTGTGTGTGTGTGTGTGTGTGTGTGTGTGTGTGTGTGTATGTGTGTGTGTGTGTGTGTGTGCACACGTGCAACTAATATCTGTGAGTTGAGTTTGTCCCTAGTGAAGAATTTTGCTCTGTATTTATTGAAAAGCATAGAAAACACAGTATGGGAAAGGAATAAAGAATTCTTTACAGAAATCTTTAAAAGAGTTTTACAAGCGAAGTTACTTCACTAACCCCAACTGACCCTGAATAGCACCCAAAATTCTACACAAATGTGATCAACCTGTATCCACATGTTGCTTTCAACATTTATAGATATTTGTTTTTGTTTAACGTTGCTTTCAACCTGTTAGCCATTCTCAACTATATCCTCGTCCACCCACACATACATTATTCTGGGTCAGGGACATTAAGAATACATAACTTAGCCGGGCGGTGGTGGTGCATGTAGCTAGAGTTTTCCTGCCTGGCCCACAGTCAGGACAAATCTCTGTTGCCCGCCAGTCCCACAGCCACTCAGACCCAACCAAGTAAACACAGAGACTTATATTGCTTACAAACTGTATGGCCGTGGCAGGCTTCTTGCTAACTGTTCTTATAGCTTAAATTAACCCATTTCTATTAATCTATAAGTTGCCACATGGCTCATGGCTTACAGGTATATTTACATGTTGCTTCTCATCACAGCAGCTGGCAGCATCTCTCTGCCTCAGCCTTCCACTTCCCCAGAATTCTCTTCTCTGCTTGTCCCGCCTATACTTCCTGCCTGGCTACTGGCCAATCAGCATTTTATTTATACAGAGCAATATCAACAGCAGGTGCACACCTTTAAGCATCCCAGCACTTGGGAGGCAGAGGCAGGTGGATCTCTGAATTTGAGGCCAGCCTGGTCTACAGAGTGAGTTCCAGGACAGGCTCCAAAGCTGTAGAGAAACCCTGTTTCGAAAGCCCCCCCCCCAAAAAAAAAAAGAATACATAACTTAAGATTAAAGCCATGCATTAGCCGGGCGCTGGTGGCACACGCCTTTAATCCCAGCACTCAGGAGGCAGAGCCAGGCGGATCTCTGTGAGTTCGAGGCCAGCCTGGGCTACCAAGTGAGTCCCAGGAAAGGCGCAAAGGTACACAGAGAAACCCTGTCTCAAAAAACAAAAACAAAAACAAAAACAAAACAAAAACAAAAGCCGTGCATTTAACTTAAGTTGCAAAATCTGATTACAAGGGAAATCTAAGGCACAGCAAGATTGGTTACATTGCTCTCTTAAAGGCAGGCTGAACACAAGTAGGATACCAGGCTAAGTACGTAGTTTAGAATGATCTCCAGGCAGATTATTAATTTGATGACAAGACAGAGAAAAAGTTCGTCTCTTTGGGGTCAAGAGATATTTTCAGAAAAGTATATCAACAACACATAGGTTAGTTTTGTCATCTTGACCCAAAATCAAGTCACCTGGAAGATGGAGCCTCAACTGAGGAATGGTCTACACCAGATGACCTGTGGGCATGTCTGTGGCAGCATTGTCTTGATTGGTAATTGATGAAGGAGGGCCCAGCCTACAGGGAGCCTGGGCTGTTTAAAAATGGTACATAAACATGAGCCTGCCAGCAAGCCAGTAAGCGGTATTACTCCACGGTCTTTGCTTTAGTTCCTGCCTTCAGGTCCTGCCTTGGCCTCTCTCCATGATGGGCTGTAACCCATAAGGTGAAATGAATCCTTTCCTTCCCAATTTGCTTTTAGTCAGCATTTTATCACATCGACAAAGAAGCACACTAGCACAGATAGACATACTGAAAGAAAAAATAGTTGTGTCTTAAAAACATGGCCATGAATAGAAAGTTCAAGAAACGTAATAAAGGCTGGAGAGACGGCTCAGCAGTTAAGGGCACTTCCTACTCATCTAGAGGATCTGAGTTTGGTTCCCAGCACCCACACTGGGCAGCTCACGAATACCTGTAACACTAGTTCCAGAGGGCTCGATGCTCTCTTCTGACCTCTGGAGGCATCTACACACACATAGCATACTCACATGTAGACACACCCATACACATAAAATAACATAATGAGTTATGTCACAATACTATTCACATAAATTAAAACACATGCTTATAAAACAATCATTTTTGAGGATTCAACATTAAACACAGTAGAGATGGGGTGAGGACTTGGTTTAAAAATGAATGAGTGAATGGCAGGGGTCTTGGATGGATCAATGGCATAATGGGCCATGAAGCAAAGATTAACCCAGTCTTGTGAACCTGAGACCCAAAGGAAAAAAGCATTTGTATTATTGAATATCAGCTTAATAAAGTAAAAGAGAATGGACAGTCTTTTGGGATGTAGCCATTCACTTATTTATTCATCGAGTAAACATTTGCTCAACATCTAGGGCAGGAGGCTGTAAGCCAAGCACCCGGCGGGTGGAGTTGTGTTCTGTTTTAAATCACCTCCTTTACATTCTCCTGTTTGCAGACGACAGAAGGGAGTGTCTCTGTGGACTGCCTTTTTGTCACTGTGACAGTACCTGGCAGAAACAGTCGGGGAGGATGATGGGCTTTGGCTCACGGTTTCAGAAGTTTCAGTTCATTCTGGTGGGAAAGGCGGGTAGAGCAGCTCCGTCCATGGCCGCAGGAGGCTGAGGTGGAGGATGACTGTTCACACCGCAGCAGGAGGATGAGGTGGAGGATGACTGTTCACACAGCAGCAGGAGGCTGAGGTGGAGGACAACTGTTCACACCGCAGCAGGAGGCTGAGGTGGAGGACAACTGTTCACACCGCAGCAGGAGGCTGAGGTGGAGGATGACAACTGTGCACACAGCAGCAGGAGGCTGAGGTGGAGGATGACAACTGTTCACACAGCAGCAGGAGGCTGAGGTGGAGGATGTCAACTGTTCACACGCAGCAGGAGGTGAGGTGAGGGTGGAGGATGACGACTGTTCACACAGCAGCAGGAGGCTGAGGTGGAGGATGACAACTGTTCACACAGCAGCAGGAGGATGAGGTGGAGGACGACTGTTCACACAGCAGCAGGAGGATGAGGTGGAGGACAACTGTTCACACAGCAGCAGGAGGATGAGGTGGAGGACAACTGTTCACACAGCAGCAGGAGGATGAGGTGGAGGATGACAACTGTTCACACTGCAGCAGGAGGCTGAGGTGGAGGACGACAACTGTTCACACCGCAGCAGGAGGATGAGGTGGAGGATGACAACTGTTCACACCGCAGCAGGAGGCTGAGGTGGAGGACAACTGTTCACACCGCAGCAGGAGGCTGAGGTGGAGGACGACAACTGTTCACACAGCAGCAGGAGGATGAGGTGGAGGATGACTGTTCACACAGCAGCAGGAGGCTGAGGTGGAGGACAACTGTTCACACCGCAGCAGGAGGCTGAGGTGGAGGATGACAACTGTGCACACAGCAGCAGGAGGCTGAGGTGGAGGATGTCAACTGTTCACACCGCAGCAGGAGGCTGAGGTGGAGGATGACAACTGTTCACACAGCAGCAGGAGGCTGAGGTGGAGGATGACTGTTCACACCGCAGCAGGAGGCTGAGGTGGAGGACAACTGTTCACACCGCAGCAGGAGGATGAGGTGGAGGACAACTGTTCACACAGCAGCAGGAGGCTGAGGTGGAGGATGACAACTGTGCACACAGCAGCAGGAGGATGAGGTGGAGGATGACAACTGTGCACACAGCAGCAGGAGGCTGAGGTGGAGGATGACTGTTCACACCGCAGCAGGAGGCTGAGGTGGAGGATGACTGTTCACACCGCAGCAGGAGGCTGAGGTGGAGGATGACGACTGTTCACACAGCAGCAGGAGGCTGAGGTGGAGGATGACAACTGTGCACACAGCAGCAGGAGGCTGAGGTGGAGGATGACGACTGTTCACACAGCAGCAGGAGGCTGAGGTGGAGGATGACGACTGTTCACACAGCAGCAGGAGGCTGAGGTGGAGCATAACTGTTCACATAGCAGCCGGCCAGGGAGTGGGGAGTGCAGGCGGGAACGAGGGGTGGGGGCTAGTATTCAAACACCACCCACACTGATCTACTTCTGCCACCTCCCTAGAGTCCCATAGTCTCCCCCAAAGAGTACCACCAGCCAAAGAACAAGTAATCAAGCATGAGCCTTCAGGGGACATTTCAGAATCAAGCCCTGACATTCCATCCCCGTCCCCAAAGGTTCACAGTCTCTTCATAATGAAAACAAAACAAAACAGAAAACAATGCAGTTAGTAGAACTTCTAGAGCTCCCATGGGGGCTGGAGAGAGGCTCAGAGGTCAAGAGCACTCGCTGCTCCTGCAGAGGACCTGGGTTCAGTTTCCAGCACCCACATGGCAGCTCACAACCATCTGTAACTCCAGTTCCAGGGTGTCAGACACCCTCATCTGACTTCCAAAGGCACCAGGCATGTGTGTGTTGCATGCACATATGTGCAGAGAAAACATTCATATATATATATATATATATATAATATATATATATATATATATAACATAGAAATAAATAACAATTAGGAAAGACGATTCCTATAGTCTTACCAATTCCACCTCATGAACAGTCTTAACTAGCCACATGTCTATCGGCACTTGGGGCTTCCAAATTCCCACCAGAATTATAAGCTCCACTTCACAGCATTGAAGGGCTTCTCAACCACCTTTCCATGGTTTTTCATACTCTTTCTGCACATCAGTTCCAAAGGCCTAAAGGTCACATGGTCAGGTTTAACCTCGATAACAAGGTTTCCTGTGCCTGTTTTCAGTAGCAGACCCCTTTGTGTTGGTGACGAAATGCCTGGACAACATAAGGAAGGACGGAAGGGTTGAGTCCGGCTCACGGTTTCGTTCCATCTTAGTGGCGAGGGCAGGGGGGGAGCAGCTCAGTCCGCGGTGGCAGGTGCATGTGGGAGGAGAGAGCCATTCCTGTGCGAGCAGAACCAGAAGCAGAGAGCGTGGGACAGAACTAGGAGGGAGGAGCTAATGTTCAAAGGTCACCACCTTTGACCTATTTCTGCCAGCTAAGGCCGCCTCTTAAAGGTTCCAAAGGTTCCATACTCTCTGAAAGCGCCATCACCGACTAGGCGGAAATCATCCATGCATGAGCTCATGAAGGGACATTAGAGATTCTAACCATAACAGTCAGGGGTCCAGACAGACAACCACAGGGACAGATGCTGCACTAGCCTGGGAAGGGAGTGGGCTGGACAATGAGATGCTTGAGCAGCCATGGAAGAAACACCACGGACTGGAAGTCGCAAGTTCAGGGCTACTGAAAAGTAGTGTGTCAGGACAGGCCAGTGACTACCCCACCCCATCGTGGAACCCGGAAGAGCTGGGCCAGGGACACAGGCAGAAGCCCACTGTGAAGGACCTAGGAGAACAAGCGAGGGAGTTTGATTTTCCCTAAACACAGGAAAAGTTGCCACACACTCATGAAAACACCATGATCAGGAAGTCATTCAAGCCTGCACTCCAGGCCCTGTGTGGAGAATGGTTGAGGGAGGATGGGGGAGGGGAGCTCATTGAGGAGCTGTAGGAGCCCTGACCCACACACTAGTGTGTAGGGTTAGAGACAGAGACGGCCGGGAAGGTCAGAGGTAGAATCCAGAGCTGTGTTCATGGTGTCCGGCTGGGTGTCTTCCAGATCTTCCCCAGCGTGAGGAACGCAGGAGGGGGGACAGTGTGGGCAGGACACTGAATGCAGATTGGGAGGGGTGGGGTGTGGAGGGCAGGAGCAGTGTATACACACACACACACACACACACACACACACACACACACACACACATACACACGAGCAGCTAGAGAGGACTCTGAGAGGAATATCTGCCCCTGGAGCACTGTGACAGAGAGCCACGGGGAAATGGGGGCTCTGGAAAGAAGAGGGGAAGAAGGAGGGGCAGTCACAGAAGAAACCAGGACGGAGGAGCCAGGTGCAGCGGCCCCCACCTGTAATCCTGGCACTTAGAAGGTGAAAAGCTGACTTGAGTCCAGGAGGTTAAGATCAGCCTGGGCCCAGTTGTTACTGAATGAATGAGTCCATCAGTCAATCAAATCAAGCAGGAGAAAGGTTTGAGGAGGAATCAGGGACCGACAGGTAACACAGACAAGTCAAGTAACACCTGTGGCAATGCTTTGATTAAAAATGGTAAAGATATTTATTGTAATAAAAATAATTTTTAAATCCTTTTTAAAAAAAATGGTAAAAAAAAAAAAAAAAAAAAAAAAACCACCTCTTACGTTCTAAGAGACTGGAGCTTTGTGCTGGACCTCATAGACAGAGTTAGTAATTCACCTTGAAGTCACTTAAGACTATCCTATTGTGTGCTCAGCCTGCTTGTGTAACCTGCTTTCAAATGTAACAATCAACCTTACTTGCCTTGAATTTCCCATGTAGTCAGCTTGTACAACCTAAATTAAGGCACAGCTATAATCTTAAATTACACATTCTTCCCTGCCCCTGACCCAGAACAATGCACGTGCATCATTTGCTGAAAGCTGCAAATACAAAGGTTGAGAGCAATTTTCTAAAATGAATATCCACCGTAAGTGTTGGACACAACCTCTGTATATTGGTCGATAACAAATGATGTTTGTTGTCTCGGTCAGTTGGAGCCAGTGACTTAATCCCTTGTACAACTCTGTTCAAGATTTCTGTGAAGTATCCCATTCCTTCCCCATGTGATGCTTTCTGTGCAGTTCAGTAACTACCGAGCAGAGCCCTTTGTTAGGACAGAAGACACAGCATGAAGACGAGGGTAGTCACTGGCCTGTTCTGACACACTGGGCTCGCTCTTGATTAAATGACTCCAAGGGGAAGCACTCTTATTTCGTCCTTTAATGTGACACTGATGCATTGTTGATGACTTGGAGCTAACCACTGATGCATTTAATCCATGCAATCATCAAGACTGAAGTTGTAATGACCCAAAACTCACTGGTCACAGTAAGAAATGGCTCCCACCGCAGCGTGTTGAGGAACAGAGTAGATGCTTCAGGAGCAGAAAAAAAATCTCCAAGAAGGGTCATGTGTGACAGATACATGGCTAGAGGGCCCACAAAGTGTGTTTAAAAGGACGAGAATACCTTTTGTGGATCCACAGGAGAGAACTAGGGGGAAATGGAGAGAGTGGAGCCATGGGTGAGAAGGGACAGTGAATGGAAGGAGATGATGGGAAGGAACCAAGAATGGGCCTCTGAAGGCATCTGTGTAAAAGGAAGAGGAACACTTCTTCCTTGGATGCAATGAGAGCTTTCCCAAAACGACGTCCCATCCACAGCTACTCACACCTCTGACATGAGACAGGCACCACTGAGGAGATTATAATCCCTCATTTCCTCCTTCAGGCTTCCTCCAATAGCGCCAAGAACACTGTATGCCCAAGAGCCAGAAGGGAGGGCCAAAGTGGAGAGCCAGTAGAGGTGGGACTGAGAAAGAGAGCCCAGATTGCAAGAACACAAGTGTCCACAGCCTTCCTAACCTCAACTCAGTGCTCTGTGGAACCATAAGGCCACTGTCCTGGAAACTGTCCTGGCTTTGTAGTTTAAGCCTGTTCTCACTGTCCCCAGTTCCCAACTCTGGATCCACCTGTCAACTGTATGTGCATGTTCCCCTGTGTCCAGGTACATGTGCATGCATATGCAGGGGCTGAGATGACATCAAGCATCTCCTTTGATCATTCTCCATCTTCTTTATTGAGTCAAGACTTGTTGCTTAAGCCCAGAGTTTGCCAATGTGGCTAGTCTAACTAGCCAGCTTGCTCCGGGAATCCCGTCTCTACCTCCCGTGTGCCGGGATTATGGCGGGGTGCCACCACTGCTGCCCAGCACGTACATGGGTGCTGGGGATCTGAGCTGTGGTCCTTACACTTGTGCAGCAGGTGGTTTACCAGCTGGGCCAGCTCCCCAGGCCCCACCTCTCAGTTATTCACTTAAACTGCCTTGGGACTCGAGGGTCCTTCCTCATTTCTGAGTTCTCACTCTTGGCTCCTGTTTAAGAGTTTTGTCTTGTGTTTTATCCTATCACTTTTGATGATCATGGGACATATTCAGGTATTAATGCCCCTTCCTTATTCAAAAGGGGATTTGGGTTAGTTAACAAAGACATACTGACTATGTGTGCTGGCTAATTTTATGTCAGCTTGATACAAGCTATCATCATCTGAGAGGAGAGAACCTCAATTTAGAAATTGAGAGCATTTTTTTTTTTTACATTAGTGATTGATGGGGTAGGGCCCAGCCAATTATGGGTGGTGCTATCCCTGGGCTTGGGGGTTCTGGGTTCTGTGAGAAAGCAGGCTGAGCAAGCCAGTAAGCAGCACTCCTCCATGGCCTCTGCATCAACTCCTGCCTCCAGGTTCCTGCCCTGCTTGAGTTCCTGTCTTGACTTCCTTAGATCATGAACAGTGATGTGGAAGTGTAAGCCAAATAAACCTTTCCTCCCAAAGTTGCTTTTGGTCACAGTGTTTCATCATAGCATTAGCAACCTTAAGACACTGTGGTATCAGAAGTTCCTAAAAATGAGATAATGAATAAGAATGAAAGCAAAGTTAAAGGAAGAAATAT
Source organism: Peromyscus leucopus (assembly GCF_004664715.2). NCBI lineage: Eukaryota > Metazoa > Chordata > Mammalia > Rodentia > Cricetidae > Peromyscus > Peromyscus leucopus. The sequence continues at coordinate 77,954,958 of NC_051068.1, forward strand.
GATACATCCAATGATTAGGTAAAAATGCCAAGAATGCATTCCATTAGTTTACATACATTTAATTTTAAATAGTCATACATTCAGTTCTAAGCTTCCTAACAGGCGTTGTGAAGAGAAAGAAAGACAATGATGTATGTAATCATGGTGCTTTTTAATTAATTAATTAATTTGTTTGTTTGTTTGAAGTACTGAAACACAAGACCCAAAAATTCAAAATAAGAGAGGCTAAGAGAACTCTAGGATATGAGTGAAGGAAAACTCCAGTTGTAGTTAAGTACCAGGCCTTTAGGAAAGCAGAACCATACTAGGAACCTTCTCTGTAGCTAAAGTTTTTCTGCCTTGCCCACAGTCAGGACAAATCTCTCTCACCCGCCAGGTCCACAGCTGCTCAGACACAACCAAGTAAACACAGAGACTTATTTTGTTTACAAACTGTATGGCCATGGCAGGCTTCTTGCTAACTGTTCTTATATCTTAAATTAGTCCATTTCTATAAATCTATACCTTGCCACGTGGCTCATGGCTTACCGGTACTTTACGTCTTCCTTGTCCTGGCGGCTGCTGCAGGCCGTCTCCTTCTGCCTTCCTGTTCTTTTATTTCTCCTCTCTGTTAGTCCCATCTATACTTCCTGCCTAGCCACAGCCAATCAGGTTTTATTTATTGACCAATCAGAGCAACTTGACATACAGACCATCCCCCAGCAGAGCCAAGTGCAGACCATCTCAGACACCTGCACTCAGCATGGTCCTAATCATCCTCTATGCGGACCTGCTAGTTAAGCCACGAGGAACCCAAGAACGGCTCCCACAGGACATACAGCACTTCTCTAAACAGCTATCTCCATTAGAGGAAACTAATGGAATACTTGATAAATTTCAAGTATTCAGATTTAGAAAGTCAGGAGGAAGTTTGAGCATAAGTGAGTTCTTAGTTAGGGTTTCTATTGCTGTGAAAAGACACCATGACCATGGCAACTCTTTTTTTTTTTTTTTTTTTTTTTTTTTTCTGTTTTGTTTTTTGAGACAGGGTTTCTCTGAGTAGCCCTGGCTGTCCTGGAACTCACTCTGTAGACCAAGCTAGCCTTGAACCTACAGAGATCCACCTGCCTCTTCCTCCTGAGTGCTGGGATTAAAGGCGTGTACCACCACCACCCTGCTTCATGGCAACTCTTATAAAGGAAAAAACTCTAATTGGGACTGGCTTATAGTTTCAGAGGTTTAGACCATTATCATCATGATGGGACATGGCGGTGTGCAGGCAGACATGGTGCTAGAGAAGGAGCTGAGAGTTCTATATCTTGATCCACAGGCAGTAGAAGCAACTGTGTATGTACCACACTGGGTGTAGCTTGAACATGAGACCTCAAAACCTGTTTCCACAGTGTCGCACTTCCTCCAACAAGATCACACGCATTCCAACGAAGCCATCCCTCCTAATAGTGCCACTGCCTATGTGCCAAGCATTCAAACACTCACACACATAAGTCTGCAGGGGGTGCATACCTAGTCAAACCACCACAGTGAGTGAAAAATACATGGAAATTAAGCATACAATTGAAAACAACAGTTAACCTCAGCATTAAAAAAAAAAGGAACAGTAAAAGAAAGAGAAGCAAACAGTGCTGCTAGGAATGGAGTTCACATGACCACAGTTAGGTGATTATCAAATGCTGATAACATGTCAACAGAAATGTTGAGAAAACACTGCAAATATTGGGAGGTAGAGAAAGTGACTGAGATAATGCTCACTGCTTTCATCTACTAAATCCTGGGGTAATTTGTAGCTCAGTGGGAATGGGAAATCAATAATGTCTAAAAACAAAAATCAAGAAGTAGCAATCTAAACTTGTTATTTAGAGATATGAAGGATACACATGTATTTACACACATATATGCATATATATGTATGTTTACAAAAGTTGGAGTGTATTTATAATCCCACTTCTTCAGCCAATAACAGAAAAACAATTCATCCCCTCTGGTTAATTTCTGGGAAATAACAATTCCTGGCAATCTAAACTTGTTATTTAGAGATAGAAAGGATGCATACACACACACACACATACATACATACAATAAAAGCTTACTAAAGTTGGAGTATGTTTATAATCCCAGCACTAAGGACACAGAATCAGGAAGATCCTGAGTGTGAGGCTAGCCTAGGCTACATAATAAGGCTTGTCTGAGAAAATAAAACAACAAATTAAAAAGCTAGGGCTAGAGATCCCTTCTATGATAGCTCATCAACATGACTGGCAAGTTATTGCTGGCTGTTGACAGTAGACCTCCATTTTTTGCCACAATGACCATGTTGTTGCTTGAGTATCATTACAATATGGCACTTAACTTTCCCCCAAGGGGGAAAAATACAGTAGAAACCATAGTGTGTGTGTGTGTGTGTGTGTGTGTGTGTGTGTGTGTGTGTGTGTGTGTGTGTGTATGTGTGTGTGTGTGTTGCAGAGGGGTCCTAGGGGCCAGAGTCAGTGCCTCTGAGCTTCCTGCCCACCAGGCAAGCACCCTACCACTGAGCCACACCCTCAGCCTCTGTAACCACAGTGTCTTCTATAGCATAACCTCAGAAGTCACACTATTATTTCTAGCACATCTTATTAGTTAACACACATCAGCCTTATTTGATGTAGGACATGAATGTACAAAGGTATGAATTGCTAAGAGGCATGAATCCTTAGAGTCAATAACAAGTATTCAAAAAGTAGAAACTTGCCTGGTGGTGTTCTTCTTTTTTAGATCTATTCATTTTATTTTATGTAACGAGTGTTTTGCCAGCATGTGTGTATGTGCACCATGAGTGCCTAGTGCCTGAGGAGGTCAGAAGAAGGCATTGGGTCCCCTGGAACTGGAGTTATAGGCAGTTGTGAGTCATCATGCAGGTCCTAGGAACTGAACCTGGATCCTCTGCAAGAGCAACAAGTGCTCTTACCCACTGAGCAATCTCCAATCCCATTCTGAACGCTCTTCATGACAAGAATATGAGGAGGTAGGACAATTATATAACAGAAATCTTAATCAAAAGACCTGAGCTAAACAAAGACCCAAAGTATGTATAGTATGTATATAGGCACCCAATTCTTTTAAGGGCTTCTTCTTCTTCTTCTTCTTCTTCTTCTTCTTCTTCTTCTTCTTCTTCTTCTTCTTCTTCTTCTTCTTTTAATGGATTCAATTTATGGACTCTAGAGGAATAATGGGAATGCATATATTTTGCCCCCAGTAACACTGCTTTTTTTTTTTTTTTTTCAACTGAGCATTTGGTGAATGTTGGTGCAGGGATCTCAGTGTTCTGCTATCTGACAAGTACATGGAGTTCAGCTCCTCCCTGTTAGCAGTTACGGGCAGACCAATATTCTTTAATAGGCTGAGCTGGAGATGGGCTGTCAGCCACCTCCGAAAGTTCAGGAGCCTGGCTAGGGCATCTGTTTGGCTGGCAGGAGAAGCTCTTCCAAGGAATACCTGTCCTAGATACAGATAGCCTTGGCATTTAGGATGTTCCAACTCTAAATCCACACCCCTCCTTTTTAGCCAAGAACAGAAAAACAATTCATTCCCTCTGTTAATTTTGATGAACCCTCCAAACTCCAGAGCTCACGCAGCCTCTACAGCTCTGTTCTTCCACCATGAAAACCAGTGTCCAAGCGGCTCAGATTCTCCCTGCTTCCTTGTGGAAACTTTCCAGCCTGAGTTTATTTACAGAGGAAACTCATGGAGACAAGCTGTGTGGGTACTGCATACCTGTGATTTCAGTGTGTGAGAGCCCGAGGCAGGAGGATCTTAAGTTAGAGGTCAGCCTGGGCTACATAGCAGGACTCTGTTGCAAAAATAATCAACAATTAAACAGGAAAGGAAAAGTGAGTGTCAAGAGGACTCAGAGGTAGACGGATTGACCCCATGCCAACTCCATGTCTCTCTCTCTCTCTCTCTCTCTCTTCTCTCTCTCTCTCTTTTCTCTCTCTCTTCTTTTGTTTTTGAGACAGGGTTTCTCTGTGTAGCTTTGTGCCTTTCCTGGAACTCACTCTGTAGACCAGGCTGGCCTCGAACTCACAGAGATCCACCTGGCTCTGCCTCCCGAGTGCTGGGATTAAAGGCGTGCGCCACCACCGCCCGGCTCACGGTCTCTTTCAAACGTAGCTCACACGGTATCCACTTGCCGGTAGTTCAGTGGGTACCATCTGAGATTTCAGCTCTCCTGTCTAGAAGCCCTTCTCGTTTCTGTCATTGTACCTCTAGAAAAGGGTGGTTCCGGGCAAAGGAACAACCAGAAATCATAGTCAAGATTTTTGTGTAAAGTTCATTTTCTGCTTCCCATCCCTCTGAAAAACGCCTACACATTTCTATCAGCGTCTCAGGTCCCAGGGAGGTTAAAAATCTTTGCAAAGGGACACAAATCACAGCCCACGCGCTAGATGTGCCCTCCAAGGGTATTGTTTGGACCTCACTGTGTTTTGGACGTTTTTTTTTGCCAACCTTTAGAAGTCAGAAGATTTCGCACACAAAATCAGATTTGTGGCTTTTCAAATACTTGGGGAAATAAGACAACCCTGAGCCCACATTCCCTGGAGGGGAGAATTGGCAAGCTATGGGCGGCAGCTGCCTTTCAGATGGGGCATAGCTCTGCATGGTCCCCACCTGGAGCCAGATTTTGATGACTCGGCTGCTCTACCCCAATTTATGTCTTTTGTTTGTGAGCTTCATACACCGGCGAATAGTTCTTCCCCAGCAGTACTGATCGTAAGGCTTTGGCCTGGTAGTGGACTTCGGCGTGGAGGCAAAGCCTCGCCCTCGTGAAGCAAACCAGTTTCTGCTCCTGCAGAGCCCTGAGCCTGAGTGGGCGGGGCCTTCCTGAGGGGCTGCCCCCTCTGACTCCTCCCTCCTTTCTGATTGGCGGATGAACCGATGGCCAGCAACCTTCATTTTGAGCCGGGACTCCGCCCACACAGTATGGCAGAGGAGGTGGCAGGGAGCTCTTACCCTCGCTTCTCTCTCGATGTAAGACCGTTCCCCAGCCCCGAAGGTGACACTTCATCCTCACCAAGCTATAGGTGTGCCTTTTCTCTTGGGTTCAGGAACCGCACTGCTTCCCACTCACAAGCTGTGCGACCTGGCCCGAGCCCCGAGACTCTCAGCTGAGACCTTCCATTCTGCGTCTATGGAGTAACTAAATAGTTACTGTCGCAGTAGTAACTATTCTCCAACTCCCTGGAGCCTCTGACCCACCGTCAGCTGCCAGATTCAGCTCTTAAAAAATACAATGCCCATTCTTAACGTCTTCCACGGGGTGCCAGAAGCCGTGCAGATTTCTCAGGGAGAAACTTTAAAAGTCTGTGATGTGGGCTACCATCGGAGCAACACTCTCTGCCCTGAGAAATGCGAGGAGCTGATCCTCACTCTCGGGTGGGCTAAGGCGTCCCCAGCTTTCTCAGCCCACTTGCTCCCCCCGGGCACCCCTTGTCCTTTTGGCTAGCTGTTCAATCATTGCAGCTGGAGGTGGAGAGGAGCCTACCCAGGCAGGGAGTCCCATGTCAAGAATGTCTCGTGGGTTATCCAGACTGCTCCAAAAGAGCTCTTGAAAAGCAGGACTGTGCCTTTTTCTTGGTATCTCTAGCATGCAGTAAAGAACATACTAGAAACTCAAAGAAATGTCTCTTCAGAAGGGAATTCTGTCTTTCTTGCCTTTGTAAAACCCAAGCCATTAAACTAGAGATGGTCTCACCACAGTGCTTATACACTGCCCCAGCCATTGTCACAGCCCAGACTTTTTTGTTTGGTTGGTTCTTCTGAGACAGGGCCTTGTTATATAGCCTAGGCTAGCCCATAGCTCACGATTCTTCTGCCTTAGCCTCTCCAGTGCTGGGGTTCTAGGCATGCTCCCCACTCACAGCTTCCGTCTAGTCTTTGCTGATTCTGTGTGTGCAGGCTAAGTCCCTTTCCTGGTGTATAACCTAAAAACATATTGGAATTCATTTGCGTAACCACATTCCATTCTTGTCTCCTCACTGCCTAGAATGACGCCTCTCAAGGGTAATCCTTATAGATCTAAGGGCATGGGCTTTGGAATCAGACTGGCATTTTGGTCGTGGCTAACTGTCCCATGTGGCATTGGCTTAGTCATTTGGCTCTAAGCTTCTCCCTCCTGCTTTGCCAAATGGACCTGGCAATGATGATGCCCAGCTCCTGGTGCCACTGAAGTGAAAGGAGCCCCATGCAGCATTTGCCCCTGATGAAAAGCTCTGTAGACAGTGGTTCCCGTTAGAAGCACTTTGGAATCTTCCTCAAACTTGTGTAAAATTCAGTCCTTTCACAGAGGGGGTTCTCGTAGGCTCCCCCAGGACGCACATACAGAAACCCGGGCTAGCAGTAAGTTTCATGTTACAAACGGCCTAAGAATTTTTGCACAGCATATCCTGACACTGAGAATTCAAAACTGAAGCACATTCTGGAGAATTTGCAGAACCAGAGACACGTCCTCTGGCCCCAGTCTGAGAAGCTCTTGTTTCCTAAGCTAGAAGACGGACAGGGGCTGAAGGCCCTTGTCCTCGCAGGCCTTGAGTGTCCCTGTGGAAGACTTCCTTCACGTGGTGGCCAGCAGAGACCTCAGCCTTTTGTTCTTCCCACGATGGCTGTGGGAGGCGTCTGAGGAAGAGCCAAAGGCCCCTGCTCGGCCCCTGGTGACTCTGCCTGGTATTGAGCCAACCCATGGCTGTGTGCATCCTTCTTCCCACCCGGAAGCCAGCAGCTCTTTGCATAAGAGAAAGGGGAGCAGACTGCAGCAAGGGGAGGCCTCCTGGGCAGAGAGAGAAATTCAGTCCAGGGAAAACAACCTAACAATTTAACTCTAAGTCTCACATCTTTAGCAGCTGGGGAAATCACAAGAGCAGGGGAGGGCCAGCCGCAGCAGACAGGACCTAACAGCAACCAGAGAGAGGGTCTGCATCCCCTTCTACCGCCGCCCCAGGACCACAAGGGCAAAAGGAGCCCTGTTCAACATGAGGAGCCTTTGGGGTCTGCTGCAGAGCCGGTCTGCAACCCCGGTTCTCAGCCCAGCCTCTGACCACATGTTTGGTCTCTCCTCTTCCCTAGCAGAAGCCAGCTTCTGGGAGTCACCCTGGCCACAGACCCAGAATGGAACCATCCAGATATTTCCATTGTTGGTTTCAAAGAGACCTCCAGGGCTCCCTCCCTACCAGTAGCATGTGGCAGCTTTTCACACACACACACACACACACACACACACACACACACACACACACACACGCAGGTCTCGGTAGTAAACAACTTAGCTGCCCACCATTCTCTTTCTTCCAAACCTAAGAACAGGCCTAAATGATCATAAGGAAATTAATACACTCATTCCACAAACATGAGCAGGGACGGGTGACATGTGGCAATGATCTGGGAGACAGCAGCAGCCCTGCCTCCGGGATGCCTCCCTGAAGCTCTTTCTCCACTGGAGACGCAGTAGACAGAGCTGTAGAGCTTGAATGTTATTTCTCTCACCCCAGGAGACTATGAAGAAGGAGGAGGAGGAAGAGGAGGAGGAGAAAAAGTGATGTTACCAAACCCAGCATTCTAGAATGTCCCCAGGGGTGACTCTGCAGGGGCACAGAGCAGCTGTGCCTTCAGTAACTGGATGGAACTGCTCTAGGGAGCTCCTCAGAGGGCTCTGGGTTCACCTGTGACAGCGCTGGTGGAGGCAGCCCAGGCCCACACCACCCCCAGAAAGGTGTGAGGTTATGGGATGAGTTCGCTAAGCCACCACAGCGTCACGTCACGGGGTAGTCCACCACCACTGAGAGAGAGAAAGCCGGCAGGGGAGCTCAGAGAACCAAGCGGAACCCTACAGCTTCCTTCCTATTGAGAATGGGAAGAGTTTCCAGGGGGCAACCAGGCAGTGTGTGTCAGAGGTCTGACTCGATTTGACTTCTAGGGATTTAACAACCTGGTTTGTTTTCTTTGTGTAGATGGGTTCTCTTCCGTGTACCATGCTCAGTCCCCATTGTCAAGTTGACTAGATCAGAATCACCTAGGAAACCCATCTCCAGGTGTGTCTGGGAGGGCGTTTCCAGAGAGGTTTGAGAAAGGAGGGCTCATCTTAAGTGTGGGTACCACCATTCCATTGGCTGAGGTCCCAGAGCAAATAAAAAGGAGACCGCAAGCTGAGTGCCAGCATCCGAGTGAGTCTGTTTCCCGACCGCAGACAGTGTGACCTGCCACCGTGCCTGCCCCTCCATGACGTGACCCGGATAAACCCCTTCTCTCTCGAAGTTGCTTTTGTTGGGTATTTTGTCACAGTCGTGAGGAAAGTAACCAATACAGAGTGTTATTTGCAATAAACATAAACGCCCAACAGTCAGGGATGGGCTGAGTAAATGATGGGGTTTTTATGCAGCAGAACACTAAGCAGCCATAAAACTCTCTTGAAGAAAAATTACTGATATGGGAAATTTTTTCCTAGTATTCAGAGAAATACAAAAGCATCTTCTAAGACATTGCTTCTGAATATTTCCAATGGTATATATGCAAATAAAACAAAAATAAGTACAAAATGACTTGAGAGGCATATTGTTGTATAGGGGGGGGGTTTCTTTTTCCTTTCACATTTTCCACAGTTAGCATGTATTGTATTTTTAATTAGGCTATTAAAAAAAAAAAGCAACAACTTGTCTGTCTTCCTAAAAGGCAGACAAATTTTTTCCTATATATATATTTATCCTTTTAGGACAAACTTTTCATTATGTGCCCTCCTGAGAAGAAGCCAGAGCCGGCAGGTGCCAAATGATACATGTTGACAAAAAAAAAAAAAAAAAAAAAAGAGTCCCAGGCAGGTGCACCATTTAGTAGCATCAGTGCGAAGTAAAAAGATGGGTTCCCATTTTCAAAAACTAGGAATTCCAAGACAGCAACAGCCTGGAGTCCTTGTAAGCTGGGGACCCGAGTACGCATGTTACTATATGGTTCACATTCCCAGGAAACTAACCTTGGCACTGTCCTGATGCAGAACACCCCGGCCCAGCAGGCGAGGGGTTGTGGATGGATATATAGCATCCAGAGATGCTGACAGGATGCCCCATGGCCTCCTCACATGTCCCTCTGCACACATCTGCATTCTGCACAAGTCTAGCTTTCCAGCAGCCAACCCCCAGAAGGGGCCACACTTTACCATATACATGCAAATCAGAGCCAGAGAGATTACTTAAACCCGGGATCACAGCCTCTTATTTTTCTTAAAGGCAGGTGCTTATTTGTTTTAAGAATACCAAAAGAATGCCAAGTCACTTTCTACCTTGAAATTAATGACTATCCTTAGCTGAGAACAAGATGTGGGTTTTTTTTTTCTTTTCTTTTTTTTTTTTTTTTTAAGTGATTTGATTATTTTTCTCTCCAGAGTCCTCAAGAACCTTGATTTATAGAGTTTCATGGTCTTTCTCTGGTCCAACATCCTTTTGTTCACCCCCAGTCTACCCCCCACCCCTACCCCTGTTTTTAGCAGAGAAATTCATTAACAATTTCACCACAGAGCATTATTCATTTTTGTTGTCTCAGTGAAAGGTTTTTAATATCAGGAGTTACTGTAAATCACTCCTCAGTTGTGATCACGTGAGCAGGAGAGCTATCTAACAGGGTCCACAGGGCAGCTCCCCCGCTCCTAACCCTGCTCAGCAAGGCTGGAGGAGGCCCCTTGTCTGAGGGGAGCAAACCCATTACCTCACCCCTAGATCAAATCATGTGCAAAGCAAATCTCTCCCTCTGCAGCCCGGCGAGGTACTGCATGCCGCAGAAACACAAACAAATCAGCTTCAAACGATCGGATCCGGGATGCTTCGGCAGAAATGCAGACGCGAAACTTCACCTGAGGCCAAGCACAGAGGCAGGTCAGACAGAGCCTCCATGTGACCCTGACTCCAACAGCCAGAATCTCTTCATCTTCTCTCCTTTCTTTTTTTCGGGGGGTGGGTGAGTTGGGGTGGTTCAAGTTTCTCTGTGTAGTCTTGGCTGTTCTGGACTCGCTTTTTAGACCGGGCTGGCGCCATACTCAGAGATCCGCATGCCTTTGCCTCCTGAGTGCTGGGATTAAAGGCGTGCACCGCCACACCTGGCTCTTCTCCCCTTTCTTAAAGGCAGTGGTTCTCAACCTATGGGTCGTGGCCCTTGGGGGGGGCAAACGACCTTTTTACAGGAATCACCTAAGACCATCGGAAAACACATTACAATACATAACAGTAGCACAATTACAGTTAAGAAGTAGCAATGAAAATAATTTTGTGGCTGGGAGTCACCACAACACAAGGAACTGTATTAAAGGGTCACAGCATTAGGAAAGTTGAGAACCACTGCTTAAGGTCAACAGTGGAGGTTTGCCTGGTGACCACCATTCCAATGCCTGTGAATCTTCTCTGTCTCTCTCTCTCTCTCTCTCTCTCTCTCTCTCTCAATCTCTCTAGACGTACCCATGTGTATTCTCTAGTGCCTTGCTCTCTCTCTCTCTCTCTCTCTCTCTTTCTCTCTCTCTGACAGTTTCTCTGAGTAGCCTTGGCTGCTCTGGAACTCACTATGTAGTCCAGACTGGCCTCAAATTCTCGGAGAGCTACCTGCCTTTGCCTCCCAGGTGCTGGGATGAAAGGCGTGCGACACTTCACCAGCTCTGACTTATTTTCTTGAGACAAGTAATCTCACTGAGCCTGAAGCTCTCCACTTGGGCTTGGCTGGTTAGTTTTGTCAATCTGACACAAATCCAGTGTTTTAGAAAGAGGGAACTTTAGTTGAGGGATTGCCTCCATCAGATTGCTGTGCGTCTATAAGATTGATGACCACTGTGGCTAGTGCCACACCTGGGAAGGTCGTCCTGGGTGGCATAAGAAAGCTAGTTGAGCGAGCCATCAAGAGCGAGCCATCAGGACAGCATTCCTGTATGGTTCTGCATCCGTTCCTGCCTCCAGGTTCCTGCCTGGAGCTCCTGCCCTGACTTCCCTTATGTAAACTGCACTGTGAGGTGAACTAAATCCTCTCCTCGAGTTGCTTTTGGTCATGATGTTTACCATAGCAATAGAGAGCAAACCAGGACAGCTGTCTAGCAGGCTCCTGGGACCTCCCTGCCTCTCCATCTCCTAGCGCTGGGGTCGTAAGGCATTCTGGTGTTGGCTCTGGAAGCAAGCACTCTTTCCCACTGAGCCATCTGGCAAGCCTTCTTTCTACTCTTTTTTTTTTTTTTTTTTTTTTTAAGATTTATTTTATTTATCATGTACACAGTGTTCTGTCTGCATGTATGCCTGCAGGCCAGAAGAGGGCACCAGATCTCATTACAGATGGTTGTGAGCCACCATGTGGTGCTGGGAATTGAACTCAGGACCTCTGGAAGAACAGTCTGTGCTCTTAACCTCTGAGCCAGCTCTCCACCCCATTTCCACTCTTAACCTTTCCTTTTTTCATCTTACTGAAAATGGGAGGAGGGCTTTGGTGCTCTCTTCTGGTATGCAGGAATACATGCAGACAGAACAATGTATACAAAATAAATAAATAAATCTTTTTAAAAAAAGAAAAAAATTGGGAGAAAAGCTGAAAGCTGGAAAACAATGTGAAGGACATCTAGTTTCTCTCTGGGCTGGCCAGTTTCACATCAACTTGACACAAGCAAGAGTTCTTTTAAAAGAGGGAACCTCAATTAAGAAAATGCCCCCACCAAATTGGCCTGTTGGCAAGACTTTGGTACACTTTCTCGATTGATGACTGATGGGAGTGGGCCCAGCCCACAAGGGGCAATACCATCCCTAGGATGGTGGTCCTGGGTTCTATAAGAACGCAGGTTAAGGAATCCATAAGGATCAAGCCAGTAAGCAGCACCCCTCCATGACTTCTGCTTCAACTCTTGCCTCCAGGATTCTGTCCTCTTTGAATTCCTTCCCTGACTCCCCCCAGTGATGGACTGTTCTGGAAGTATAAGATGAAATGAACCCTTTCCTCTCAAGCTGCTCTAGGACCTGGTGCTTTATTGCAGCAACAGAAACCCTAACTAAAACACCTTCCTCGCTGGGCAGTGGTGGCGCACGCCTTTAATCCCAGCACTCCGGAGGCAGAGGCAGGCGGATCTCTGTGAGTTCGAGGCCAGCCTGGGCTACCAAGTGAGTTCCAGGAAAGGCGCAAAGCTACATAGAGAAACCCTGTCTCGAAAAAACAAAACAAAACAAAACAAGACAAAAACAAAAAAACAAAAAAACAAACAAAAACAAAAAACAAAAAAAAAAACAACAAAAAAAAACACCTTCCTCAACCATAGGTGTATCCTCTATACTGCTCTGCCCAGAATTCTTCTGGCCTCTGCTGGAACACCCCCAGGACAGTAGGTGTACTCCCAACATGTAACAAGGCAATTGGGTGCAGGGCTGGCTTGAACAGACCTAACCTACCTTTCTTTCCTTTTCTTTGCCTTTTCCCCCCATTCATTTCTTTCTCCCTCCTCTTCTCCCTTCTCTCCTTCTTCATTGAACAGGACCTCGGGTAGCTCAAATTTAATATGTGGTAGACACTGGCCTTGAACTCCTGATCCTCCTACCTCACATTCCCAAAGTGCTGGGATTACATGTGGAGCCTTAAGTCTTTTGTAAAGATTTTAATTATGTATGTCTGTGTGTGTGTGTGTGTGTGTTGTGTGTGTGTGTGTGTGTGTGTGTGTGTGTGCAAGTGGCCATGGAAGCCAGAGGTGCTGGATCCCTCTGGAGCAGAACGTTGGTGTGTTTGTGAATCACATCATGTGGGTACTGAGAACTGAACTCAGGTCCTCTGCAAGAGTGTGCTATGTTCCCTTAATCATGGAGCCATCTGTCTGGCCCTTAAATAGTCTAAAGGGTCATGAGCAGGAAAGATGCTATTGGCTGAGGATGTAACTAGCATTTCCAGTTGACATTTCCAATTCAGGAGGAGGAGACTCAGGAAGGATCCACTGCCAATGCATAGCCTCTCAGCTCTACTCGGCCCAGGGTTAGCGGTTTCCCTCGTACACTGTGAGCTGCCCCTCCTCACTCCAGCAGGTCGTTTCCCTGCTGTTTACCCAGCATGCCTGGGATTTTCCAAGGCAAGGTCTCCCCAGTTCCAGGTGCTTTCTATATCCCCTGCATGTCCTTTTGCTTTGGGGGGGCTGAAGCAGGAAGGTTGCTATGAGTTCAAGATCAACCTGTCTCAAAAAACACAAAACCACAAAAAACTGTCCCTCTTCTGATAATTAGTATAAAAATAATAGCACTTCACATTCACCAAGCTGGTGAAAATCAACACATAACACTAAGTGGAGGAGTATTGGGGGCACCGAGTCAGGAAAGCAGCAGTACCCTCATTTTGTGGCAGTGCCCAGGGAAGCTAAGTGCTGACACACCTATGCCACAGGCAGGCTTCCACTTCTTGGGGGTTTTGATAGCAAGTGTTGTCAACTTGACAAAACCTGGGAATCTTCTGGGAGATAGGCCCGTGGGGAGGTTATCTTATGTTCACTGAGGGTGGACGACCCACCCACTGGGGATGGTGCCATTCCCTGGCTGGAATCCCCTGAATCTACAAATGTAGGAAGGAAGTTGAGCAACAGCATGCATTCATTGCTCTCCATTTCTGAGTGCAGATGTGAGGTGACCAGCTGCGTCAAGCTCCTCCTGCCGTGGCTTCCCTGACATGACGCAGAATAAACCCTCCGGGAGTTGCTTTTGTCAGAGTATATTATCCCCACAACAGAAAAACACCTAAGGAAAGGGTCCAAGGAACGACCCTCACGTGGGCACTGGAGCCAGACAAGGTTGCTCATTCAGCACTTGCTGGCAGGGAGCAGTGATAATGACTGAAATGTATGGCAGTAGAGAAGAGAGCTGGTTTATTAATACACTGATGGTTAAAGTCAGTAAACCAGGGACCAGAGACCAGCAGGGAAAAGCACTTGGTTACCTGGGCTTAAGCCACATAAAGGTAGAAGGAGAAAACAAACTCCAGAAAGTTGTCCTCTGACCTACACACACACACACACCACCACCACCACTAAATAATAATAACAATAGTAATAATAAAGTTTTTAAAAAGTCAATGAAGCAGGTTATATGTGTCATTATAGGCAATCTCAAAACTATCATGGTAAAAAATGTACAACTGTGTTTCTAGATACTTTTTACATGACTTCGAGACACACTGTGACCAGGAGGTGAAGGCAGGAAATCAAGAGATCAGGGCTGTTAGCTGCTTGCAGAGCTTCCAGCACACAGAACTTCGTGTGCCCACTTTTCTGAGTTACTCAGAAAAGTCTAACTTGTCTTTTTTCTTTTTCCTATCCTTTTCTCTCAGGTATTTGTCCAGTCTGCACATGCTCTCCCTGAGGCTCTGGGTTTTCTTTTTCTCGGAAGCACTCCTCCTAACCCCTGCCTTGTGCCCTATGGATGTTTGCTGACTGCCACTGCTGAAGATCCCTTCTAGCCTGACTCAAATGCCATGGCTTTCCCTATTCTTCTCCATTTCTCCTTCCTCTCTGATGCTGAGATTTACAGCTTCCCTGACGTGTTGTATACACACACACACACACACACACACACACACACACACACACACACAAACACACACAGGTATATGCAACAAACTTATCTTTTAAAGGCCTGGGAGGGACTTGGAGAGATGGCTGTCTGTAAAGTACTTGTCATGCAAGTACAAGGTCCTGGGTTCAATCCCCAGCACCCACATAAAAGCCTGGTGCTGCCACACGAATCTGTAACACCAGCACTGGGGAGGAGAGAAAGCCAGATCCCCAGAGCTTTCTGGCCAGTCTACCTGACCAGTAAACTCCAGGTTCAAAGAGAGACCTTGGGGGTTGGGGATTTAGCTCAGTGGTAGAGTGCTTGCCTAGCATGCACAAGGCCCTAGGTTCGATCCTCAGCTTCACAAGGAAAAAAAAAAAAAAAAGAAAAAGAAAAAGAACAGAGAGACCTTGTATCAAAAAAGAGTGACAGAGGAAGGTAAGTTGCTGTGGGATGTCTTTCTGTATGCTGTGAATATGTGTTGCTCTGATTAGTTGATAAATAAAATGCTGATTGGCCAGTGGCCAGGCAGGAAGTGTAGGCGGGGTGAGCGGACTAGGAGAAGGCTAGGAAGAGGAAGGGCAGAGTCGGGAGACACCAGCTGCTGCCAGGAGAAGCAAGATTGAAAATACCGGTAAGCCACGACCACACGGCAACTTATAGTTTAATAGAAATGGGTTAAGTTATAGGAGCTAGCTAGCGAGAAGCTTAAGCCATTAGGCCATACAGTGATGTAACATATGCCTCTGTGTTGTGGATATCGCTCTGTGCTGTGGCTACACCTCTGTGTGTTTACTTGGGTCCGAGCGGCTGTGGGACCAGGCAGGACACAGGAAAACATCTGACTACAGTAACTGATGCCAGCTTTTGGCCTACAATACACATACAGCACACACACCCCATACAAAAGACTTGGAGATGATACTGACTTAATGACCTTTGGTGAGGAGAGTGGGAAAGTGGAAGTGAGGAAGAGGTTAGCCATAACTAGATATTGATATCTCTGTTTAAGATAAAGATCTGCAGCAAGATTCATGAACCAATATATTAAGGCTGAGTGGTGGTTCCAAGTCTCATTTTATTATTTTCTGTATGTGCAAAATAGTTCACGATTGAAAAGACCACTCCACCTGCTTCTCGTCTCTTCCTTCCTGTGTGCCCTCTCTGTGCACCCGTGAATCACCTTTTCTCCGGATAGTGGCTGCTTCGCTGACTTCTCTCCCTTCCCTTCAGCTCTCGATAGCCAGTGTGCCCGTGCTGGCTGAGTGTCACAGGTTTCTGGCTCTGGAGGGAGCCCCTGTGAGAGGCAATGGTGTGTGGCCCTGGATAAGTTCAGACCTCCGAATCCTCATCGGTAGGCTTGCGGTATTAAACAAGGCACGTTACTCACCGTGACTTCATTGATATTCAGTTTTAATGTGCTGACTTTGATTCAAGTGAGTCCCCACGGCAATGCAGCCTTGATGGTTATTTGTTCGTTTGCTGTTGTTTGCTGGGATATTTCTTTTTAGCACCTTAGAGGCCACGTATAGTCCCACAAAATTAACTTCGTCCTGTTTTGCTACCATGTTGCCGTAACCCACCCCACCGGCATGTGCAAACTCATCCTTCCTCCTGGATACCCTACCCTTTCCTGAGACCCCCCCCCACACACACACACCCTGTGGAGCCTCTTCAAATATCCCTCATTGGAATACAGCCCCATCCTCCTTAGAATCCTCACCACATGCTGTCTCTTTCTCAGGGCACTTATCTTAAACTGCTGAGGTGGGCTTAATTAGCAGAGGGAAACAACACCATTTTTTTTTCTCATCATCCCACCCTGAGCCTTTGAGTCCAACCCCTTCTCTGTGAGCTTTAAGCTTTTGAAGGCAAAGAACTATGGTGAGTCCTCCTCAGCCCCAGCACAGAGCCTGGCGCTTGTCAAATGCTTGCAGATGGGATCAGCTGGTTGGAGGACTGAGACAAGGCCTGCCCCACAGCAGTGTGTCCAGCCACTCCAAGAAGCCGACAGTGCTGTTGTTCATTGCTTCTCTGAGTGGCAGCGGCCAGAGGTGAGTGTCCAGCAGAAGCTGTGGCCTGAGACAAAGAAGAATTCACAGGTGAATTCAGAATGTCCAGGGGATGTAAACATGGAAAAAAGAAAACAAGAAAGAAAAAAAAAAAAAAACCCTCTATGCAACAGCAATGGACTCTCTTCTTATTATTTCCTGGCTCCCTGGCTGCTGTCCACTGACACGGTTCTGTTCATGGGGAAAGCAACTACCTCTGGAAGAACATAGACCCGGAGAAAGAGAAAGACATGGTGCCACACTCATGGAGAGCATCCTCAGAGGGAAAGGACAGCCCTGGCGAGCCAAAGACCCTCCTTCTTTCCTTTGTGCCCCCCCCCTTTATATCCTATTTTATTCACTTTCTAATGAGCCAGACCACTGAGCACTAAAGGCTGAAAAGATTTTATTATCCCAGACTACAAGAGACTGGCTCCCCACAGGAAGGGACAAGGTCACGGTCCAGTCTGAAGAATTGTATCTGTAAACAAATCGTGATGGATGAGGAGGCAAGAACATGGGTGTCAATGTCAGGAGAAACTCTTGGTGAGGTCAACCTGGAGCTCCTGCAGTCGCCCAGTTCACCACAGTGGTGTGAGCATGGAAAAAGAGTCTTCATGGGGCTCCTCAGCTCGGGCTAAGGGGCCTCCAGAGGTGATCCATTCCCTACCCCAGGCAAAGCAGGAGTAAAACATTATCCCACCACATGACACCTGTCACACTTTGTGACGTACTGTCCCACCAGCATGTCCCATGGTATGGAGACAAGTCAATGTTGGATTTTTTTTTTTCTTCTTTTTCTTTTGAGGCAGAGTGTTTCCTATGTTGCCCCAGGCCAACCACAAACTCCAAGCTTGAGTGGTCCTCCAACTACACAGCCCTTAGAGAGGAAAATCAGCCTGGTCTTTTCCAGGCTGCAAATTGGTAAGAGTGCTTTTCTGCCTCGCTTGCTCTCATTAAAAACCCTCAGAACATAAATCACAACTTACGGCCAATAATTTGCCTGTAATTTACAGGCTTTCAAATGAATGGTGAAGTTGGGTTTAAATGAGATTATTCCTATCTCAATTTAAAATCCACTGACACAATTAGTATTTCCCCCATGTCTCCCCTTACTACTTAATTATACTAAGTGTTTCCGGTTTACATTTTTTCAGCTTGCCATAGATGTCTAACAAACACGTGACAGTAAAATATTTCACTTCAATTACAACTAAAGAGGGCTGGAAAGGACAGAGTGGGTTAGAAAAGCAATCTGCTAGGTCATAATTAGAAACCAGTGGGGAATTCACATCTGTGGATATTTACTTTCCCCGTGCTGGGAGGGAAAGATGCCTACAAATCCAGGTCACTGAGTAGCAATTCCAGGGACCAGAAACCATTGTGTCCTCAGCCACTACCATCATAAAACATGCTCCTGCCTCATAAGTCAAGAGTAAATAAATGAATACCACACGCAGAAGGAACCAGACGGGGTTTGCCAGCTAGAATACATTTCCATGGCTTGAAGGTGGGAAGGGGTGGACCAGATGATGTTGAGTCCCAGCTTTAAACAGGTGGTGTCTTTGTCTCTGGAAAGCTCTGCCATCCTTCGTGTGATCAACAAAGGCACCTGGCACACGCGCCAGCTCTCAATCTTTCAAATCCTCCTCGCTTCAGTTCTGCTGCAGACTGGAGTGGACAGCTGCTCTACAACAGTGAGCCGGATTCCTCAGAGTTCATCTCCTGATTACAGGGATTGCTGCCAGGTGACAGCGAGAGAGGCCAGGGGAAACACAGAGCAGAAAAGCAGACGCAGCTACATTCCGCACGGCCTAATTGGTTCTGATGGCGTTTTGGCATGGCGGCACAGTCCAGTAATTGAACTTGGCAATAACTGAGTCATCAAGAGAAGTTAAGTTGTGACTGTGTCACTGGGAGCTGGTCATCAAGTCATTTACAAAACACCACTCACGCCGGAATGCACCTGACTCTGTCTGAACCCCAGGGCTAGAAAGACAGATGAAACACGGTTCCTGCCCTCAAAAGGCTCTGTGGACTTCAGTTTCAACAACAAAAGGATGAGGGAATCAAAGCAGATGATCCCTAAGAGCCCTTCCCGAGAGTTAGGATGTTTCATGCCTTGGGACCTGAAACACAAAATAGTAGTTACTTTTACATCACTGTGACCAGAATCCTTAGCAGAAACACTTTAAGGAGTACTTGGGTTCATTGTTGCCGTGGGCCCAACTCACGTTCATGAGGCTGCAGAACAAAAACGGACAGTGGTCCAAACTAGAGGGCAGGCTACTAACCCTCAATGGCCCACCCCGGTGACGTGCTGCCACTAGCTAGGCAACGCCCCCTAAAGCCCTCACAGCTCCCCCAAATAGTATCACCAGCTGACGAACAACCATTCAAAACGTGAACTGTGGAGGGCATTCCGCTTCCAAGCACAGCACCCGACCATCCCGGGAGCCCCAATCCTGGTGATGGCACCTGTGTTGCAAGTGAACAGGCGTCTTGTCCAAGGTCAGGGAGCTAATGAGGAGCGAGTCAGAACCCTCAAGTATATGACCCACCAGCTACTGAAGCCCTTTGAAGGCCTGGGGATGGTTCAAGGGGTGAAAGCCACAAGCCTGGCAACCCGAGTTCGATCCCTGGAAGGGGTGGGGTCCTCGAAATCCCAGCATGCCTGGGATGAAATGGGAGGGGAAACCAGACAATCAGCGGGAGCTGGCAGGAACACCAGAGACCTTACACCACCAAGGTGGAAGGAGAGAACCAGCACACCCAAAAGTTGTCCTCTGGCCTCCACAAGTACACTGTGGCACACACACACACACACACACACACACACACACACACACACACACTAATAATAAAATTTATTTTAAAGAGAAAGGCCATCTTATTCCCACCATGTGCGCTTTGTCTACTCTCTCCCTCCAAAAGTGAGAGTTGGAATAGATGGAGAACCGCTCATTTGATAACTGCATGGGTTTGTGGGTCTGAAAAACAAAAATTCTGCAGCTACAAAATAAAACATGCAATCGGACAACAATAAATATATGTAAAATGAAATGCAACTACAATAGCATTAAAATATCTATTAAGCCAACAGCAGGATTAAATTTAAAAAAACAAAGTCAACAGGGACACACGTTGAACTGAAATATATTAGAAAATGTTGTAGATGGAAAAATCCAGGTTGGAAAAACTATGAAACTACACCATGCACATGTATACACACACACACACACACACACACACACACACACACACACTCACCTTTGGCAGAGTTGGTGCAGGCACAGAGATGTGACATACTATGACCTGCCTTGCTTTCTCCCCTGATGACCGGTGCCAAATGCCATCACCTCCACTGTTACAGAGACCTATGATGGGAACAAGTACCCTGTCTTTGGACAGGACAATGTGTAAAGGGAGAAGGATGGCCGCTTGAAAGCCACTGGTTCGAAGCAGATGGTTTATAATGCCACACAGAGATGGCCTCAAGCACACTGCCCAGCATCAAGACAGCAAGTGACATAAGCCTGGGGATGAACATATATTGAGCACCTACTGGGTGCTCTGCTAGATATTTAATATGTGCTAGCTCATCTACTCCTCACATCCAATCTCTGAAACAAGAAATGCCCACTGATGCTCAGAGACGTGGCTTGTACAGGAGTATATGGCTAGCTCATGGCAGAGGAAGGATATGCATTCAACTCAAGCTCACGTCCAACTGTTTACCCTCTACCACACTGCCTTCAAGACAGATTCCGGTCCCCATGGTTATCAGCCATATAATCTTTATATAACAAATTAATCCCTAGCATCTCAGGACCTGCCTGTCTCCTGGGATTAAGGTGAGGATCAAAGAAGAAAACCATGAACATTTTGCTATTTTAAAAGGCCCTACAGAATGACAGTGATATCCATTTGCAGAGTACTGGACTTCCTGCTCCACAGAGATTACTTCACTTAATTCTCATGACAGTCTGTCACACTGGAATTACGTCTCCCCGTATAGATGAAGACGTGAGACTCAGATGAAATAACTTGCTCCAAAGTCACACTCTAGCAGGTAGAAAGAGAGTGATGTGAAGCCAGACTTAACTACTCCGGAGCTCCAGGACTTCCCACTACCTTCTGTCATCTCATTGTTTTCCTCCCTTGGATCCACAGGGCACAGACAGTCATAAGCAGGATAGTCTCGTCTGAGATGTCATCACCATGGGAAGACTGGCATGCCCTGCAGTTGAGCTGGGATCACTTTTAGTGTGTATACACTGCTTGTCTTTGTGTGACTGAACAGAAAAATCAAGAGCATGTACTGCTGGTCTACTATGGGCCACTTCTGAGCCAGGTTCTGAGTTCCAGGGACAGCATGCTCCTTTGGGTACTCTTCTCAAAGACTCACAGTGCACTGTGGATGCTAAATACATACATACCAACATTCACTCATTCAGTAAGTACTTACTGATCCCCTCCTCTGGACTCTGCATTAGGCTCTAAGGACACAAAGGTGAACCAAATAGCTGTGATAATAGGCTCAGAATGAAAGGGTGCTCCTAGCAGAGGCACCTGACACTGTGTGCCTAAGAGTGGAAATGATCAGAAAAAAGTGCCCAATGGAGGTGATAACTGAGAACCACCACATTCCGTCTGCACCATCTGAGTTTGCATAGGCTGTATTTACCCCATAGTAAGAATCCTACTGAGTAGGTATTATTTTATGGACTTAGATAAGTTGTATTAAAGGACAGAATCTGACCTGAAACTCTCCCCAAGTTTCTCTGACTCCAAAGATGGTAGTCTTTATTATATGTAGGTTTCATCTGAAAACAATAAACTCTAGCTATGATGTGTTGTGGAATATTATTTTAACTATGTAAAGATGTGTTACATTTGTTTATGCTGCATTTGTTTAAAAATGTAGAGATGTGTTGCTTTGCCTGCCTAAGGCACCTGATTGGTCTAGTAAAAAGCTGAATGGCCAGTAGAAGGATAGGTGGGGCTGGAAGGCAGAGAGAATAAATAGGAGGAAGAATCTAGGCTCGGGAGGAAATGAAGGAAGAGAACAAGGGAGAAAGAGGGAGGTGTCCATGGCTAGACAACTGCCAACCACACAGACACAGAGTAGGACATACAGAAGAAAGGTAAAGAGCCCCAAGGTAAATGTAGATGAAGAGAAACAGGTTAAAATAAGTTATAAGAGCTGGTGGGGCAAGCCTAAAATAAGGCTGAGCGTGCATAACTAATAAGAAGTCTCTGTGTCATGATTTGGGAGCTGGTTGGTGGCCCAGAAGGAAGCCTAGTACAATGATGGGATGGAAAGACACACTACTGTATTAGGTTTTTGTCACTGATCAAATACATGAGGCTTCAGTCCCTGGTAAGCTAGCCTGGCTGCTTTGAGCCTGTGGCAAGGCAGAGCATCACGTTGGGAACATGTGATGGAGTAAAGATGCTTCCTACAGTGGCCTAGAAGAGAGAGGAAGGGACTAGGAGCCCAAAACTCTCTCCAAGGACCAACTCCTTGGGAGCCAAGCCTTTAACACTTTGCAGGGGCATTTAAGATGCAAACTATGTGAACTAGAGTGGTGCCTCAGTGGCTGCTCCTCCAGAGAACTGGTGTCCAATTCCCAGCACCCACATGGTGGCTCACAACCTCCTGTAACTTCAATTCCAGGGGATACAACACCCTTTTTTGGTTTCAAGGGCAGCAGGCACGCAAGTGGTGCCCAGAGAAGCATGCAGGCAAAACACCCATACACTTAAAACAAAACAAAATTTAAAGATCCAAACAACCATGAATGAAGTAAGTGCCATGTGGAACGCACCATGGAGGAGGCATGGCTTGAATGGAGCTTGGCTTAAGAGTCACTGGCCTGCTGGGTGGTGGTGTATGCTTGTAATCCCAGCACTTGGGAGGCAGAGGCAGGTGGATCTCCATGAGTTCGAGGCCAGCCTGGTCTACAGAGCAAGTTCCAGGACAGCCACAGCGTGTTCATGAGAAACCCTGTCTCGAGAAACTAAAAAAAGGGGGGGGGAGGGCGGGAGTCACGGGTCTAGCACAGGTTCTTTCCCTGGGTTATGCTCAGGGAAGAAAATCTTACAAGGGCATGGCTCTTTTCCCAGCAGCTCAGGCAGGGTACAACTGTTTTGGTTGGGAGTCAGATGAAGATGGGAAATCGCTAGGTTATAGGAAACAGAAACCCGGTCAGACTGGGTTAAACAAAGCCAACAAACCCAAATACGGAGGCCTGTAGGGATTCAGACATTTTGTGAGACCTATGAGGCAGAATGTGTGTGGTCCTCTCCCTACCCCAGGGATGGCTGTAGGCAGGCTGTGACCACTGACGAGGGCCGGCTACTCTCCCCTGCCTGCAGGCCACTCTCCCCTGCCTGCCTCTCCCCAAATGTCCACTTTGCCCTGCAGTCTGGCTTTCACCATCTCTCTGTAGCAGACAAAAGGGCCTCCAAGGAGAAGACATTTTTAAACTGGGACAGGGAGTGTCCAAACATCTCTGACCAGTCATTTTTAAAATGCCCAGAAAAGAGAACCTGACTTGTTCCTCCCTGAGCAGCCCAGCTGTGGCCAGGGAGTAAGGGAATCTATCCTCAGAGAGGCAAATATTCAAGAGGTGGGTCCTGCGGACTGTTTGGAGAGCTGGGTGACTGTTGGCAGTTTTGGTGAACTGGGGCTGGGAGCGCCTCCTTTTTCCGGCCTCACTCTGTTGTTGCCCTTTAGATGATACACTGGCATCCATGTTTCATTCTTCTGCGCAGTTATTAAATCCGTAAATAAAGACTTAACCTCGGAAACTCTGCCTTGTGAGTGTAGGTGTTAAAGAGGTGGAGGAAACGGGCAGGAGAGGTGCCTCCGCAGTTAGAGCCTGGGCTGCTCTTTCAGAGGACCTGGGTTCAATTCCCAGCACCCACATCGCTGCTCACAATCGTCTGTAACTCCAGTTCCAGGGATCCAACACCCTCTTTTGGATTCTGTGGGCACCAGGCATGTAACTGATACACAGATATACACGTAGACAAAACATACATACACACGAAAGAAATTAAAGCTAAGAAGGGGGGGGAGGTGCTTACCAGCCTTGGTGGCTGCAGCAGAGAACATGGCATCCTCTCCCAGGCTGCTGGGACCAAGAAGATCCCAACAAGCTAAACAGGTCTTGCCCTCCAGCTGAAGAAATGGCAGGCTTACCAAGAGCATGCTGCAAAGCAGCCAGGCAGGCTAGATAGGAGCCCTCGAGACCCAATTGAAAGGCCAGGAGGAATACTAGGGCAGTTTTCTCTGCAGTTCTCAAAATGAGCGTGTTTGGGACTAAGCCAGCCAGACAAACAGGGAGCTGTGAAAAGCCACAGGGGCAGGCACTGTGCGAGGACAGGAATAAAGAGGGGGCCTGGAAAATCGGAGGCTGAAGGAGGAAGCAGGGGAAGGGCTCAGAGCCCCATCACAGAGGAGGCAGTGACAGCTGAATCAGTGTCACCCTGCTGTCTTCGCCCTGCCCCTCCCCACCCCTGGGCTCATGGGCCTCCATTAACAGGAGATAAACACTCTGGCTTCTCTGGCAGGCACCAAGGAGGCCAGCACGGTAAAAACAGAAGGGAGAGTTTGAGTGGTGAGACAGGAAGTTCAGGGGTCTGGGGTGGGATGAGAAGGTCCTCCCAACCCTGATTCATGATGCCAGAGCACAGCTGCACCAGCTGTTGAAAGGACACTGTCTCCAGAGCTGCAGTCCCTCCTGGTTCTTAATGGCAACTGCCTTCCAGCCTGGGGGTGGGGAAAGATGGGGAACTTCTCTGTGGGCTTTCAACCTCGCTCTTCTCCACAAGGGTCTGTGCCCTCCATGCTCTTTTGGTCCACTACAGAGGTCATGGCCTGTTTCAGCCAAGGGAAGGCCTAGGAGGTCTGGGGGGATGGGGTAACCAAGGCTGTTTTTGATAGGATTCAGCTGCCGAGACTGTGTCCTTGAGCAGCCGATAACTTAGTTGAATGAATCTGGCCCGCTGACAGGACATGCCCACGCAGTACATCTCACCTTCTCAGAGACTTCCAAAAGAGCCCCAGCCCCAGCTCAAGAGCCAAATGAAAAGGAAGAGGACAGAGTGACAAGGCCCCAGAGGTCCCTGCCCTTTCAGGTAAGTCTAGGCAAGCCTTTCCAGGGAACTCTGAAGACAAATCAACAACAAGCAAAAGCCAGTTGCTCTGTTCTTTCCCACTAAGATTCTGAGCAAAGAAAGCTGTAACAAGTACACACCTGTGAGAGACAGGAGGCCCCAGTCTGTATAAAACGGGTGAAACATTAAAGATACAATCCATGCACTTGTTCCCGCGGTGATATTTACATACACCATCTGAGCTGGTCTCACTAGGGTCATCAAAAAGCCACTCCTACATCAACAAAACTCCACAGACTCGGTCCCACCCTCCAGTGGTTTCTCTGAGGCACAGTCACACTGGGAAGGAGACAAGTACTCCTGCCAGGTGGTCACACACACACACACACACACACACACACACACACACACACACACACACACACACACACATCACCCCACACAGCTGCACGCACACAGACCACCCATTTGTACACACAGGTCTCATGCAGGACCGTCTCACACTGTTGCTCGGACTCTTTGTCATGCAGAGTGCCACACAAGCAACCCCCACGTGCTAACTGTCACGGCGCCACACTGCACCTTCCATCCCCTGGTCCTGCTCTCAAGGCCTCCACAGAGAGCTCCCTCCTCCACAGCCCTCCTATGTGCCCCGCATTGCAGCCAGATGTTCCGTGGGCAGACCCCTCTATGGGCTGACAGGCGGTGATTACTGTTGCCAGCCCCACATTAGGAGAGAATTGAATGGGAGAGAGCCCCCTCCCGCCTCAGGCTCCCTACAATAGTGCCTTTGTGAGGTGCTCCGCTGCTGCTGCCTTTCTTTCCTCTCCCCAACCAACCTACGTCAGGAGCAGCCCTGCCTGAGGAGAGAAGACAAAAGGAGGATCACAGGCCCTGACGGATCCGCCCCATCCTGGGGAAGGAGGGCTGTAGTTTGGAGAGAAGGCTGTGTTCCTGCCCCCCCTTCCTCCCCAGTAAATAATCCAGAGGGCTGCCTGAGGTAAACTCCCCCACAGCAGCCAAGGCTTCTATCCATCAGCCAGCCTTAAGCTTGTGAGTTGAACATGGGGATGAGGCCTGGGAAAGGGACATCATGCAGAGCCCAGCCGATCCCCAGAGACTCGAGTCCAGAGCCTGGCTCCCCGGTCCTTTCCGCCTTCTGGATTGCCCCCTGCCTGCAATCTGGTGTGTGAGGTTAGGGGATTCGACCAGCAGGGGTTAAGTTTCCAGGACTCCAGGGCAGACTTCAGTCGGCTTCCAGGACTGGGGTAGGAGGGTGGGCAGAGGAGGGTGGAGCGGAGGGTATATGTTGGGAAACTGGTGAGACCCAATTCTGGGATGGTCACTGCCCCTCCTCCTCGTCCAAACCGCAGACGCTGTGGCAGCAGGAAAACCAGAGCGGTTCAGACCAAGGATTGTGCAACCCGGCCCCAGGAAGAGCCAGTGCTCTCCAAGCTGGGAGTGGGGACTTGGCCTCAGAGACAGAATCTCACTTCAGAGGTGAGACTAGACACACTTGTATGCCGTGCTGGCTTCTACACTAGACTACCCAGTAAGACCACTTTCTGGTTCAAAGTCCACCAGGAGCTGGAACTGGAAGCCCTGCCCTTGGGCTCCAGGGTTCAGCAGTCAGAGGCTCTCTGCCTGCCGTTGGTGGGTCTCGGAGGTTGCTGTGGTGCCGTGGGCATGGAGGGGGAGGCCTTTTGTCCAACCTTCTAAAGTGCCCCACAGTAAAATAGGTGACTAGAGAAATTCCCGGGGGAGTGAGCGGAGCCCAGGCAATCCCTAACATGGCAGGAGGAGAAAGCAGCCATGGAATCTGATCTGAGGGCTACCCCAAACACACACAGGAGAGGAATGGCGGGTTTTCCTTTTAATGCAAAATGTTGCCATACAAAGTGATGTGGGGAAAGCCCCACAATTCCCCACGTTGGAGGGGCGAATGAAGGGGGACAGAGTTGTCTCTGTGAGTTCTTCTCTCCCTTGGGTCACACTGCTGTCTGGGGTTGACCCTATCCAAAGGTTTGGGACTAAAATTTGTGGACACAGAGCAGGAGAGAGAGAGCAGGAGTGAAGATTTAGGGTGTTTACTGTTTTAGTTCTAAAAGGTTACTCAAGATCTGGAGCTCTGCGCAAAACAAAGGGGCCATGAGGATTTGGTTGCTGTTGTTTAAAAATGAGGGGATATGAGCCACCGCTGGCCTTCATTTGAAGAATGAACAGCGGGTCTAACAAGAACATAAATGTGTGGAGATAAGAGAATCAGAAGCACCAGCTGCTTACAATTCCTCCTCTTTCTTCCTCATCTCCAGCTTGTAGACAATCTGGTAGCCATCATCCCAGGCATACAGCTGGCGCTCACGGGGGTTATAGCGAAGGCTGGCATGGGCACCGTATCGTCGTGGGAAATAAGAGAGTGCTGCCCGTTCAGGGGTCAGCGTACCACTGGCATCAAAGGAACACTGAATTCGGGCCCGACTGGCAGGGCGGGTGTTATAGACAACGTACAGGGTCCCGCAGATGACAAAGGCAGCCTCTGCGTTCTCTCTGGGACATGGCGTGTCCCACTGCTGCTCTGTGTCAAGTGTTTGTGGATCTAGCTTGGCTAGACACAAGTGCCTGTCATCGTCGCGAGTGGCATAGACAGCCCAAAGGCCCTCCTCATCGGCTGCCAGGTCAATGTACGTGTCCACTGTCAGCCCGTAGGGGGGTATCAACTTCTCTGCAGGGAACACTGAGCTGTCCACCACGGTTCTGTTTGCCAGGTGAAATTTGATCAGTTGAAGAGTATTCTCCAGTTCACCGCCCCCTCCAGGCCCTCCAGGAGGCCTTCGAGCATAATACAGGAAGCCGCCGTACACCAGCTGCCCTGTGCCTACCCAGGGGAAGGGCACCCGAACTCGGGAAGCTTTCCGGGCCGCCATGGCAAGGGTGAAGTCGCGCAGCCTCGGGAAGACGAAAGCTGTGTCGTTCTGTGTGCCGTCCAGCACGTAGATCTTCTCGGCTGGCCCCAGTGGGTCCTTGGTCCATAGACCAGAGGGGCCGCCAAACCGCTTCAGGATCTTCATTGACCTCACCTGAGAGATTGTGTAGCCACAGTCTGGTGGAGAAGAGGAGAAGCACAGGAGAATAGAGACCCAAGAGTTAGACATCTTATAGCAGGAACTCCCCGGGGTTCCTGGAGGGTTAAGAGGTGGGGGCACCAATAAGGCGTGGGCCTCTAGAAACTCTTTATGGACTTGTCATTAAGGGTTTCCTCCAAACGTATTCCGGAAGATAGAGCCATGGTGGCTATGGACAAGGAGCAGGGAAGCAGGGCAGAGGAGTTCTGAGATTGTTTGGGCCTCTTTGAGATCACTTACCTGTCACCATATCATACTTCTCATTTCTTCGGCCCTTGCCTTTGGCCCCGGGGCCTCCAGTCGCCTTCTCATCCAGCTCCACACAGGGCAAAGCTGGGTTCTGGGTCTCCAGATAGTCCACTTCCCGTTCAAGACGGTCCACTCTTCCTGAGATGGTGTCTGCCTCGGTTCTGAGAGCTTCCCGCTCCTTCTCCGCCACCTCCAGTAGGGCAGCATCTTGTTCTTGAAGTCCCGCAGCTCAGCAGCATGCCGGCTGCTCTGGTCCTGGCACTGGGCCAGCCGTTCCTGAAGGGATGGGGGGAGTCAGGGGGAGGGCGGGCTGCTGGGTTATAATTCCCAGGCAAGCGGAGGCCCAACCAGGGAGTCAGGACCGGGAAAAGGAGCAAACTCAGCTGGGCTCCAACAGCCCCTGCTGCTCCCACAGCAGAGGAGACTCATTGTCAGGCGCTACCCATCCAAGGAACCTAAATAAGAGTCCTTCAGCCTGTGCTATCAGGGTTCTGAGCCTCCAGGAAATCATAAAAGGGGGTGGACATGGGGTACCCGGAAGAGACAGAGAGGGAGTTGCAGGCAGATTACCTGGGAAACTTTAACACTATAGCCAGCTAGTTCTGAGATACAGCCCGATTCTGACTCTCATAATCCCCAGGGGAAAGCATTGGGTTTACTTGAGTGTAATTGTTTGATGTTGGGGAAATAGGAGTCTGTAATTAGGAGGCTCCTCGTCACTAAGCTGTGTACTTTCCTGCAGCCTCTTAACAGAGCCCGATCTTGTCACTCCCAGAACCCTGACAACTAGTTGCACTGACAGATGTGGAATCATTCCTATCTAGGCTAGAAGAGAAACGAATCCCTCACCTCTAAGGCAGCTAGTCGGCGTTCCATGTACTCCACAAGGTGGTGCTGCTGTCCCTGAAGGGGTCCCGTCCATGACAAGAAGAAGAAGAAGAAGCAGAGCAGAGGAGCACTGGGCCCCATGGCAGCCTTAAGTAGGGCCAGAGGAGGAGTGTGCTTTCGGCGGCCTCTTTCCCTCCAGCCCGTTAGCTTTGGAGGCGGGGTGGGGGCGGCGCCTCCTCTTTCTGATCTCTGGGTGTCTCTCACTACTCTGGAATGCTTTCAGTCTCTTTACAACCCCCACCCCCTCCTTCCCGCCTGGATTGATCAAACACAGATGGCCCCTTTGCACAGTCGCCAGAAGCCTTAACCACCAGCAGCTTAGGTTTGTACGCTCCTTGGGATGGGGAAGGGATGGCAATCTGAAGGCCTTCTGGACAGTCACACAGGGCTTGGAGAGAGGAAGCAGCAGGAAGCCGAGACCCCGGGGGGCACTCAGCAAACTCCATTCGTTTGAGGAGGGCTTCCAGTGCTGACTTAGGAAGAACCCGACACCCTTCATTAATCCTTCCCTTCTCCAGCAATAACAGAATGGATTTTCTGCCCTGCTCAGTGAAGCCAGAAACACAGGAGATGAGGTTTGAGGGGGTGGGGGTTGCGGGGCAAAGTGAAGTCAAATTTCTGCAGCTCATTGGCGCCACCTTGCGCTGAGCACCTGAGGCCATCTCTCCTAACAAATAGAGAGATCAGAGCAGGGCTTCACCTCGTGTGGAACAACTACCCAAGCAAGCCAAATGGGTTGAATTTGTAGGTTTTCCTTCAAAATACAGGGCTCCCTCTAGAGTACCAAATCTCTGACTTAGCCCAAGGAACAAAATGTATAAGATAAAATTCAACAATAAAATCCGAGGTTGTTGAGAAGTGTTTTTGGTGGTGGTTTTTGTGTTTGTTTTGTTGCTGTTGTTTTAAACTAGCTGACTTACATTAGAACCTGAGAGCTATTTAACATGGCTTTCCAGGTATTCCCTTGCCAAAACAGGAGGGTGCATCAGAGACGAGCTAATTTACATTCACAGATTTAGGGGAAGTAACCTGAAAAAATACATACAATGTAGTCTAAATCAAAACAAATATATTCCGACCTTCCTATTACTGGGGGAGAACAGACTATTAGTCATTTCTCTTGGTTAGGATTCAGTAGGGTTTTTTAAAGTATTTCTCGTTTCCTTTTTTATTATTTTTCAAGTTATGTATACTTTTGTATGGCTGTATATAGGTATGCGCATGTGATACAGGTACCGGTGGAGACCAGAGGAGGGCATCAGATCTTCCAGAGCTGAATTACAGGAGGCTGTGAGCACTGAGTTACAGGAGACTGTGAGCTGCCAGACATGACTGCTGAGCACTGAACTCCTGTCCTCTGCAAGAGCAGTCCACACTCTTAACCGCTACGCCGCCTCTCCAGCCCCAGTGTTTCTCATTTCTACCCAGCTACAACTGCAAATCAGTCCAAAGTAAATTAACTGACCACTGTAAAGTTAGGCAGGAACATACATTAAAAGAAGTCAAATCAATATCATTTACTCAGGGACCTGCAATGATTAATCTAGACAAATTCCTGTTTCTTTTCAAGGGAAAAATTTGTTCACTTTGGAATCAAGAGAAATTTGATCAGAGGGTCTCCTTGTTTTTAAAGTTTCCTTTATGTGTCTGTGGGTGTGTGTGTAGGGCAGAACCCCTGCAGCTGGAGTTATAATTAATTATGAGGCATCTGATGTGGGTGCTGGGAATTGAACCCAGATCCTCCATTAAGAGCAGGAAATGCTTTACCATGAGCCATCTCTCAAGGCCCAGGTTGTTCTTTAAAGCGGCAACAAGCTCTACCAGGGCCAAAGGAGAGAACAAAAACACCTTCTGTTACTTGCTCTCTCTGGACTGCGGTAAAGGTCTGATGACACCCACTAGGAACTAACAAAGTTATCTCAAAAGCCGGCTGCCTTTTCAAAGGGCCAGAGTCAGGAGTCCAGGGCCCTGGAGACACTTTCCTCTTGGGAAATACTTCTACAAAATGGCATTCATTTCCATTTTGGAGCCTGGTACAAAGTTATTCTAATGTGATAGTATTCTACTCATCTTCAAATAAAATGTTTAGTCACTCCAAAGATGCTATTTATTGATCTCCTTTATGCCCTAATCAGAAGTAAAAACAGCCACAGTCAGAAAATTTACCCATTTTATTGATGCATTGCAATTGCTCTACTTTTTACCATATTATGTAGAAAATACTGAAAATACAAGCTACTTTGTAAAACCAAAGACAAACATTGAATCCAAAGATAAACTATGTTTTACACAATGGACCCTTTCCCCATAGTTAGTATTAAATTTTAAATAGCTATTTCTTTTGTTAAAATGATTATTTTACATACTCCCTAAGTATACCTGCATTACAAACACAGCTCAGTAATTCTCAGAACTACCTGTTTCTAGAAGCTTGTTGTAAAAGGAAGCACACAACCAGGAAAGGGAGAAAGGAAAAGAAGTTTAAATCACACACAGTAACTAGCATATCAAATACATTTAATAAAGTAGGAATTCCATTGCAATATCAAGGATTCAAAGCAGAAATACTAACATTACATATAATGTACTGCTACATATAGTGAGATTATTTTTCAAGCTGAATTGAAACCACACATTATATAAAGTTTAGCAACAAACAACCATGGAGACATGGAGACATGCTGCACCATCCATCAGTTAAAAAAAAAAGTCAAAACACAAAGCAGGCTCGGCCATTCCTGTCACTGAGAGGCAAATTTCATTTCCTATCCTAAAACAAACCATCTCAACTAGCAGATCTCTGCATAATAATGCAGAATAAAACACAAACTTCTGTGCTTGCCTGGCTAAGGGCAGTCAAGCTAAGCCCCTCTAGTGGAGGATAGTGGATGAGCAACCACAAAAGCAGGCTCTGAAAGGCCAGAATTGTTTGAAATGGGGTTCTTACTCCTGGGGTTGGCATTTCAGCTGAACATGACAAACAATGATAATCAACTCCTAGGAGTGACTGGGAACTCTGGAGTGATTACATGTCCTGGTGTGCCTAGGTGGCTCTAAGCAACCCTTTCTACTTCCTCTCATCTGGAAAGAGAGAAGCTGGAAAGGCAAGTTCTAAGAGAGGGTTTAAAGCCTTAAGCTGGTCCAAGGTCAGGCAATGCTGACTCAGGTCAGCTGTTCACTATATTCACAGGGCTTCCTTCCTTGCCAGCAGGGCAGGCAGTCCCTGTTTAAGCCCCAGGACAGAATGAATGTAAAACCACGCCCAGCACATACACACTCAGCAGAGGTGGGTTATCTTGGGAAATGGGAAATGTCAGTTTGTAGACTGACAACTTCCAAGCCTGTAAAGTCACACTTTATAGCCAGATGTTAGAGGTGATGATGCAAGCACTTGGGCATCCTCTTTTCCATGGACTTAAGACTCCCATCTTCAGTAACTGCTGATTGGATGAGGGGCAGGGAAGGGGTTGGTTTGCTTTTTCCCTGCATCTCATTCCTACAAAAACAATAAATTTTCTTCCTTGCTGAGGAAAGATAAAGTACAAAAATGTTCCAACTAGAAACTAGAACTGTATTTAAACAAGAAAACCAGATGCTTGGGGGAAAGGAGACACAAAGATCACACACACACTGACTTAAACTGTTTCACACTAGTGACAAACTACACAAATGCGTGGTTATCTCAACCAACAGACTGCTCAACGCACAGCTTAATATAATGATAAAAGAAAAGACGAAAATACACCATGTTCCTGGCAGGCTGTACTGACTACCTGCCCCGCCCTGGAAACTCTCACTCCCCATGATGAAGAAACTCCAAATTCGCTGACAGCTCCTCGGTGTTTCACCTGGTGCAGAGCTTGCTGACCAGGCTCCATGAAATCTCCCATCTCCGTCCTGCACCTCCCTGACACCATCTCTATACTGAACCAATCCTAGAATTATCATTCAAATGTAACTTTCAATTCTGGTGGAACACATCTGTAGCTTAGGGTTAACCTTCTCCCCGCACATCCTTCGTGGGCAGGAATGTCCTCATTCCCAGTACCTTCAACTTGACCCAAATCCATGGAGGAGTTGAATACTAGGACAATTTCACAGTTTGAAGGGCCCCAAGAATGTACATGCTGTTACAAAGAAACCTCAAAAACCTTGGTGATTCAAGAGGCTTTGGTTTCTTTTTAATATTCTTCACTGATTCAGAAGCCTTTCTTGTGAGCTTCTTGTCACCAGTAGTTCTACAAAACCCTCCTCATAGTATGGGGACATGTTAAGCAATACAACAGGCTCTTTGGTATAAACACATCTGTTACATGCTTTTAACAAAACAAGCAAACAGTTTACTAGTAATGTCACCTATGCGCAGGAAGGACTACCACACGGGGAAAGAGAAAAAGAAACCCCATCCTAAGTGATTGCACTTACTTTCAAATGTGCATATTTAGTGCTGGCTTCACTGCTCTCACCTGCTCCCTGAACTCTTACCGAAGCCAGGTAGCAAGGCACAGTGAGAGAGCCACACGGGAATGCTTCCATGAGAACTGAGCTAAGGATCCAAAATGGAACGGGACACAAGTGGCAGTAAAGAAGGAAAGCTGCTGTTTTGATTTTTCACTGTTGGCAGGGAGACTGAGAACAATGCATTTACACAACACAGCTACTAAACCTGTTCTGTTAAATCCCAGTGGACAGACAGCTTGGGGTCCGCTGGGGCTTGCTGGTCCATCCTAAGGCAAGCTCACTGTAAACTCTATTAACCACTACATTATCATATAAGGCACTACAATAAGGGAAGAGAGGAGAGGGGGAAGGAAAAGACACACACTGAACAACTCCTCACCAGACACACCTGTGCAAAACAATCCCAAGGGTCTCCTCTCCTTGCAGGCAATGCCCCTGCTCACTCAGCACTACAGTAATATGCTCTAATATAATTGCAATTAGTTCACATACATTCCAACAAGTATCAGTTCATTTTGGTTTAAATACAATGGAGACATAATCCATCTCCGGGGTAACACTGGAGGATCAGATACACACTAAATACACAATTCAAGTGTAATCACTACACAGTTGATTACAAATAACATTTTGGGTTAGAGGAAAAATTGTTATATTTTTCTAATCAGTATGTACATATTTAATTATGCAAAATATTAAAACACCACCATTACAAAACTTCTAAAATATTTTTAAATTCAGTAATAAACTTTTAAAATATTTTCTGCAGTTCCTACATGCACTTATTATATAAGTCAATAAGAGAGCATTCAGTTTGCTGTTGGCATACAAAGGAAGCTACTTTAAAGTAGAAAAGCTATACACAACTTAATCTGGTTTTAGTTTCTTTAGCTTCCCCTCAAATAAGTCACAGGAGACAGAAGGGAGAGATGAGGAAAACACAGAGGTGTGTTAGCGAAAATTCATAGAAATCTTAGGCAAAGCTCACCAGTGCCAGTATCTCATTCTAGAAAGATTCTGCATTCTACTGTATGCAAACATCAAAAACAAAAACCAAACAAAAACCAAAAACAAACAAAAATAACTACCATCATACACATCACCTCACTGGCTTTTCTAGTAAGAGAATTTAAGAATTTAAGTTGAATCAACCACAGAGAGAAGAAGGACTTTAAAAAAATAATCTAAGGAAGAATTCATGGTGCTTCATTTAAAAAGAATCCTTGGTGGGCACAGATCCTCTCACTGTGGTCCAGCAAGTGGTGGGCTGCCTTTATAACACCACTCTGTAATGAACACAGAAGAAACTGCAAACATTTCAATACTTAGCCACTTTTGCCAAAAGTAGTAATAACTGCCCAATAAGGAAACATAACATGAAAAAAATAACTAAATCACTTTAAGTTTCAATGTATCATTACAAAGATCAACTTTTGAGGAGAAATGCCTGACAGGAAATGTACAGCCTCGCATAAGCTGCTTTTAAAATAAAAAGGCAAGAAGTCTTATTTTTTTTAAACAAACAACAAGTAATGACTTCTCATCTCTTACAAGATTTCAAATCCTCCTATCAGCATTTTTCCTCTGACCAGCAATCTTAATACAAGAAAGTTAAGTAACAAAGGGCTTCACTTGTTTTTAAAAGCATTTATAGAAATCAAGTCAAAAAGACAAAATGGATGATGTCTGAGGGTAACTTCAGAATGATCTTTCTTCCTTGGTAACTGCAGAAGATGGGCTTCTGAGCTCTTCCAAAGTCCAAAACTGCTGTCACAAGAACAAAGAATTAAAAACAGGGCCGACTCGGGAGGCTGCACCAATGCAGTCGGCATTGAGAGCGGGTCCCCAGAGAAAAGCCTTTGGCTCCAGTGGCCTGCAGAATGGGCTGGGGCTAGGAACTTTCAAGGGGAGATAATGGAGGTGCTCGCCAGAGCCCATTAAGAACTCAGGGCCATTTGCAGGCAGCCATGAAGCCTCCCTGGTGCTCATCTACTACAAATAAGAATACTGACTGATCTTGGTAGGACTCAGCGGGTACCCAGTGTAAATTGTTGAGCCTCGGGAAGACCCAATGTAGGACTGCGTGGCAAACTGATGTTGGTACTGAGCAGGGGCCACGCTGGCAGAAGTGAGGAGGCTAGGCCCAACACTGACAGGAACCTGGTGCACCAGAGTGCTAGGGTGAGTGGTATAAGCTGCAGCATGCCTCGAGGAACCCTGGGGGGAGAAAAGATGAGCAATGGAACTTGTGGAACCCAATGCAGCGGCAGAAGTGGGAGCAGCATACGTATACAGGTGAGGCTGGCTTGGCAGGTGAGCAGGGGCTGGGGCCAAGTGTGGGTGCCCCGTCGAGTGCAGTGGGCTGCCATGCTGGAAGGCGTAGGGGGCTTGGGAGAGCGGGGCCACAAATGCCTGCTGCCTGCGGGGAGCAGGGTTGCTGCTTCTTTCCTGCGAGGTTGGAGCTGACGATGACTGCTGGTTCTGGAAGGAGGAAGAAGGGAGTGAGGAATCTTGAGGTCACTCTGGTTCATAGCACCAAAGGCCTTGAGGTTCTGACGGGTACTGTTTCTGGACTGCCTTGGAACAGAGTCCCCCAAACTGGCAATCGATGCTGTTAGAAGATAGCCAACTATGCCTCTGCCTCTTGGAAGAACAGATCCTAACTCTGTCCAAGAAGGCAACGGTTTGCTCCTGAGCATGACAGCATGAGAGGAAGTGGAGAATCTTGAGTTCACAGGGGTGTCCATGACCTGTTACTGTTGTTAATTTAACACAGCCTAACCTGGAGGCAGTGGCTTTTCTTTAGCCTTTCCTGCTGTTTTCTTCTGCTCTCCTCTAAGCTTTCCACAGCCCTCTCACAGTGTGGAACTCAAGTACACGCACTGACTCAGTTGCCATCTGCACCTGCATGTGCTCTCTACTCTCTCCCCCCCACGGCTAAACCCTCCTTCTGACAGGAGCACCCAAGTTTGGTTGAGAACAGAGGGAACAGAAATGGAATAGAGTACACCTTACTATCCCATCAGAGGATCACATGGCAGGGCAGGATTAGAACCAGCTGATTTAGGTGGCTTCTCTGTCTTGACTCAGGTAAACAGTATAAGGCTCAAGTTATTTATGGCCTGGAGATAAAGGAAGAGACTCTGGTCCCAAAGCACGTATGGTGGTGCAGTACACAGCAAACACACAGATCAAATGAAGAGATGTAGCACATGCAGGTACGACGCAGGCCACACAACACCAGATGTTTGACACAAAAGGAGCTTCATTTGGCTTTATTCAGCAGTCCAGCCAGAAGCAAGGTTCTCCAGAGAGTAACGACAGGGGAGAACTCAAACAGAAGGTAGCAGCCCCTAGCGCTTACCTGGCTAAGGTTGAGTGGCTGCACCGCGCTGGTCCCCCCTCGCTGAGCTCGGGACCCTGTGGGGGTAATACAGCATCCAGATGACTGCCCACTCACGGAGGCCACTGGCTTGGTCTTACTGCTAAGGAGACCTGAAAAGGAGTCAAAGATTAGCATCACTGACCTAACCTTAGAGTCTCATGTAAGTCCATGTTTGTCTGTGGTTTGCAAGAGCTAAGGTCTTAGTATCCCTTACTTCCTTAATCACATTTGTGCCAGAACAACAGAAACTGTATTAGCCATTCCTTTTCTGTCTTGCCACAATGCCCAAAGACCCTTCAATGATCACTTAAGTAAAATTATCTAATCTCCGGGCGGTGGTGGCGCACGCCTTTAGTCCCAGCACTCGGGAGGCAGAGGCAGGCGGATCTCTGTGAGTTCGAGGCCAGCCTGGACTACCAAGTGAGTCCCAGGAAAGGCGCAAAGCTACACAGAGAAACCCTGTCTTGAAAAACCAAAAAACAAAAACAAACAAACAAACAAAATTATCTAATCTCCTATTACATATAAGGAAACACTAGAAAAACAGGAGACACACTCTGTATCCCCAATGAACCTCTAGTCTTAAGTAGGAATGGGATTAAAGAAATAAACGACAATGGGAAGTTCAGAAAGATATTTGTAATTCTTAGAATATTTAAAGGTCCAAAGAGTCTAAGACGAAGGCAAAATTCTGTCCTTTGAGGTATGTCTACACATTCTAAGAAATTAAAGGATAGAAGAATAAAAAAGTTGGCTTCTCTCTGTGTTCCCTGTAGGAAAACTGGAATGTGGACTACATTATTAGGGATCAATATTATTCATGCTTAAGTCTGAATAATTATATTCAGAAACCTGGTATCTGGATGTTCTACCTTGTCTCCAAGGCAGCTGACTATCTTTGTGGAGGAGAGAAGCATCTTGGCTTAACACAAGTTCTTAAATCAGAACCCCCTTATGGCCTATAACCCATAATAAAATACTATTTATGTGTAAGACACAGAGGGCTATTCTAACACTAAAAGCCATCCCTCCCCTTCTGTTGGGGGATACTCGCTCATATTGTGAACCCCCGGTTTGCACTGTGTTAAATTAACCTTGGTCAGGAGGCTGAGTTAGCAACTAGCTGACAGAAAATAGAGAGCATCTGGGAGAGACAGAGACACAGGAAGCAATAGGGATGGATTTGGAGTGATGCAGTTTTTTGTTTTTGTTTGTTTGTTTGTTTGTTTTGGTTTGGTGGAGCAGAAGCACAGGGCTTTTGGAGATGCCAGCAAGGAGAGAAGTTAGCTTTTTGCTTTAGCGGCAGCGACAAAGCCAGTGCCTGCAGGAACAGAACTCCCGCCAGGCTGTGGCCTGAGCAGCCAGGCTGTGGCCTGAGCAGCCAGGCTGTGGCCTGAGCAGCCAGGCTGTGGCCTGAGCAGCCAGGCTGTGGCCTGAGCAGCCAGGCGGCTGCAGAGAAGCAGGCCGGTTAACTGCGGAGTTGCAATGCCGGCTGAAATAGCAATAGATTAGGGTCTAGCCACTGTGCCTAAGTTAAAACAACACCCTTCCTTTGTAATCAAGTTGCCAATAGGAAGCTGCTGCCTAACAAGACTGTCTTTCCGGGGTCTCTTCGCATTGAGAGGTTAAGAAAGGTTGTCTCCTGCAAACTTCTGATAGGATGCTAAGAATTCCAAGGTTCTAGAATTCCAAGGTTCTCCATGTTAGCCTAGCAACCAGGCACACTTGCAGTGGGAAGTCGTATGAGTAAAGGAAAGCTTCTGTTATGAAATCAGAACTTGTTACTGCACAACTAACACAACAACTAAATTAAGGTCCTAAGCTCAATACCCAACAGCAAAATCGATGAAGGGAATTAGGTCAAAATGAAACTAACCAGGTACCTCTGCTATGACTGAAAGTCTACAGGGCATGTTAAAGTCATTTTTAAAAAAGATTGATTTTATTTCTATGCGTGTGTGTGTGTGTGTGTGTGTGTGTGTGTGTGTGTGTGTGTGTGTCTATGTTTGAGGGTGTCCAGAGTCCAGAAGGTGGTTGTTTCCCCTAGAGCTGGAATTATGTAGGTAGTTGTATGCTGTCTGATGTGGATACTAGGAACCAAATCCAGGCCTTCTGGAAGAATAGCAAGCACTCTTAACCACTAAGCCATCTCCAGCTCAGTCATCTTTAATATTATCAAGTCCTTCCTATTCTAGATCATCAAATTCAAATGACCTGTAGCAGGTCAAACTGCTTACTAGATTCTTTCTGCTATTTAAGATATGTCTTATTAACTTTTTCCCACCAGAGGTGGGATGATATCTAAAACATTACACTGACACCAAACACAACCTTATTATCATATTAACCCAAGCAAATAAATGTAGGAGATAAATTGATACAAACAAACTTGACTATTACAGGGAACTGATTCTGAATTAAGCACTATTTAAGAATATCTATGCTTAGTCCTAACCACTGGCGTAGTGTAACTAAATATTAAACATACACACACATCCAAGGGAAATTCAGCGCTAACTGCTAAGATCCCTCTTACCTGAGGCCTGGGTTGCTACAGTGCAGTCGCCAAGCTGTGTTTTCAATGGAGGCACAATGATGGTACGAGTGCCGGTGCCGTCTGTGGCAGTTCTGCCAGGTCCTTCCAGAAGTGGCCCACTGTTGCCCCGGAGAGCACC
This sequence comes from Peromyscus leucopus, assembly GCF_004664715.2. NCBI lineage: Eukaryota > Metazoa > Chordata > Mammalia > Rodentia > Cricetidae > Peromyscus > Peromyscus leucopus. Next base: position 77,994,462 of record NC_051068.1, read on the forward strand.
CAGAGTATCAGTGGAATATGGGCTGCTCAGGGAAGAGTCAGAATCTGGAGAGTCATTGACAGTCACGTAACTGATGACATTAGACCTCGCCTTCAGGCCCGAGCTGAGGAGAAGAAAATACGATTATAACTGCCCTTTTAGGCATGCGTCTCCATGGTCTGTGGTTCTCTCCTAACAATGAGGACAGTAACTCCAACAGCAAATGGCTGAGACGCATTTACTGTCTGCATCAGCACTGTTTTCACATACTATACGAGCCAGGGGATCTTCTCAACCCTGCACAATAGGTACTATTACCCCATCTTGTAGATATGGAAATTAAATGAAAAGGGATTCATTCAAGGTTACACAAAGAATAAACAGTAAAGACAGCACTCAGACCCAGGACACAACGATTCTGAAGTCCACAACTACTCCATGTTGCCTCTTAGCTATTCATTTATAGTTCTTTCAATAATATTCTTCAAGCACCGCTTTTTCTCCTTTATCATTTTCTTAGACTATCTTTAATTTAACTTCTCACTATAGGTTTTTTGTTTTTCGTTTCTTTAAGGCAGAGTCTTGCTACGTAGCCCAGTATGGCCAGAAACTCAAACTCCTCCTGCCTCTGCTTCCCAAATACTGGAATAACAGGTGTGTACTGTACTACCACGCCCAGCCTCGCTGTGTTATGAAGAAAGATTCCTTCATGACTCTCACTTTAGCATCTTCAGCTTCCTTGTTTTTAACAGGATTGGCTTCAGTCAAAGAAATCATGCTGGCTATACCTCATATATAATTTTTGCTATTACCCTGTTAGCAGGTTTTGTTTTTTTCTTTTCCCCAAATCAGTTCAATGACCACTCTCAAAACCTGACTTGCAATTTACCATCTTTCATACAGTCCATTTGAACTAAAGGCTCCAAATGCTTTCTAACTTTGTTTTGCTAAGTCCCTTCAAACCCCACTTAGCAGGTGGGGAGATGGCTCACTGAGCGTGCGTGTTGCTCCTTCGGGTCTAGAGTTCAGTCTCCAGCACTGAAGTCAGGCAGCGCATGACCACCGTAAATTAGCTTAAAGGGATTCCATGTTCTCCTTCAGTCTCCACAGGGACCCGAATCCACACGCACATGATAATAAATATATAACAAATCTTTATTTTATTTACTTATTTGTTTATTCATACATTTTTTTAAGGCAGGGTCTCACTGTGTAGCAGCCCTTTGGCTGGCTAAAAATTGCAATGTAGATTAGGTTGACTTTGAACTCATCATAGAGACCTGCCTGCCTCTGCCTCCTGAGTGCTGGGATCAAAGACATGTGGCACCAAACCTGGAAATAATAAAGCTTTAACCCTCAGTTATAACTCTTTAGTCTCTTAATTTAATTTCATATGTGAGTCATAGGTAAAAGGTTATTGTTGATCGACAATGTATCACCACAGGTTACACCTAATACTAAAAGCTCTATGAAGAACGTAACACAGATCAATCAAGGCATAAGCCATGCACACTAAGAGGGAGGTATGTTGTATATATTTCCTAAACTTACTGGTTCCCTGCAGTAAACTGCCTAGTTAAGGACTTGATGATGCGGCTTGAATAAGGGGTTGGTTCCCAGTTGATGGCCGTGTGTGGGAAGGTTATAGAACCTTTATGAGGTGGAGCTTTGCTAGAGAAAGCACACCACTGGAGCAGGCTTTAACATTTTATAGCCTGGCCTCACTTCCTGTTCCTCTCTGCGGATCAAGCCAGCTTCCTGTTCGTCTACACTCCTGCCTTGCTTCACGTCTTCCCACCATGACAAAATGACCACATTATCCTCTCTGAAACTCTTAGCCAAAATGTACCATTTCAGCCCTAAGTTGATTTTTGTCATGGTGTTCAATCACAACATAAAAATAACTAATACACTTGCAAAAATGCTAGGATACAAGGAAATAAGCTGCTGATATTTAAGTTCTTCAGCTTTCAGACCATACAAGGGGAAGGGTCCTTCCTACCTTTCCCAACACAGCCTTCCCAGATTAAGCTATATATGAGTTTCAAATAATCTACCTATTAATTCCAATGAACTGTTGTTCTTCATACACTCCTGTTATGGCTCGTTTTCAGGAGAGCTCCCTGAAGGCAAGGATCATATCTGTAGTTTAACATGGATTTCAAGCCAGAGTAGCCATAGCAAACTGCTCTCTAATGTGTCTGAAAGACTGATTTATTTGATGAATAGCATTACAGAAAACTTGATAGGGCTCAATTTCGAGAACTTCTGAATTTGACTGACATGCTTACAGCTTACTTTTTGTTTGTTCTTTTTGTTTTTTCAGTCAAAATTGCCCTTGAATAAAGCTGTCAGTCAAAGACCAAGGGTATACTGACATTAACAGTCGAAGACAGACAATAGCTGGCAACCACTGCCTGGCTTACCTGTTGGGCTTATATTTGTTGTCCTCTTCTTCATCAGTGTCACTCCGGATAGTGATGACGCTCACAGGAGGGCTGGGGGTGTCTGGAATGATGATTGGCTGATGCTGATCTTGGACAGGGACTAGGGAATTATAAGAAGATGTGGTACGCAGAGGACTACTCCCGACCAGAGAATAAACTTGGGAAGGCAGAACTTCCAGAGAGGATCTGTAGAAGAAGTTCACAAGTTAAGACATTTGGTACTTGCCCTTACCCTCCCAACTGTACATCTTTTCCTTTGACTTTCTAATTGCTTTCTGGTTCTTTTTTTACCTAATCATTAAGATAATACATTTAGCTATAAAAGTTCTAATGAAAAATTAATGACTCTGGCCAATGCTTCCAAGGATAAGAACAGCAAAATATGAAAGAATTTACATTTATATGCACCTTTGTCCCCAGGTTAAGCTTCACTCTGTAAAAAGTAGGCAGAAAAATGAAAACATGTCTGGCCAGATGGCTCAGTGGGTAAAGTCTGATGACCTGAGTTTAATTGCAGGGACTGATATGGTAGGAGAGAACTGACTCCTGGACTTGGTCTTCTGACTTACATACATCTGCCAAGGCATGCACATCACATGAGCACACCCCCCCCAACACCACTCACATAAATAGTAAATGTAACAAAAAATTAAACTATTATAAAGGTGGCCCAGGTTCACAGTGACAGCAGAGATAAAGGATGATCATATCGAGGACACATCTGCTCAGATGAAAAGGTCAGCTCATGCTCAATTTGGCAAGTGCTTCATATCCCAAATGCCTATATACTGCAACACCCTGAGTGCTGGACAACATACTCTCAAAGCCTTAACCATAAGCTCTAACACAGACTTACTTGGACGAGACTGGAGCAGACTGCTTATTCTTCTTTGAAGGGAGGGAACTAGATTGCTGTTGTCTGACAACATGGGCAACACCAACATTCAGAGGCTGAGCAGTGGCCAGCGTCACGTGGTTGGTCAGCAAAGATGGCTGCTGCATGATAGTGCTGTACTGGTTGCCATGAGAGTGGGCGTTCCTGTACCAACATATGGAAACACAAGAGTGATTCCCCATACCACTTAAAATCCAGGGTTTTAAAAACTAGGGAGATTAAGACACTAAGCATAGCTGTGTCTTACTTTTACAATCAGTCACCAGGATTATAAGGCTTTAAGAGCTCACTATGTTCTCTCTAATCACTTAAGGCTTTGCTTAAATGTGAAGTACATGATTCCTGACCACAGAACCTGCATTTTCATATGACTCCTTTTTTAGACTCGTGAGTCCTTTTCTCAAAGGATTTCAAGTATAAAATGTCCCTCATTCTCTTTCTACTCTCTTCCTAGCAAGTGTCCCTACTCCACAGGATCCTACCCACACCCATTTCCCAGAGAAAGAGAGGGTGCTTGCCTCCAGTCTGCTAGCTGCTGACTACTCCCCATGGCCTCTGGAATCACTGCAGTAGGCTGGACGGAGTTGTGGAGAGCTACCCCGGGCAACTGCTGCCAAGTTGAAGGGAGGAGGATTTGTTGTGTTCCTCCAGGCCAGGCTTGCTGCAAGGAAACACACATAGAAAGATCCAGACTTGACTCATTCTTAGCTTTTTATTTTGTTTTTCAGATGAAAGAAATATTTGTATCTTAAAAAAAAATGTTTGTAGATTGTTAACTTGCAGAGATAAGAGGAAAAAAGACAGACAGACGGTGCAGAGGGCTGACAGGAGTTGTAAGAGAAGCAGCAAGCTGCTCTCCTTTGCTGTCACCATAACCTGACCAGCAGGCACCAAGAAACAAAGGGCCCTGCAGGTAGAGGTTTCTGTGCCATGAGAAAAGAAACCTGAAGGTTCAGGTAAACCTTGGTGAATAAAAGCCTATAAAATACATCCGTAGGAAGGGCTGAGAGGGCTCTCACAATTCTAAAATGTGAAGGCCAATCAGATAAGACAACAATTCAATTCAACCCATAAAATATAGGGCAGAATTGCTCCCTTTGTTAGAAGGGTAGAAAACACAGCAGACATGGATGACCAAATCCCAAACCCTTTGGTAAATAAGCTTATGGCAGCAAAAGGACTAACAATAATATTTATAGCTATATGATAGAATAAAAAATTAAGTCAATGAGCAAACATTTTTAAAAATAATTTTTAAAGCACCACATTATTCTTAAAAGTTGCCAAAAATTATCTGTTTTATGTATCATTTGTAAAACGTATTTTAACACAAAACTAATCACTACAGAAAAATAGGGTGCTCCTAGTTTTTAAGAAACAATGACTGTGCTTATGATAGACTGAGCAACAAAATACGTTTTCTGTACTTCTTACAGAAACTCTGGCATTTTCTGCAAAAATATATAACAGATTTGGAAGTTTCCTTTTTAAACCTGAGTTCAGTAATGCAATTACCTACTAGGGTACATATGGTTCTATTTCATGAATTTCAAGTTGCAAGGCTATCAAAACAGTTTTAAAAATATTTCTGCAAGTAACAGATCCACTTGTTACAAATACTGGTTCCAAACAAGAAGCCCTCTGAGCAGAGAAACTGCAAACACGTCTGCTATCATACGCAGAATTGAAAACGAAACAGAACAGAACAGAAAACAAGAGAAGATGTTAAGTCACACCATGCGTCTTTCCATAAGCCAACACCTGCACAAGACAAAGCATGTAGTTTAATACAAAGCAAGAAATAACATTCCAATGTGAGGCAGAAATCTGGCGTTCCAAGCGACGAACTGTTTTGACAGAGGAAGAACAAAAATATGCAAAGCTTAACAAATGGCTAGAGCAAACTTAAAAGAGTAGCAAAGGTGAAGGGTCAACTGACATGTCCAATCTCAAAACTACAAGTGAGCAAGTTAAAATGTGGGCCACCCACGCTGGAACTCTATCTGACTCCCTAGCACTTGGGCTTTATGCGTGTGAAACAATCCATAGGTGGCAAAGACTTTGAAACTGAAAACCAAACAAGTTCCATCCAAGTATGTTTCCTGTTTTCATTCATGAATACTTGAGAGATAACCAAAAATTTAAATCCACTGTGAAAGATAAGAAGTACAAGGAGATCCAACAGTATCAGTTAGGCTTAGAGAGGCTTAACTAATTGTACATTTCAAATAATGAAATGCTGAATTTAAAATAAACAATTCTCACTTGCCCAAATAAGCCAAAACAAAACACATCCAAACTCACTCTGAAGGTTACAAATCATGAAATGGACTTCAAAGCAAGCCATATTTGTTTTCTCATCTCTAAGCTGGACTCACCTACAATTGCAGCTATCTGCACTGACTCCCCCTCAGGACTTCTAATAACAAAGGTACTGTCTGTATTTGCAAGTTTGTCAGCCATACTTCCATCTTTATATTAGAATTTATTTGTAAAATCTTTTCTCAAAAACATTCCTACAAATAAGTTCACTTTTAATTTCGATCAGCAATATGATCTATAAGTGTATTTTAAAGGGAACATCTTCAAATGGAAGATAAAAGGCACCACGGATCATGAATGCCAAAAGCACTATCTTCAGACAGTCACAGAAGGAAGTTAATGTTAATGATAAAACAGTATCTTAGGACCATTTTAAACATTTCTGCATACACAAAATTTTAGAAGATTAAAATAACAAAAGGGGGGCAGCTAGCTTGACAGCGAGTTCAAAGTCTGGCATCTGGATACCTGTGGCAGGGCCAAATGGAAGGCCATTTTCTTCAATCTCAAGATCTCAAGGGTCAAAGATAAGAGAGTAGAAACAGGTCAGAGTATTGATGCTCTCCTGAGGCTACACAGAGAGCTTTAACCACACTAGGCTGGCAAAGAAGAGCCACACTGATCCTCAGAGTCAAACAGTGCTTCAAAAACTATTGGGGAGGAAATAATGAGACATTAAAGATGTAGCAAGAACACAGCCACAAGATGGCACATGCTTCCATGCCCTCTGCAAAGACTAAGCTAGTTCTGTTTTGTTTTGTTTTGTTTAATGAGAAAACCAGAACAGAACAAAAACAAACAGGAAAAAAATAAAAAAGAAAGAAACCAAAGAAACTCCGTTAGTAACACAATCAAGTGAGGGAATTACCAGTACAGCAGCAGTCTGTTCAACCAGCGCCGGCCGGCCGGCTGCGCAGCTCAGGGTAAAGGGCACCGCATACTGCGGTGTGATGGTGGCTACTTGAGGATGGAGAGTTGCTACCATTAGTGGTGTACAGCTTCCCTGAAATGTAGATCAGGCAGGTGAGTGAAATGAACACCGAGGCAGCTTATCTGGATTCAGAAGGGCTCTCATTCCCCCCAGGTTATTACTGACAATGAACTAATTCTCTATCGCCTGAATGGCATCTATCAAACACAACCTCCCCTCTCAGCTGTGTGCAGCTTTGGCCCACTAGGCCAAAAGTCAATGGTATCAGGCAAAAAGGTGTAGGAATCTTTCTTGGACCAGACTCAGAGCATCCATTCTATAAAATATAGGCATTTCATTTATGAAGAAATCTTCCTCCTACTCACAAAATAAGTTTTGGGTTTGAGAATTTCTTCTATGTCATGGCCACAGACATTAACATCCAGAATTCAAAGTATAATGTTGTATGCCATACAAATCCTTCATGACTTTGTCTATGACCTTAGTTTCTCAATCATCTGGCAAATAGAACACTTTAAAGTTTTTCTACTAAACACATAGAATGAAGGATCATCTTTTAGGAGGTAGCCTGATGTGATCTAGCCTTAACTGTGAGAAAATTCTAAGACTAAACAGAAAAGGACACCAAAGGGCAAGAATGAAACCCTAATTTTACAGCAAAAAACTTAGGAATGTTTACTATCCTGACCATTTCTCAAGTCTAATACGTCATCTCTACCAGTCTAAGGAAATAATGGAAGAGTTGCAAAAGACAGGAATAAGTATTCTGTTCTAGTATAGATGCTTCATTTTAAGACCTCTGAATCATGAGCAAGAAAGATCTTATAGTCAAAGCAAATACCTTTTTCCCCCCTTTTTCAGGATAAAATATCCGATTCTCAATAGTGCTTCAGCGATATTGAGCATACTGTTCTGGCTTTTACCTGAGTAAGTACTCCTGACTGTATCTGCAGTGGCTGAGCAGCGGGCGCCTGGGGTACAATTGGCACAGCATTATCCATCCTCACAGGGAATCCAGAATGTTTTGTTGTTGCTTGTAGCCCAGCTGGTGGGAAAAACATCATAGCTAAGTTGCTTTGCTGGGTCTAAGAATACTGTGGGTGGGTGGTGGTGGTGGTGGTGGTGGTTGTTGGAGGAGGGGTACTTTTAGCTTTTTTCCATCTCTCAGGTTTTTATTCTAGACACTTAAGACAAAGCCCTTTCATTCACAGAAGTCACTGGAGTTAAGAAAAGGAGGCTCTGTTTCCTTCAGGTTAAATTAGTGCAAAGGCATTTCATACAGGGACGGCTGGCTTAGGGGAATGTAAGCTCTTAATGTTACATCCCCATACTATTACATCCCCATTATCAGTACAGGCAAAAGCCAAACCATTTCCACTCTCAGTCACTAGGGGAGTGGGTGAGGAAGACAGTGCTTTTAAGACTGTAACCTATCAAAAACAGAGACTCGACCATAGCTATTCCTCAAGAATTTATAACCTATCACCCTCTTGTGTAGAATAATTTAAACAATAGTTTCCTCCTCAAAAAATATAACCTAGTTCAAAAATTAGTCACATGTTATATCTAAAGATAAAAGTAAAGCCAACAGAAAATGAAGAACTAATGGCTAGAATAATAGGCATGTTGGCTTAGAGAAGCCTACTTCTGATTCTAGAAGCCCGTTCTTGTTGGTAGCTTCCTCATCTGACTCTTCTAGTGAAGGGGCAGCTGAGGAAATGACCTGCTGCTGGAAAACAGTGCCCGGGTCTTATCTCAATTTATTATGCTTTTGTCATAAACACCAAATAACTACTTCCTGTCAACAGCAATGTCTGTGCTTTCTGTCAAGTCTTTTTGTCAAGACTAAAGAGCCCTGGGGGATTTCCTATGACTTCTTACCCTCCAATCAGCACTTTCACTGGAGTTGAAATCCCTGTCGTGCCTCCTATACTAATGCTTGCATTCTGCTCAGTGAAGACACAAGCACTTCAATTCGAAGATGCTGAAACTATCACCAGGGTTAACCTCCCTCTGCCTCTCTGCCCACTCCCACTCGGCCAGCAATGCCTTCTTCTGTACCCGACCAGCTACAAGGCTGTGTTCTTACTCTTCCAATCTCTCAAATGCTGGGATTACAGCTGTGGACCATTATCCCTGGCCTTACTGTTGCCTTAACATTACTATTGAAGTATCAAGGGAGCATAATTTATAGACCATAATACTGCTAATTTCAGTCAATCTTCCAATTTTCTATGTCAGTAATTTGTGAGGAATTTAGTAACAATTTGTGATTAAGAAAAAAAGCATTCTAGGAATGTTCAAAGAGTGACTAGTAAAATCATTTAAAACTGCTTAAAAATGCTTTTTTAAAAAGTGCTACTTATATAAAAAATAACAACTAATAAGGATATTAAAATTTTAAAATTGTCAACCATGCTACCTTAGGCAATATTATCCAATAGGAAAGCCAAGTCATGCAAAACTCCTGTCTATAGTCTCTGGTACATGACTAACTCCAGGCAGTGTTGTGTAAGAACTTCCCAAAAGCTGCAGGGACTGAGGAAGCAACCTTGGGAGGAAATGTTCACTATAGTAGCTCACCTATGACTCCCAGAGTGATGAAGTAAAAGGGGAAAAATTACAGACTAGTTACCACTGGGCAAAATATGTACACTAGTCAACTGGAGTAGTATGGGAAGTAATTTACAGTATTGTAAATTACTATAAATATTTGACTGCTGCATTTACTTACTACACTGAGGCCACTTTGTAAAAGATACAAATGTGAGCAACCTGAAATAGAGGACTGTTAAATAGAATCAGCATATGGCCAAGGTTGGTAAGTCAACCAACAACTTTACACAACTATCTGGGTTTAAATACCACAGGCAGTATGGAATATTTCAATGCATATGTGATGAACCCCACTGCCTAGGTTCCAATCATACCTGAGAATAAACTGACAACTGTAGATGGACTGCCTGGCAGATATAATAATGTATTTCAGGTATCACCATTACTACCTCACTTGCAAACTCCCTCTGGTTCCAAACACTTTAAAATCCTCTCCTTAGGTTATCTAGACTTCTTGGGCAGAAAAATTCCCCCCAAAGCGTATACTTATCAAATTATACAAAAAGGAGTTCCCCCACATTCCTCCTCGACTGCCTTACTTTACATTTTGTTCTCTTAAAAAACTCAAAGTTTCTTTTTATTTTATCTAAGTATCACCTGAGAAGCAGCGAAGAACCTCAGAATTACACATTTGAGAATTGTTCTGCAAAATTTACTTTGGAAAGGGTGGAAGGAGGGATGGCTAATTTTCTAAGTTCTATAGAAGCATCAGTTTGTGACAATACAAAGTTTAGAATTACTCCTACAAGGTACATAGAGAAAATAATTTGGTAAGTTAGGCTAAATTTGCATTTACGGATTGTGAATCTGCTCCTCCGCTCTCCCTGCGGCCTCTCCCTGGTTTACATCGCTATCGCTCTCCTGGCCTCCCGGTAAGCTCTCAGTCTCCCCCAGCCCCTCATTTCCTTCCGCTTGCTCCGACTCTGTCAGAAACCAAACAAACAAAAAGTCACAATCAATATTGAACTGAGGTAAAAAGATAAAAATGCTACCTGCTTCTATATAAAAAGCTATGAGAAGCCTAGATCCTGGTCTATTCCCACAGTGATACCAAGTTTTTCTTTCTCTTTTTCAAACTTAGTGTTTGAGGTTCACATACAAAGTAGTGGGTTTCATCATGGCGTCCTCATCCACATGTCAGGACACTTTCTTCTTCATCCTCCCACTCCCCTGCAGGTGGCTCTCTCTCTCCCAGTTAGTCTCCCCTCTGCTTTCCAATGACACGTACTCCATTATCCCTCTCTACTTGCCACCTCCCCTAAGGTCTCTTCTCCCCCCCACCATCCCTTTCCAAATTGAAGACCTACAAACACACATATACATACACACTCACATGGAGGGGGAGGGTGAAGGACAGAGGGTCAGGGAAGATTTTAAATCTAGGGTCCATACATAAGAGAAAATATGGTGTTTGTTATCTGAGTCTGGCTTACTTATCGTTTTTACTTTTACTTTTTTTGGAAGACATCATCTTACTATACTGCCTGACAGGCTCCACAATCTTCCTGTTGGGATTACAAGATGTGAGCCACTACACTGGCCTGACAGACTTCTTAAGGAAAAGCCAAGTGTATTGTCAGAAAAGACTCAAAAATAATTTAACCTTCCAAATAGCTTACCAAAACAATCAACACACATTTCCCATACTTTGGGGGCGGGGGGAATTGAACAGACTGGATTATAAAATAATAATGAAAAAAATAAGGAAGCATGGAAATGTGAAAATTAATCTTATTGGAATATAGAGTTTGAAGAATATGAGTCATAAGTTGAAGCAGATGTCTTAATGCCTTCCCCATAGTACTTCAGCTGGCTTGTAGAATTTTTCAGTTAAAAAAATAAGCCTGTATTACTGAATGAAATTTTTTAGTTTCTATATTCTTAACTGTTTATATCCTATAATAAAATAACATTTTATTTTAGTTTTAAATGGAATGAGATTAGATTCAATACATAACAATTCTGATTATAGCAATTTAAAGATGTATATATTCCACATACTGAGACATATATGCTTCTACAAGATAAATGATATTTTGCTTCAATGGGCACAAACACGTTATGAGGCAATTCAGTTAAGGAAACACAAACCAAGTTCCTCTAATCTGTCAGGCAGTATCATAATTAGAGAAAAATTACTATAAAAGGAAATCTACTTTGTGATAGCTCCCAATTCCAACATCATCAGAGTTTAAACTTGTCAGAGATCAGAACTAAACAACTAGATCTGCCTAGGGGGCAAGTCCAGTGTAATACTAAGGAAAGACAGAGTTTCCGAACTTACTCTGAAAAGCAGGTGGGCATACTATAAATGTTTGTTGGAACGGATCTGTCTGAGTGCAGATCTGGGTGGTTCCAGGTTGTAAAGAAACCCCCTGCTGGGCAACTCCAGGAACTGGTGCAGCAGATGACGGGTACAAAGCTGATTGGTAGTTTAGCAGTGAGACATCCGAATTAGCCAGAGAAAGAGTAGCAGCTGCTGCGGTAGAACTGGAAGCTAGAACACTGGCCTAAAAACAAAAGGATTGTACACATACATTAGTATAAGATGGAGATAAACAATATGCATATATCCTTAAAATTTTTTTTAGAAAAAAACTTTTGAGGCTGGGTGTCAGGTAGCCCAGGATGGCACCAAACTCCTTATTCATCCATGAGTGCCATATGAACTCCTGATCCTGTCTCCACCTCCTGAGTGTGGGATCTATTGGCAGGTACCACCACACTTGCTTTATGCAAGCTGGGGATATAACGTCAGGGCTTTATGCATGCTGGCAAGCACAGTGTCAACTGAGCTATCCCTAGCCTCAAAAAAGAAACTTAGAACAAAGAGTTGATTTATCTTATTTTATTGTTTTTTTGAGACAAGGTCTTTCTGTATAGTCCTGGATGGCCTGAAATTCATTACGTAGCTCAAGCTGGCCTGAAACTCACAGAGATCTATCTACCTCTACCTAGGATTAAAGGTGTGTACCACATTCGGCACTTAAAACAAACAAACAAACAAACAAAAAAACACATTTATTCATTGCACCATATGTAAGCGGAAGTCAGAGGACAATTTGAGGGAGAGTTGGAGCTCTCCTTCTACCATATAGGTTCTAGGGATCAAACTCAACGTGTCAAGCTTGGCAGCAAGCACCCTTACTCATGATGGAGCCATCTTGCCAGCCCATAACAAAACTTTAAAATGCAATGTTAGCTACCTTTGAAATAACTCTCTACTTAAGAAATTTTCCGGGGCTGGAGAGATGGCTCAGTGGTTAAGAACACTGACTGCTCTTCCAGAGGTCCTGAGTTCAATTCCCAGCAACCACATGGTGGCTCACAACCACCTGTAATGATGCCCTCTTCTGGCATGCAGGCATTCATGTAGGCAGAACACTGTATACATCTAAATAAAAAAAAAAAAAAAAAAAAAAAAAAAAAAAAAAAAAAAAGGTGTGTGCCACCACCCAGCATCCATCTTAAAAAAGAAAAGAAAAGAAATTTTCCAAGGCTGGGAATACACAGCTCAGTAATACAGTGTTTGCTTAGCAAACAAGAGGTCTGAGATTCAATTTCCAGTGTAAAAATAATTAATAATAAAGAAATACTAGGAAGGTGAGTAAGTGCATAAAGAGTGGCAAGTGGTTATTCTTTGGTGCTGTACTGGTTGTAACTATATAAAACTCAGCTACTTCTGCACAAAAATTGATTCATAGGAGATTCCACTAAAATTCATAAGCATTTCTATTTATTTATTTATTATATATTATATAATAGCCACAGATTCCCCTGTTCTCCCCCTCTCGCTCCTCCCCCCCCCCCAGCCCACCCCCCATTCCCACCTCCTCCAGATCAAGGTCTCCCCCGAGGACCGGGATCGACCTGGTAGACTCAGTCCAGGCAGGTCCAGTCCCCCCCTCCCAGACTGAGCCAAGCGTCCCTAGCATTTCTATTTAAAAGGTAGACAAAACTAAGAAATTGAGAAGCTTTACATCTTTAGAAACAACAACAGAAGATTAAGTATTTATTAGCAAGCAAATACAATGCCACCCTTTTAAGATCATTATTCAAAGAATCCTTGAATAAAGTAAAAGCCTACTGGAAAGAGTGGGTTATTTGATTAACTTAGTAAAAGTAGCAGCAACAGTGATTCACTATTCAGAGCCCATATACGCAGACTTCTAAGGGTATGGGGTAGGCCTGTGGTTAAATGCTATCAGCATAGGACTGACTGACACAACATGTGTGTCAGTCTAGTTGGTCTTTCATTACATTTGCCAAGTAGAAAATTCTTTTTTTCTTCTTTAATAGGGGAGATCGAATCTCATAATTGACCTTTATTATTACTGCATGTGTATGTGCGTGATAATACTTATGAGTGTGGGCATGTGTGTTCTACAGTCTGGGGACAACTTTTGGGAACCAGTTTTCTCCTTCACCTGTGAATTCTCATGCTGAAACAGGCTTGCATGGCAAGTACTTTTACCTGCTGAGCTATCTTGCCCAGGCCCTCCAACAGAAAGTGCTGAAGAAGCAACAAAAAAACCAACACAAGGACCGGTTTCTTTGTCTTACTGCCCCACTTAGGCTTGTTTCCACAACCACTCCCTCGGTACCTGATTGTGCACTGTGTTGAGCTGGTTGCTGAAGCTCATGGTTAGATTTGTGCTTGTATTTGGCGCAACATGTGTAGTGAAGGGACTCTTGATCTGACTCACTGTGTCATACATGTGAACCCTCCGCTTGCAGATCTCCATGTTCTGGAAACAAGACTTAACACTGAAAAAGATTGAGAATTTATTGAATGAATGCTGAAATTTAAACAATAAAAAACTCAAAACATACATGGAAGAAAGTATTTCTTCCAAATATTTTCAGGAAAAAAAAAGAGTCAAGGGTTTTTATGGTAACAAGAAGAAAAATAAAGACCTCTCTTTATGTCACACAAGTTTTCAGAAAGAGAGAAAGGCTTCAGTGAAACAAAACCACAGGCATCAAAGTTACAGCTAACTTGATAGTTCCCTGTATAGAATGGCAACTAAACCACAGCACATCATGGCAAAAAGATTGTACCACACTCACTGGTTGCTGTGTGGAAAATCCAGAAGGTGTGTCATCGTCACAAACTGATGGTTCAGAGTTTTCAGAGGAGTGATTCTCTTATCTGCGTCAATCGTCAGCATTTTCTTTAAGAGATCAATGTATTCTCTCCGATCTGCCTTCTCTGCCAACATGTCTGTTCCCTCTAAGTCTGTAGACATATTTACCTTCCAAAGAAAATTAGAAATATTATATCCCTCTATTTAAGTTAAGTAGTAGATTAAGGATTTACTGTGTCTGCTTTTCTCTCCAAAAGAGAGAAAGCAATTTAATACTAGCATTTCAGAAAAGAGAAACCTGGGGAAATAAAGTTTAATTACAGAATAACCATTTCCACAGGAGGAAACTCTTCTGTTTATGTGGTACACCAGAGCCAAATTGATTCTTGGCATAAATTTTTGAAACAAGTTAAGCAAAAAATTTTGTTCTTATTGAAATATACAAGTTTCTATTGTTGAAAAGATTCAATGGCATAGTACAAAGTGTTTGAATTTGGACTACAATAAGCATTCTCAGTAACTGTGAGCTCTTAAGCAATTTTTATTTAGTAGAGAAAATGGGACAAGAAGAACCCTTTAGAAATACTACTCTAAAATAACGGCATGAAACAAGACTCAGTGAGCAAAAGCAAGGGTGAGACAGAGAGGTTGACACTTGTTAAAATGCCTGGGGTCAGAAGCGTTCCAGATTTCAGAGCCTTAAGATTTTGGAATATTTTTTTTTTTTTTTTTTTGTTTTTTCGAGACAGGGTTTCTCTGTGTAGCTTTGCGCCTTTCCTGGAACTCACTTGGTAGCCCAGGCTGGCCTCGAACTCACAGAGATCCGCCTGGCTCTGCCTCCCAAGTGCTGGGATTAAAGGCGTGCGCCACCACCGCCCGGCTAAGATTTTGGAATATTTATAGCCGGGCAGTGGTGGCGCACGCCTTTAATCCCAGCACTCGGGAGGCAGAGGCAGGTGGATCTCAGTGAGTTCAAGGCCAGCCTGGTCTGCAGAGTGAGTTCCAGGACAGCCAGGACTGTTTCACAGAGAAACCCTGTCTTAAAAACCAAAGAGATTTTGGAATATTTGCACAGACTTCACCAGTTGAACAGCCCTGACGCCAAAATCTCAACTTTGAAATCTGCAAAATCTGAAAGTTTTTTTAGTACCTCTTGGTGCTCAAAGAATTTCAGATTTGAGAATATGTTTTAGTTTGTTGTATTTGAGTTAGAGACGCTCAATCAAGTATCTTTAAAGTATCCACTGTTAGCATTCAGACCTTGGGGACTCAGCCCGCCCAGCGTCCTGACAACATCATCCTACCTAAAGTCCCCTTTAAGAGAAAACCTCTCTCTCTCCCTCTCCACCCCCTCACAGGTCGGAGAGGTCATGGAGATCGTGTCTGCACCTGCGTGCTCTCTCTCCTCTTTCTCTCTCTTCCCAGGAGGTGGCTCTGCACCTCCTCTCTCCCTCCTCTCCTTCTTTCCTCAACCCCGTGAGTGAGTGCAGCCTGCATCGTGCCACTGTGTCTTTCCTTGTGACTCTACCCACCGTGACCACCACCGACACCGCCATGTCTGCATGGCGTGTCTCTCTCACCCGCGGTGGAGCCCCTCAGCTCCAACTCACCAAGCTCTCTCTACTGCCATTTTACAAAATCCACTACTAGGACTCAGATGTTCTTTTAACACATGGCAAATATTAGCGTGTATCATCCTCAGAAGTGGGTCTCTGGTGAAGCACCACATAAACCCCTGCCTTTCTAAGCTTGTCACACTTACCTGAGCCATGTCATCTAAACAATTAAAAATGTACTTCCGGGCTTCTTTTGACTTTATGCCAGTCTCCAATTCATGTTCTTCGGGTGTCTACAAAAGATGGATTTTTAAAAAACTCAACATTATTTTCACATTTTTATTTAAATCTGAAGCCAGAAATCAAAGAGTCTGTACTGCGGCCTTGTCAACACAGATGGCAAAGACAGCAGCAGCCTGAACATCTTACAGTGGAGGGAGGGATGTGACCTCACTAGGGGCATCCTTTCAACGGTGCTGAAACAGGTGTGGCAGCAGCGATACTGCACAGCGCTGAAGAAGGTCAGGTGGACGGGATGCCACCATTTCCTTTACGCTTTTTGGGCATGGACACCAGACCCTAATATAGGCTCAGAGGCAGAGTATCGGGAGGTTAACTGATCCCTTACATGGAAGAAGGAGTATGCTCAGAATTAAAAACAGACCCTTACTTCAGGAAAACCCCTAAGGCCTGAAGGGGGCCAGTTAGAGAATCAGGCTGTCTCACTGTGCTGGAGAGAGAGAGCTCTCTGTCCCAGTCACTAAGTCTCTCCAGCCCTTCACACCACTTACTGAGCACGAGTCTCCATAGTTCCCTCAACTGCTGGCCCTCAACATGCGGCACAACCTCAGCCAGATTAACTGGCTCCATTATCTTGATTTCTGTCCATGCACAAGGCCTAATAGGTATAATAAAACCACTTTTCAAAGGGGTTCTCCTTCAAACACACCCCCTTCTCCCAAGTTTCCTTCCTTAAGTCCAGAAATTACTAACTAAAATCTAAATTTAAAGTTGTAAGGAAGACACACCTTAAGCCTCCACAGTGGGTACCCCAAATTAGGATCTCTGTTAAAAAACCTGGTTGTTTTTGTTCCGGCACTGAGAAGATATTCAGCTGGCAGGCCTTGTGTTTGTGAAATATAACGAATCTGAAAAATCAAAACCAAACATCAATTTCAAGTGGAAAATATCAAAAGCTTTTACACTGAAATATTAACTCTAGCCAGAAAAGGGGTGTATTATGAAGAAATTAACTCTCTAATCAACACAATTGAAATATACCTGTAAACAATCTATTCACAGAATACACAGTCACAGAAATACCCAAATATTTACTTAGTAACTACTGTGGAGTCTATTTCAAAGAGAACTCACTTTTGAAATATTTTTAGTGAAATCTTTTTTCTCTCATGTCAGACTTTTAATAAAAAGTTAAAAAAAAACAACAACTAGATTTCTGGGACAGACCAGAATAGTTTCCAACTCAGAATAACTAATGAAGACAGCCTAGGCCAGTGCAAGAGCAATGAAAAGCAGTGGCTATCACTGAGAGGTCCTGAGGACATACACAGTCAGAAGGTATGTCCTGATGGATGCAAGTCACATACATATGCAAATTACATGTTTCTTCATAGACTTCGTCAACTGTGGGGACTAGAGAGATGGTTCCACAGTTAAGAACACTTGCTGCATTTCTTAAAAGTTTAGTTTGTTCAGTGATAGGATTCTCAAATATGTAGAACAGTGCTATGTTCAAGACTGACACTTGTATTTGTTCAATAAATAAATTAAGACACTTTAAAAAAATAAAATAAATATATGCATTTTAATTTAAATATATGATAAAAAAAAAAAAAAGAACACTTGCTGCTCTTGCAGAGGACCTGGGGTCAGTTCCCAGCACCCATACAGCATTTCACAACCACTATAACTCCTGTTCCAAGGGACCTGATGCCCTCTTCTGGCCTCCACTAGCACCAGGAATACATGTGATTTACAGACATACATGCAGATAAAACATTCAAACGCTAAAATCAAAAAAATTTTAAAAAGAACTTATTAATTGTATTATGTAATTATCAGCATGTAATTTTTCTTAATGTCTTTCTTAATCTACAGTCTACCTGGGAGCAAATAATGTTTTACTCATCAATGAGTTCTTACAGTAACTCAAACAGGATGGCCATCCTATAAGGACAGATCAAGACCCTAAGTGTAAGAACTTGGAATTATAAAGCTATTAGAGGGAAACTGATAGGGAAGCTGTATAATACTGGATTTTGCAGTTACTTCTTGGATATAAAATCAAAAAGTTCAAAAACAGGCAAACTAGGCTTCTTTTTTATTTAAATAATTTATTTTATATTATGAGCAGTGATTGGTGTTTTGCCTGCATGAATGTCTGTATGAGGGTGTCAGATCCCCTGGAATTGGAGTTACAGACAGGTGTGAGCTGCCATGTGGGTGCTGGGAATTGAACCCAGGTCCTTTGGAAGAGCAGCCATTGCTTTCAACCTCTGAGCCATCTCTCCAGCCCCCAAACTAGGCTTCAAAGTAAAAAATATTTGTGCACCAAACACTATCATCTACAGCTAAAAAGGCAGCCCACAGAATGGAAGAAGGAATGTGAAAATTTCATTTGGCAACGATTAACACAGAATAGAAAAATCTACAACTCAGCAACTAAAACCCAACCATAGTAAAAAGAAATGGGCAAGGAACCAAAACAGACATAAAATATCCAAATGTCCAAGAAGCACATAGAAAATGATCCAGTGTCATTAACCATTAGGGAAATGCAAATCTAAATCCCAATGAAATAACACTTTACACTCACAAAAATGGCTAATTTTAGAAAAAAATAAAAATAAATAATGTTATCTACACTGTGAAGAACTAGAACCCTCAGGCACTGCTGGTGAAATGTTGAGATCTCTGTCGAAAATACTTTGGTGACTCTTCAGAAAGGTAAGTACAGTTACTATGTATGACCCAGTGATTCCACTCCAAGCTATATGTTGGGGACTTTGCTCATTTGGCAGAATCATTGCCTAATATGTATAAGGTTTTATGTAGCACTTTTAAATCAGAGGGGAAAAAAGAAAGGAAGGAAGGAAGAAAGGCAGGCAGGAAAGAAGGCAGGCAGGCAGACTTTGATATTTGATTTTTTTTAAAAGATTTATTTATTTGTTGGTTTGTTTATTATGTATTCAGTGCTTATTTATTTATTTATTTATTTATTTATTTATTATACATACAGTGTTCTGCAGGCATGTATGTCTGTACACCAGAAGAGGGCACCAGATCTCATTACAGATGGTTGTAAGCCACCATGTCGTTGCTGGGAATTGAACTCAAGACCTCTGGAAGAACAGTCAGCACTCTTAACCTCTGAGCCATCTCTCCAGCCCCAGACTTTGATATTTGTATACCAGTGTTCACAGAAGTATTATTCAAGATAGGCAAAAAAGTAACCATGTGTGTTGCTACTAACATAAACAAAATGTGATATATTATACACACACACACACACACAATGGAATATTAAATTCAGCCATAAAAGTGATGTTCTGATACAAGTAAAATAAATCTATCACAGAGCACCACTTTCTATGTGATGAATATTTATGATAGGCAAATTTACATAGAGAAAAAATAGCTTAATATTTGTATAGAGGTAAGAGGAACTGAGGAGTTTGGAGAAAAATAGGCATTGATACTAACTGTTATTATAAAATGACAGAATGTCCTAAAACTGTTAACGATTACACATTTCTGTAAACATACTAAAAACCCATTAATCTGTACACTTCAAATGGTTAATACGTATAGTATGTAAATTCTAACTCTATAAAGTTATTTTTATAAAAAGCAAACAAGGGGGCTGGAGAGATAGCTCAAAGGGTAAGGGCCCTGACTGCCCTTTCAGAGGTCATGAGTTCAATTCCCAGCAACCACATGGTGGCTCACAACCATCTGTAATGAGATCTGGCACCCTCTTCTGTATACATAATAAATAAATAAATCTTTAAAAAAAAAAAAAGGCAAACAAAAAACCTTAGCTGGACCCTGCTGTATGAATCCTTTTTTACAATCCAGATGCACCAACATAAACCATCCCCATCCTGTTCCCCAGCAGCATCCCATTCATTCAGCACAGGCAAACTACTTCCTCCTATGGCCCATCAACACATTTCACAGAAATTTTCACAAGGCCCATATCCTTTTTCTTTACAAGGAAAGCTCTGATTGCTATCTCAGCTTCCACTTCCTAGGAAATTTACACCAATCTGCTGCTAAGCTTGAACAACCGGTGCCACTGAATAGCTGGACTGTGAACTGCATTCCTGGAGGCTGTAATTGGTTGGAGCAGAATCCATGAATCCCCTCAAGCTGCATAGAAACAATGTGTGTATATTTTTGGGAGTGGTGGATCTACAGCTTCATTAGATTCTCAAAAGTGTTTAGAAAGGACTAAGAGTCAATGTTTGGTTCAATTCTGACTATGAATTTGCATCATTTCCTATCCCTCATACTTTTTTCTTTTAAATGAGAAAGTCAGGTTTTTTTCCTTACAAGGAAGGAAATATTAAAAACTTACAAAGCAAAACATAACTGGTTACGTATAACATGAGCAACCTATTTTATAATTTACTCCAAGTCAGTTCTAAATGAGACAGAATTCTAAGCTAAAAGAAAACAATGTTTTGCTCCTTTTTTACCTTCTAATTACAAATAACTCTTTCTCAACAAGACAAAACACATGTATTTGGCATGTGTCCAGATGGTGTCAGCTGATGATGAACTGGTGAAATCCATGTCTCTACTCTTAGAGCAGCCAATATTGTATAGTCTTTTTTTTTTTAAGAGCAAGAAATGGGAATTCAAATTATTTCCACAGCAAAAGTTTCTTCAATGGACCAATTTCTTAGAAAACAGTCTTCTAAAACTTGTCAGTTTTAACACAGTAGCAGTATTTTATAGCTTTATGAGTCAGTCAAAGTGGCACACACCTGGAATCTCAGTACTTGGGGAAAGGCCAGGAGTTAAAGGCTAGTCTCCACAACATAAGTTCAAAAAATGTTTCATAACTCAGATGACTGCTCTCATAAAACCTATTTCAGAAGAGACCTAATCTGTACCACAGATTCTGAAACCTAATGTGTTCAGTTACTGTGTTCTGAGCTATGTATAAAAAAAAAATTACAGTTCTGAGTGAGCCAAAGTTTACTCCCAGAACTCCAATTAAACCTTACTTTACTTCTGTCTTTCAACTCATGAGACACAGTTGACTAAACTAGAGTTAATCAGTATAGGGCTAGAAAAAATGTCAATCATGTATACTATAAATAAAACCTTTCTTTATCACAGGGATGAAAACACAAGTTTAGACCAAATGAATAGTAGAAGGAATTATTTTTGTTTGTTTTTGTTTTTGCTTTTCAAGACAGGGTTTCTCTGTGTAGCCCTGGATGTCTTGGAACTCACTCTGTAGACCGCAGAGCTAAGAAATATATATATATATATATATATATATATATATTTTTTTTTTTTTTTTTTTTTTTTTTTGGTTTTTCAAGACAGGGTTTCGTAGCTTTGCGCCTTTCCTGGAGCTCACTTGGTAGCCCAGGCTGGCCTCGAACTCACAGAGATCTGCCTGGCTCTGCCTCCCGAGTGCTGGGATTAAAGACGTGCGCCACCAACGCCCGGCTAACTAAGAAATATTTTTAAAAGAATGGATTAGTACACATTTCTGGTAGGTATTAAAATAATAGACTATTTGTCCACATCTATATTATGCATTAGGACACTCTTACTTTTTTCAATATTGTGTGGTCTGTTTTCCCAGATTGCTATAATAAAAGCACTCTTTGTATGTGCGGCCCTGTGCAGTCTGAGTTTGTGTTGCTTTCATGTCCATTCAAATAAGCACTTTGTCTTACCTGATCATACTCTGAAGCACCAGGATAAAGAGGCCATCCCAGGAACAGCTCAGCTATAACACAGCCCAGTGACCACATGTCAATAGCTTCACAGAATGGTAATCCAAGAATAATTTCGGGGGCTCTAGCAAATACAAAGATAGATAAAATAGCAAACATTACTTGGGGAAATTAACTATGGATGGTGACTAAATCCTGCTGCAGTATCAGCAACAGGCACATTTGTTTAAGGAAACTGAAAACCATCAGTACATAACTACTCAATCAGAACTCAAATTCAGAAGCTTTAGCCATGCAGTGGTGGGCACATGACTTTAATCCCAGCATTTAGAGACAGGCAGATCTCTGTAGGATCTCTAACCTACAGAGTGAGTTCTAGGACAGCCAGGACTACACAGAAACTCTGTCTTGGGGAGAAAAAAATTCAGAAGTTTTGAACTGCAAAAAGCTAAGACAGAATATAATGTGTATCTTACAATCCCACTGGGGTTCATAACAGTGCTCCAGAATTGAACACATTAATATCTCTGTAATAATACACTGAGTAAGCATATTAAGTTGGCTAAATAAAGACATTAACCAATCTTGTAATGGTTCAAGGCAGGTCCTGATGATACAGGAGTTTATATTAAACTTGGGAACATGTCTGTTTTGAGAGCTTTTTAAATATTAGAATAACAAATAAAAGATCATTGATTTTTCTTCTGAGCACCTTAGTTGTTTTTGCTACCTTCATGACAAAAGTAATTTCTGACAAAACAATATTTGCAACAGACTCAAGAGCCAACCTACAAAGAGAGTTTGAACCTCAGGCCCATCAACTCTGTGCCTTGGGTTTCTGATAGGCAATGCAGACAAGCGGGAGTACCTATCACACAAGGTTGTTACAAAGTTTAAATAAATTAATAAAATCTTGGGCTGGTGCTTGGCACATAATAAGCATACGTAAATGTTAGGTATAATAATAACGATTATTATTACAGTACTATTATTTTAAGCCTTGAAATATGCACTTTTAGAAATTTGATTTTCATTAATGCTTCAAGTACAATAATCCATAAAGCACCATATTACATCTACACACTAAGAGTGCTCTATAGGTGTACACATCTGAAATGAAATCACTACTCCCACTGATAACAGAGTAGGAAACTGAGGCAAGGAGAGACTTGCCTAAAACTAGTCAGGAAGTAACAGAGCAAGGATGGCTCTCGCACTGACTCCAGAATTAAATACACCATACTAACTACATATTCATCTTAATTCATTTATTTGGGATGGTGGCATGCATGACAGTGAATACTATGTGCGATGGATAAAAGGGTAAGCCAAGCCTGTGGACCTGAGTTCTAGTCCTAAAATCCACATGGTAGGAGGAAAGGACCAACCTGCAAAAGTTATCCTATGACCTCCATATACATATTTCCCCCACAAAATAAATTAAGAACAAACAAAACACTAAAATCTCAACTCCCCAAATTAGGAGAAAATAGGTTCAAAAAGAAATGACAAAGACTAAGAGTACACCTCAGTGGTAGGACATGTTCTTTCTTAGCACATGCAATGGGCTGATTTGATTCTCAAACAACAAAGACAGGTAGAGTGAATGGCAACAGGTAACACAAATATCAGTAATGATAATGATAAATGACAGTGTATACTATGTGCTGTGCACTTGTAAATTCTTTATAAATATTAAACCATAAGTACTATTGCATGTCAGCAATTCTTAAGTTGCACACGTTTTCACTTTCGAACGTCTTACAAATGAAGATATATTTCAGTTTAGTGGCAATGCTGTTACTTTCATCTTGGAGCCAATTAGAGCACTTTAGAGTCAATGAGATAAAACACTATCTCCATATGACAGATGAAGAAACTGAGGTTAAAGTTGTTGTCTGAGGCTATACCACCAAATGATGGTACCTAGACAGTCTGGATCTAGGATCTGAACTCTGACACCTTCATTGCTTTCTCTAAAAATTTCCTTTCCTTCTGATAAATCTAAGAATTTTGGGTCTTAAAATATATTAATGATACAACTCCCTCATGTAAGAGGAAAACAAAAAAGCAGATCCCTCCATGAAGAGCCATCTAACTGGCCATACATCCTCACAGACTGCCTAGGTTTCCCATATTTTAGTTTCAGGTAATACACTATTATTGTTATGCTGTGTGTCATGTGTGTGTTGAGTTGTTTGAGCACAGAGGGTAAAAAGATTCACTGGTTCCTACTGTTGTTGAGTTTTGGCTGTCTGCTGTTTTGGTATTTTGAGACAGGGTCTTGCTACGTAGCCCCACTTGGCCTTGACTCATTTTATAACCGAGGCTGACCTTGAATTTGGGATTCTCCTATCTTGGTCTCCCAAGTGCTGGGACTACAGGCGTGCATCACCGTATCTTGCCTAGGATATTTTCCCAAAAGATAGCTTCTACAAGTAATTAAACAATAACAACACCCTTAGGAAACAGGTAGGTTGTAAGACTCCACAGATTCGAAGACATTTTCTGATCCTTACCCTGAAATAGTAGATCTAGGCCTGTTCAGACTCATTCTGCTAGACTAGAAAGCTAGAGTAGAACAAATAATGTCACCAGTTTTTGTAGCATTTGATGTGAACTTCAGTTTTGTTCACTAAAAAACAACCCCCCATTGTTACACCCATACTGGGTGTGCTTACACACTCCTGCAATCTCATCAAGAGAATCACTGCAAATGTGAGGCCCATGTGGTCTACATAGTAGTTCCAGGACCTTTCTTACAAAAAAAGAAAGAGAGAGAGAGAGGGAGAGAGAGAGAGAAGGAAAAAAAGTGATTCGTCGTGATATTGAAAGTTAACTATAACCATTTATGACTGATGGAATTTCAAAATTCAATTAAATTCTAACCATTATGGCATGTTCTTAAGATCACAGAAGCCTGATAGGATAATTAATAAAGCTGAGGATAGGAGTATCCAGGAAAAATATAAAAGCTTTTCTAAAATTGAAAAGAAAAAAAAAATGTCTTACTTTCAGTGAGCAGCAACATCAATTTCCAAGTTCACGACAGTGCCAGAAATAGCTGGCAGGGCGAGTGCACCTGGCTTGGTGCCAAATAAAAACTGGGCTGAGAACATTCCAAGGCATCAACTGAGAATCCGGAGGTTTTAGCAGCCCTACCTTATAGGAAAGCATTTCTGAAAAGGTAGATCAGGAGGGAATGGCCAGCCAGCCCAGTTTTTAACTTCTTTAAAAAAGAACAGCGTAAGGTTTCAAAGAAATTAAGGAAAACACTAATTCCAGCCTCATTTTACAAAACCAAACAGTGAAGGTTGGCTGGAATCTGCTTTTCATCCGGTCTCCTGGTTCTGGAATGACAGAAGCAGCTAAGGATTCTCAGGCAGAGCTCACACAGGACAGTAACTCTTCCCTTACCCAAAAGAAGTGCTAAAGAAAAACCTCACAGACTTAAACTAGTGAAAAGTACAAATAAAAGTGGATTTGGAAGGGAAGGGAGGGAGGGAGGGAGGGAGGGAGGGAGAATCAGAATAAGAATGAGAAAAGGAAAAAGAAAAGAAAGCTGCTGCAGTGGGAGCTTCTCATCATTAAACATGTTCATCTTCACCTCTAGTTAGTGAGGATGAAGTGTTTTCCCTTTCCTGAACAATTACAGCCCCTCTAAACTGAGATTGCAATTGTTGAAATTATTCTCATTGTATTGTCTTCCTGGCCTTCTTTAGACTCTCCAGTCTTAATATCAAGTCTCTGGAGGGGTTGGAGGGGTAGCTCAGAGTAGAGAGCATTTTTAACATGCGCTAGCCCTGAAAAAAGTCTACGGACTGGAAACCCTGGTTCTACTATCTGTGTAAGAAGGCTGAGCCAGGCACACACCTGTTATCTCAGCACTTAGGAAACAGAAGCACAAAGATTCAAGGTTCAAGGCCAGCCCAAGCTACACCATGAGATTCTGTCTCAAAATAAAATAAAGTAGGAAGAAAGGAAGAGAAAAAAAATGAAGGATGAGTTAGAGAATCATTCATCTGGTCTGTTTCCAGTCATAACATTGTAATAAACATATGGCAATAAAAAGACTATCTACTCAAGTGTAGGAGAAAGCTAGAGGACAACAACAAACTTGGCAGTATTTATTGCCATAGGAAAATGCTGCTAATTGTGCTTTGGAAGTAGTGGGGCACCCTTTAACAGTGGTTCTCAATCAGTGGGTCTCAACCCCTACAGAATTTGCATATTAGACCTGTATATCAGATCTTTATGAATCATAACAGCAGCAAAATTACAGTTACGAAGTAGCAGCAAAATAATTTTATGGTCAGGGGTTACCACCACCTGAGGAAAGGTATTAAAAGGTTGAAGCGTTAGGATGGTCAGTCGAGAGCCATTGCCTTAGAGGATACAACCCCATCCTTAGCACAAACACTAAAGGCACGAATACAACCCCAAGTGGCAGCAACAGCAGTCCCTGCATGTTCACCTCCCAACTTTAACTTCTTTACACCAAAAAGCTCCTCCAAGGTCATAAAGCCCTGATTCACTGGCACCCACAGCAAGCTGGGCACCAATCATTCTCTGGTTGTTTTCATGAACATTCAGTTTCTTTCTTCTCTTTGCTGAGGCACCAAACCTACTTATTTACCAGATTAGAGATGTTACATAAAGTCCAACTTCCTGCATCTGTGTCTTAGACTGAAACTGTAGTTTCACTGTTACAGGAAATTAGATTGTTTATGTAGGATAAATTGAGCTATACTTTTCTCCTCTAGGCAGCGTCCATCCATAAATAACAAAGTGATCTGAGCTTGAAACAAATGCTGGCTAGTTTATTTAGAAGAATAAAGCATTGGACTGTAAATGTGGCAAACCTCTGTCCCTAAAACTCAAGCCCTAAAGACAGCAACTTTCCTTAGAGTCAGTCTACATTTAGCGGGCTAAAAACCATTTCCACTGCCTATCATTTAAGCATACCTATAGCTAAGTGTGGCAAATTCCTGCCAAATGGCAAGATCTGGGCATGCTCAACATTGGGACAAAGCAATATAAACTTAAAAGGAGGTTAAGAAGGCTGGACTTGAAGGCAGTTACACCAGCCAAAGGGGTTTCACAGAGGTTTACAAAAGACAAGAATGTGCGGTGTTGGGGAATTCTAATGTGGCAACAAAGAGACGGGAGGCTGCTTAAGGCCCCCACCCCGGGGACAAAGCCAGTGAAGAGGGAGGGCTGTCTGCGTAGCTCCTGCACCTGCTCACTCTTGCTCTCAAGCATCACTGTGAGACAACACAGCACTCAGGTAAATCCTAGGCTCAATCACAAACCCTGGATACTGAGCTGCTGGCACAGCGATGGCTTGGGAACCAAATGAACTTCTAAGAAGTAAACTTACTTCCCCTTGAAATTATTCTTAAAGTCAGCAACCAAATTTATAAGAAGCTTTAAAGAATGCTTTAAAACTTAGGCCGGGTGTGGTGCACACCTTTAATCCCAGCACTGGGAGGCAGAGGCAGGCGGATCCTGTGAGTTCGAGGCCAGCCCGGTCTACAGAGCAGATCCAGGAAAGATACCAAAACTACACAGAGAAACCCTGTGTGTGTGTGGGGGGGGGGGAATCTTAGAAAACCTTATTTTTTTTTTTTTATAAAATGAAAACCAAAATTAAAGTATAAGGAAAAAGTACAAAGATTAACAGCCTAATACTAAAAATTAGTCACATGGATTGCAAATCAGAGAAGGCTAGGCAGAATAATTTGTCCCACAAATTACTTTTAGTCTTTATGTAAAGATCCTATCAAAAATGATTTCATAAAAGAACTTGCATCTCCTTTTGTCTAAAACTGCCTGGTTATCTCTGTGGGCACACAAACAGTTAATGAACACCTGCGTGCACCAGGAACACACACCAAGGAACGATGATGATGATGATGATGATGATGATGAGGCAGAGCTGATAAGCCCCTGCCTGAGCAGCTAATGGGCTCTCTCACCTCCCCAGCCTCAGAGGGAGGAAGTGGGGCAGCAGCAGAAGTGGGGTAGCACCAGCTCTTCAGGCCACCTGTAGACATGTGGTGCATTTGTACTACATAGGGGGGACTTGAAGGGGGCGATCAGAAGCAAATGTAGTTGGAGCCTAAACCTCCCAAGTCATAAACAAGTAAACTGAAGCGAAAATTTTCAAAATTAGCCTAGGTTGCCTAGAGCAGGATGAGACCGGAAACCACAGGCCCTGCGAACTCCTTTGCCTCCTTTCAAGTAAAACATGTCATAGTTTTATAAAACTATAAAGATTTTTTTAAGTGAGAATGGATTAAAAGACTATCATTAACCTTTCAGTACTGCACTACTCAAAGAAATTCACAATGTCAATGTTATTTTTATTAAAACCAATAGGTTTTTGTTTTTGTTTTTGTTTTTGTTTTTTTTTTTGAAGAAAAATCTATCCTATAGACCAGTGGTTCTCAACCTTCCTAAATGCTACAACCCTTTATATATATAGTTCCTCATGTTGTGGTGACCCCCCCCACCATAAAATTATCTTCATTGCTACTTCATAACTGTAACTTTGCTGCTGTTACAAATCATAATGTAAATCTCTGATATGCAGGATATCTGATATGTGACCCCTGTGAAGGGTTGTTCGACCCCTCCAAGGAGTTGTGTCCCACAGGTTGAGAACCACTGCTTTATAGAGACATACAGAGAGAGACAAACAGTAGAATAGGGTCCCAGAAATCAACTCTTAAATACATGGTCGAATGCACTTGACAAAGGTGCAAGACCATTCAATGGGGGAATAGTCTTTAGAGCAAAGGACATTGCAGAAACTCAACGGTCATAGGACCACTTAAACAATAAAAACTAACACGGTGCCGTAGCCTGTGCCTGCAATCCAAGCACTCAGGAGGCTGAGGCAGGAAGGAGACTGCTGAGTTCAAAGGTAGCTTGAGCTACCAAGTGAGGGCCGGGTCAACCAGAGATATACAGCAAAAGCCTTGCCCCCCAAATAAATTAACTCGAAATTAGGTAGTTAAACCCAGGAGCTAAAGTCTAAGATTTGTAGGAGAAACCAGGAGAAAAAAGGCCACCACAATGACGGATTTGCAATTCGTGATACCTGAAGACTAAACAAGGGGAAAGCAGACAAACCAGACTTCATGAGGTCAGAACATTTGTATATCAAACACTGGCAAGAGGTTCAAGAACTAGAAAAGATACAAGATATTTGCAAATCATATCTATCAATGCCTAGAATGAATTTTTTTTTAATTTCTAAAATTTAACAAAACCAACTGAAAATCTGGGCAGAAGACTTGAATAAATATCTCTCCAAAAAAAGTATAATGTATATAATAGTGTCATGAAAAATGTCAAGATCACTAACTGGGAAAACATAAATTAAAACTACCAGACATCCCATTTTATAGCCATAAAGATAGTTACTTTAAAAATACGTAGAAACTAACAAGTGTTGGAGGAAACATGGAAAAACTGGAACTCTCCTTTGCTGCTGGAGGAATGTAAGAGTACAGCCTCTGTGGAAGTCTAGTAGCTTCTCAAGGCTACATACAATTCCCTAGGACCTAGCAAGTCTACCCTAAGCTCTACAACTAAAAGGCCTAAAAATAAGAACTTAGATACATGTACAACAATGTTCAAAGCAGCATCATTCACAACAGCTGAAAAATGGGAACAACCCAAGCACCTAGCAAAAGATGGATATACAAAACGTGACACATACCTACAACGAAACAGTTTTCAACATAAGGAATAACATCCCTGATGGGTGCTACAGAACACATTAACCTCAAAATCATAAATCATAAGATCTAGGGACGAAGCTAGAGAGATGAGTCTGTGGTTAAGAGTATTGACTGCTCTTCCAGAGGAGCTAGGTTCAATTCTCAGCACCCACTTAGCAGATCATATCCACCTGTAACTCCAGTGCCAGAGGACTGGATCTAGCATCTGTGGGGACCAGGCACACTCTTGGTACACAGACATACATACTGACAAAACACTCATTCACATAAAATAAATAAAATAGATAATAAATCTATTAATCCTAATACTCAGGCAGATCACTGTGAGTTCAAGTCCAGCCTGATCTACACAGCAAGTTCCAGGCCAAACAAGGCTACATAGTGAGACTTTGTCTCCAAAAAAGACACACACACACACACACATACATAAATACATCTAAGAAAATACATATTAATGTGTATTTTGTGTTATCTATTTTTGGTGGATGCTATTTTGGGGTGGCACTAAACAGCCTCATGCAGGCTAGGCAAATCCTGTCCGAGCTACATACCCGGCGCATGCTTCATTTCTTGACTGAATGCTTGTACAATCAATATTCAATTTACATATATTAAGTATCAGATTCTTTAAGATTAATAACTAGATAAAATAAAGATCTGAGAAGTAAAAACACATTTTAAAAGCCTTGGTTATAGTACACACAAAATCGTATATACCAACATAAGTACAGTTACAAGAATTTTAATTATAATAAAGGGGGCCTTGTATTAGAAGTACTAATCTAGAACTATAAATCACTAATGTACCTTAGGTCAAGCTATCCTAGGATAACTAAGTAAGTTCAAAGTATTGTAGAGATGCTCAAACAGAAGAGCACAGCAATCATCTAATACAATAATAAAAAAATCTGAATAACCTGCTGCTAGGGTTAAGCCTAAAGGTGTTCCCAAGACATTTTTACATGCCCAGGTATGAGCTAAAGAAAACCCTGCAGCATCTGCCCAGATGGATTATCTTGTACAGTCAGTCCTTCAAGTGGGAAAAGGCAGGTGTAATGGTAGTCAAGAATGAACCAGATACGAGCACAATTCAGCTAGCAACAACCTTCAGAATTAATTTTGCTACTACTAAATAGGATTTCAGTAAGAAAAGCATGTTCCTTATAGGAATGCCACATATACATGTAAGAAGCTGAAACAAATCCTGCTCCCATCTTGGAATCTAGAAATAAGTAGACTCCTGGATAGTATAGTTAGAATTCTATGCTATGCATGCTAAACAGGAGGACAGATCTCCAGTATTTTGCACTTGCCTGTAGTAGCGTGACTGCAGGTAGGTTGAACACACAGCTTTGGAAACATGACTAGCAGAACCAAAGTCAATGACCTTGACTCGGTAGGGTTGGCGAACTGGATCAACCAGCATTATGTTTTCAGGTTTAAGGTCAGCATGAATCAGACCCAGACTCTTGAGCTTCATCAAGGCTGTGGCCACCTGCTGCAAGATTGGTCTGATGTACTTGAGTGGCAGTGGGCTGAACTTGTTCTGCTTTAGGAAATCATACAGGTTCTGCTCCAACATCTCAAACACAAGGCAGGTATGATTCTTGTGCTGAAAACACTCGTAAGAACGGACAAAATTATACTCGTCAGCATTTTCACTGCTTAGGCGGGAAAGGATGCTCACTTCAATCTGTCCTTGTCTGGCATAGGAGGGGTGGTTCTTCAAGATCTTAATAGCCACAATTTCCTTGGTGCTCCGCTTCCAGCACTTGGCCACCTGTCCAAATGTCCCCCGGCCTAGGAACTCCAAGACTTCATAGCTGTTGGTCATAGAGCAAAGGATCTCATGCTGGACCAGCTGGTAATCCCCTTCTCCGCTAGAACTACTACTCTTGGTGGTCACAGTGGTGGTCGTGGCAGCAGCACCCACCACAGTCCTGTTTTGCAGCATGAGAGGGGGATGTTCTTCTATGATCTGCACACTACCGTTGCTGTCGACTTCCTCACTTTTTCTTTTCAATCCACATTTTTGATATGGCTCAAGCAAAGAAACGTTGCTCCTGTGAGTCAGGGTCTGGCTGCTTTGGAAGGTTGCCGTGGCCGCGGCGCTGCCTGAGCTGTCAGCAGCTGTTACCACAATGTGCTCCACGGCAGGGGCTGGGAGGAGGAGGCCCTGGTCGTAAGCAGGAATATTGAAATTGGCTACCTGGTGAGAGGAGCTGGCTTGCCCTTGTGCAGCTGGGAGGGTTTTGCTGTGGGTATAATATTTGTCGTTGCTGCTCTGTCCTGAAACATCCCAGCCAGAGGGCTCTATTTTCAGTTTCTTCGCACTGCAGAAGGCACTGGACGACACTGATGGGGGGGAGAACACCTGCAGCTGTGATGCCATACCTGCATGGAAAGAGAGGAAGAATGAGACCACAAGGGCTCGAAACGCAAGGCTTACCAACTGCATATACGGAAACACTTGTAGCTGACAAAAGACTAATACTGGACTGTTTCCCGCCTCCCAAAGGCTAATTCTGTCCTAACGACATTCACAGACAGAGTGTCCATAACGTACCAAAGCGAAGGCTGTCTACCCTGCACGAGTCACACATAAAACAGTGCTCTGCTCTCCAACACTGGAGAGACTGCCACCGACCAGAAGTCAAGCAGGTTGACCAGGCTCGAGTATCTTCTGAAGAACTTAGAAAGACGGGGTCAGATGGTGAGACAGTCAGGGGGTCAAGGCAAGTGCCAACAACCTGAGTTTTCTTCTGAGGCACTCATGGAGGAAGGAGACAGGAGACTTTCACAAGTTGTCCTAGGACCTCCAGTCTTACTCTGACATACACGCCCAGACACATACATGCACATTTATGAAAATCATGCTGGACTCCATAGTGACATGGAGTCAGAGAAAAAAGGAGAAAGGAGGGAGGAGGAGAAAGAGGGAGAGAGAAATGTAAAGAAGACAGACACGGGGTGAGAAGTGAGAACAGTCCAGCTGTCCTGAATATCCCGCAGATACCTAAGGTTCAGCAAGCCAAAAGACTAAACTCAAAGCTCTATTTATTCTAAGACTAAAGCCCAAACATTTACACAGAACACACGCCACGTCATATTTATCTGCTCTCTTCTCACCAGTTGGACCCTCAGAGGCCTTGGGGCTCTACAGTAAACTCCTTTCCTAGCTCTCTACAAATCCAGACCCCTCTGGCCTTCCTCCTCCTTCTGCCCCTCCCACCAAATCTATACATCTTATCCAAATGCCCACTTGATTCTAAGACAGATACCTCAAATTCAACATGTCCAAAATTAAATTTTACAAGCCTCCAGTCCATTTTCAGTTTTCTATCACAGTTATGGTATGACACCAAACACCCAGACTCAATCCAAAAATCAGGGAGCAATGAGCCTCAGTTTCCTCATCTCTATAATGGTAACAGCGATAGCCCTCCCATGGAGCTATTCTGAGAACTTAGTATTTAGCACAGGTAAAGTGCTAGCTCCTGACACATACTCATCATCTGGATTTACTCCTCTCCCTTTCTCACTAACTACTGCTTGTCTGATCTATATCCTAAGTACAATTCAAATCATCCATTTGTCTCTACCATTCTAATTTACAATGCAAACAGCCTCCAAAGAATTGTCTTAAACACACTCAGGGGATTCTTTGCTTTTATTTGTTGTTGGGGTTGTTTTCTGTTGTGGTTTGGTTTTGAGACAGGACCTTTAGGATCCAAGCTGCCCCCAAGTTTTCAACATAGCTGAGGAGGACTTTGAACTTTTACATCTTTGCTTTTCAACAGCAAGCTAGATAGGTAACTGTTCTCTTTTCTTAACCATCTCTCCTCCCACTTCCCCCAGAAGTTTTCCATTACTTTGGGCATAAAGTTAAAGACCTTCAAAACAGGTCTTGTGGCACAGGCCTTTAATCCCAACTACTCAAGAGGCTGAGAGACAGGAGAATCACAAGTTGAAGGCCAGCTGAGTTTAAGGCCAGTCTGGGTAACTTAGTGAGAGACCCTGTTCAAAATAAAGTTGAAAAACAACAAGAACAACAACAAAAAGGAGTAGGTGTGGCAGGAGCTAGGGAGATAGCTCAATGGTAGAGTGTTAGCTTAGCATGTGTTGCTAGCATGTGCAAAGCACTGATTCAATCCTCAGTACATGGGGGTGAAGAAAATCTTCATCAAGGGGCCAGGAAGATGGCTCCATCAGTAGGTGTTTGCCATGCGAGCAGGAGGACCTGAATTAAGATCCCTTGCACCCACAGAAAAAGCCAGGCACAGTAGTATGCACCTGTAATCCCAACACTGGGGAGATGGAGACAGGATTCCTGAGGTTTGGTGGCCCTCCAGTCTAGCTGAATCAGTAAATTCCAAGTTCAGTGAGACTCTGTCTCAAAAGAATAAGATGGCGAGCAATTGAAAAAGATGCAACATTAACCTCTAGCCTACACACACACACACACACACACACACACACACACACACTGTACTGGCAAACACACAAACATGTACACAGACTCAAAACCCTCTCCAAAAAAAAACTCAAAATGTTCTTGCTGACCAGAATCCCCCACTTTGATCTGTCTCCTCCTGCCTCAGCATCCTAAGGGATGAGATTACAGATTAGAGATATGTCATCATACTCAGCTCTTCAGTTCCTGCAAGGCCACTCCATTTTCTCTCAACATCAGGCTCCTAACACAAACCTCTTCTCTCCCTACACACACACACACACACACACACACACCAGCCATCCCTTTATCCCTTTCACTATGAATTTGCCGTTCTTCTCTTATAATTTTAAATTATCTAGTGCCACACCCCTGCCCACAGTATAAATTCCATGAGGACAGGTACCATCTGTTTCTCCCTCACTTCTATCACCAGCCCTTCCAGATTCTGTTAATGTAATATAAACACAATATTTGCTGGAAGAAAGACTTGACTCCTGCCTACCAATTGCATTACCTACAACTCACTAATATAAACCATAGTGTTTTCAAATGCTTGGCTTTGGTTTTGTTTCTTTACATGCCCTTCTCTTTTGTTTGCATGGTTCTTAAGATATGGGTAAAGTCTCCACTCCAACTCATACAGTACAGTTTTAAGAGTCATAAGGAAATAAACATACAATTAGAAAGGAAAGAAACATGACAAAGGATGTTACAGAACATGAAAAAGCATTGTGTAGGGGCTGGAGCAGAAGTCAGAGACAGTGTCTGCCTAGCATGCACAGGACCTTCGATTTGATCCCTGGCACTGCATATAAAGGAGAGAGGCAGGGGAACAAATGTGTGCATGTCTTTGTGCCTGATTACAGCTTAAAACTATCTGCACTGTAGTCAGCTGCAAAGAAGAAATGTATCTTCAACCTTCAATTACTTTTTTTTTCTTTTCAAGTCAGGGTTTCTCTGTGTAACACCCCTAGCTGTCCTGGAACTCACTCTGTACACCAGGCTGGCCTTGAACTCACAGAGTTCACCACTGCCCAGCTATAACCTTCAATTTCTAAAATGTGGTTTGGATTTACTTTAAGCAAGAATTTCCATAATTTATATGAACCAAAAAGAGGGAAAAAAAAAAAAAAAAAAGGAGGAAACAAAGCCCAAATTAAAAGCTATGGCCAATGCACTTCAACTTACGAGGTCATGAATATACAAAGCATTTTGGCCTACCTACATCACCAATGTAAAACCAAATATAATAAAATTCTTGGGGCTGGAGAAGATGCTCAACAGTTAAGAGCACTGACTTTTTTCCAGAGGACCTGGGTTCAATTCCCAGCACCCACATGGGGGCTTACAACTATCTGTAACTCCAGTTCCAGGGGATCTGGCACCCTCATACAGACAGACATGCAGGCAAAACACCAATGCACAGAAAATAAATTTTAAAAAAATCTAAAAAACAAAACAAAACTGAAACCAAGTAGTTCCTTTACAAAATTTGCCTATTAAAATATATGCAAAGTATTATTTGCCATCATAAAATTGAGCCACAACTTAAAAAGAAGTAAATCTTCCAAATTTGTCTTCCTTATTGAATATAAATTTAACTATTTATCCAAAAACATGGAGCACAATATTGATGTAACTAAAAGTAGTGAAAAAAATTTTAATATAAAATTTACAGTTTGCAGCAGCTATAAAAGGACGGAGGATCACAGGCCAGTGGTGGCACATACTTGTAATCCTAGCACTTGAGATGGTAGGTGCAGGAGGATCAGAAGCTGAAGGCCAGCCCTGGTTACAGTGTGTTAGACCAGCCTAGGCCTTATGACCCTACCTCACATAAAACAAAAACAAAATGACAAGGTCATAAAGTAATTACTGGAAAGAATTAATGAAATACCCGTTTGTTTATTGTTTGAGTTTTTAAAGACAGTTTCTTACTGAGCCCAGGCTAGCCTCAAATTTACTATGTAGCTGAGGATGACCTTGAACTCCTGTTCCTCCTCCCTCTTCCTTCTGAGTGTAGGAATTATAGGCATGCACCACCACTCTTGGCCAATATTTTTATAGTGTTCATAACTAGACAGTCTTTAAAAATACTACATTTCCAGAGTGATGTTTGTTGTTGCCTGTTTTTGCTCTTTTACTCTCTTGGGGGGCCCACCACGCAGCTCCCAAATAAATAACACATGGAGGCTTATTGTTATAAACGCCTGGCCTTAGCTTGGCTTGTTGCTAGCCAGCTCTCCTTAACTTTAAATTATCCCGTCTATCTTTGGCCTCTGGGCTTTTACCTTTCTCTATGTTTGTATACCTTTCTTTCTTACTCTGTTGCTGGTTGCATATCTGGATGGCTGGCCCCTGGAGTCCTCCTCCTTCTCTGGCTACTTCTTTTCTCCCAGATTTCTCCTTCTATTTATTCTCTCTGCCTGCCAGCCTCGCCTAGTCTTTCTCCTGCCTTGCTATTGGCCGTTCAGTTCTTTATTAGATCATCAGCTGTTTTAGACAGGCACAGTAACACAGCTTCACAAAGTTAAACAAATGCAACATAAACAAAAGTAACACCTTAAAATAATATTCCCCAACAATGTTTGAACCTATAACAAAATAACAAATACTAATGACTTCAAATTTTCATTCAACATTATTGTGTCTCCTAAAAAAGAGAAAGGGAAGAAAACATGTTCTAGGACATTTTGAATATAACATACTCAGAAAAACACACCTAGTCCATGCAAGGGGGAAAAAACAAGCAGAATTTCATTAACCTTTCTCACAGGTACATAGTTTAGCACCAGGATTCTTCATGTGGCTGACACTCACTCAGACCTCAGTAATGAGGTGAGAAGAAAACATAGAATCAAAATGGCCTAGAAAAACCAACACTGTTATTTATAATCCACTCTGAAATAAGGCTTTAAAAGGCCATTTCTAGGTACAGATACTGTCCCACAAATCTGCCTTTGCACAAGTGGGGATCAATTACTTTGATCTAGGTAAGACTTCCCAAACAAAAATATGGGACAGAATTAATGACTGTGGGTATTTTACTGTATATAATGCTCTGTTAAACAGATCACAAATCTTTTGAATGTAAATGAATATAGCTCCCAATAAAATCAAATACTATTTCTGACTTCCTGAAACATTTCACCTCTTGGCTCCAGCAATAAACAAAGGTTTTTGGTTTTGTTTTTTGTTTTTTGTTTTTTTTTTTTCATTCCAAAACTCACTTTCCAATGACTTAACTAAAGTGATAGAATGACAAATTTGCTCCCTGCAATCATCCCAAACTAGGACTAATAGGCAATGACTGTTTAGTACTTGTGTTTACTACTCCAAAGAGAACCATGCCTTGCTGGAGGAAAGGCTTTCAAGCATGGCTATTTAAAAGCAGCATCCCTACTCCCTGGCATGTACTCCACACTGCAATTACTATAGGCAGGTGATCCTGCAACAACTAAAAATTATAACACTGCATGGAATAGCTGGGGACCACAGGCAAGGTAATCATTCTTCAATTTTTTTTCTTTGAAGACAGGTTTCACTGTGTAGCCCTGGCTGTCCTGAGACTTGCTCTGTAAACCAAAGTAGCCTCAGAGATCCCCCTGCCTCTGCTTCCCAAGCACTGGGATTAAAGGCTTACATAACTTCCATTTCTTCCCCAACACACCTACAATAAATTTGTGCTTTTTCCGTGTCATCTCTCTTCTCTGACACAATTTAATAACTGATGACCTAAATAACTAAAACCAATACATACTTCATATTGATTCTTCTCCCAGGTATCTGTCCTGACTTGCACGTGCAGGGAAGTACATATTCTCCAATATACACTCTGACAACATTCTTATCAATAGATTAGAGCATGCTTTCTTTATGTTTCTGTTATCAGTGAGTGTGTATGGCCTGGCATGATGTGACGGTGAGGTCAGGAAACAACTCTGGGGCATCAGCTCTCTCCTTCCACCTTTACATAGGTTCCAGGGATTGGCCTCAGGCGGTCAGGCCAGGCATGGCCAGCAAGCACTTTTACCCAAGAATACATGGTTTGTAAAAGTAAGACAGGGGTTAGGGAGGTGGCTGGGGAGGAAAGTGCACAGCCATGAGGACCTGAGTTCAGATCTCAAGCACTTACATAAATATTAGGTGCTGGGGTGCATACATGCTGGTGCTAGGGGGCAGAAACTGGTGGATCCCTGGAGCTCTTTGCCCAATTTGAGAGCTCCAGGTTCTGTGAGAGATGACCTAGTCTCAAAAAATAAGGTGGCTACCAATAAACACACCATCAACCGGGTCTCTACATGGGCATACATAGGTGCATTCACCTACATACATAGAAGTAAAATAAAAATTTGAGAAGAAAATTCTTTTGCCAGAGACCTAAATCTCTCTCTACTCCACTCAGTTTTCTCCAGCCCTCCTGCACTAGTTACTTAAATTCTGAACCACTTACTTAAACAGCCTTATGGGTCTCCCCCAAACCGTACTCTTAAGCACCTTGTCCATGCGTACTTTCCCAATTCACTCTTCACTCCCTAGCTGAAGCTTGCTTTAAAAATGTACATCTGGAAAAGCATTAGACATCTGCCACCCTCCCCCCATTTAAACCTTCGGGATAAAGGCCCAAAGCTCACATGTTTATTAGCAGACCTTACAGCGTCTGGCCTATGGTTACTTTTATAGATTTGTTTTATCCACTCTTTTCCCAGGCACTCTCTAAGTTTCAGTGCTTCATAAAGTGGGTGGGACTTGACTTCTCCAGCTCAAGTTCCTTCATCTATAATGTGCTTTTCTGAACTGAGGTCATTTCCCTTCTTAGCCTTTTCTCTCCCTAACATCTATGTATCCTAGGCACCACCTAAATCTCACTTTGTGTGTTAGGGCTTGTTGATTTGTATTTTGAAAAAATCTACTTTCTCCTTTATTAGGCACACGGCTAGCCTATGTTGATCAGTCTTCCTCACCAGTGGAGAACAATGAGCAAGCATGTTTTCAGAGACCCGAGCTTCTACC
This sequence comes from Peromyscus leucopus, assembly GCF_004664715.2. NCBI lineage: Eukaryota > Metazoa > Chordata > Mammalia > Rodentia > Cricetidae > Peromyscus > Peromyscus leucopus. Next base: position 78,033,457 of record NC_051068.1, read on the forward strand.
CTGAGACAACATCTAAGTATGGCAGAGTAACAAGATGGAAGAAGCATGGGTCTTTGAGTGACCATGCAGCAGTGACAGACTACTAACCTAGAACACCACTTTGACACAGAACATTGACTTTAGGCTGTTACATAAAACAAACATTTTTCCTTCTACTAGATTATTTAATCAGACAAAAATACTCAGAAGTCTTCCCCAGGGCTACTTTATAGTAGGTCAGGCTCCTGATAAATGCTCCCACAGCACAGGCTACTTTCTTTACAGTTATACTTACTTAATTTAGTTCCTTAACAAACATATAGTGAGGACCTGCTGCCTGTCTACCAGAAACTGTTCTAGACATAAGAGACACAGTGCTATTCAACATGGATATGACCTTTTATCTCTCAGTTTACATTTAACTGGGGATAGTTTGTTCTCTCTCCCATAGCACCCCAAAGAGAGAGAGAGAGAGAGAGAGAGAGAGAGAGAGAGAGAGAGAGAGAAATAGTGATAGCTATGAAGAAAACAAAACAGAATAGAGATGGCAGTCAAGGAGAGCCTTGTATGGTGTTGGCATTAAACTGAAATCTAAACAACAGGGAAGAACAGTTAGGACGCAGATAGGGATAGTCTGTGTGGACAGAATGGAAGAATGGAGAAGCCTGTGTAGGATCCAAGGAGGCAAGTAGGGCTAGTTCACCTAACTTGTGGATTACTCTGCATTTTAAGTATCACCATTTAGACTTAATTATTTAAATGTTAACTCTGGGGTGGGGGAGGGGTAGAGGCTACAGAGTTGGCTCCATGGTTGGCTCACTTGTTGCTCTTGCAGATGACCTAGGGTTCAGTTCCCAGCTCTCACGTGGTAGCTCACAACCATATGCAATCCAGTTCAGCAGATCTGACCCTCTTCTGATCTCCTCAGGTACTAGGCATACACATGGTACACATACACATTCAAGCAGAACACTGATCTACATAAAATAAATCAATCTAAGAAACAAAGTAAAGTTGACTTGTGGTCCATGACATCACTGTGCAGATAAAAGCACTCGGTGCACAAGCCTGACTATCTGAGCTTAATCCCCAGAACACAGTAGAGGAGAGCACTATCCCCTGACAAGTTTAAATTCTGTAAGGAGGATTCTAAATAGTAGGGTAGTGAGACACAACAGTAGTTTTCCTCTTTCTTTTCTGTTATCACTAGCATCCATTATAATGGCTGGCATACAGTATGTGCCAAGCATTTCCCAGCATGACTGACTATAAAGACATCACACTACTGCTTCATACATAAATGTAGGGGAATCTCAGAAATTATTCTGACTGAATTAGAGAAATACATGATGTGACAGAAATTATAGTCTTTTGTCTATAATAATATATTACTGTTCTAAGCATAGTAAGCTTGAAACCCTAAAGAACAACATTGGAATCAAAGTTTGCCACCCCTTGGCAGTACTTCCTGCTTTCATATGGGACTGTATATGACAGTCAGTTTCCCAACTGGTATTGCAAAACAGGGTGTGGGAAAGGTGGTGTTGGCTGCCAGGAGAGCATCTACAACTCTGTGTACCTTCAGCCATTTCAAAAATGCGCTGATGTTTTGGTAAACTGGCTAAAGGATGCTTTCCTCCTAGGTAGGATGTTTTCCCGAGTTTCAATACCTGCTTAGACTGGTTCTGCATAACAAATCTATAATAAGAGAACAAAAGAAAAGCAGGTCCTTTGTGTTAGCAAAGTGCAAGAGTCGACAAGGTTTATAAAGTTTGAAATAAAGAAAATGATAGCGCCGAGGAGTTTCCAACATAAGAGCAAAGTCAAATTAGCCAAGTACAGATCACTCTAAAAGACAAATAATACCAAGTGAGGAAGGGCCCTGTTCGGATCAGTCAGCGAAGATCAAAAGGAAGCAGGGCTTAAGTAAGGTAACAATGGTTTGGCAGATGGGAGGTAGATGAGGCTCTTTCAAGAAGAATGAGGTGACTTTTGCCAGGATCCAAGGGATATGGAAAATGGGGAACCGTGTAGAGGAAGGAAATGTATTTGACTGGAGAAGAGGTAGAAAAAAAAAGTACTGGACTTTTATAGCTAACAGACTTTTTTTAAAAAGAGTCTTTCTAAAATCCTCTAGTTCTAATATGGAAAAAAAGAAACTCAAAAAGGTCAAATAAGTTTTACAGAAAGCTAATGAGCAAAATGTTGGCAAAGAATTCAGGTCTCCTGGTTCCTTTTCATTAAGCAACAAGGAAAACATGGTACCAGGTGCCTTTAAAGAATTCAAAGAAATACAATGTTTTATTCAATAACCTTAGAAGGCTGCTGAAGTGATATGCACACAAAAGGAAAAGGAAACTATAAAAGTACTAGAGGGCCAGGAACATGGCTCAGTGGGTAGGGGCACTTGCTGCTAAGCCTGAAAACATGACAGAGAACCAATTTATGCAAATTGTCCTATTCAGCCACACACACACTTAATAAATAAATGTAACAAAGTATGTACTACAGAAATACATTATGTATATACCACCTGAATTTCTACAATAAAAAAAAGACAAAAGGTAAAATTAAAGCCAAACATAGACCCACATTAGGCACCACAAAGTTTCAGTGGCACTGACTCAGGGCTGTCCCTTCAGCTCAGAGTGTGGGGTCAGCCTGGTCAACAGAGCATTAGTCAACAAACAAAAAGAAGAAAATTAAGAGTTAGTTCAGCCGGGCTGGTGGCGCAAAATCCCAGCACTCGGGAGGCAGAGCCAGGCGGATTTCTGTGAGTTCCAGGCCAGATCGTTCTACAGAGTGAGATCCAGGACAGGAACCAAAACTACACAGAGAAACCCTGTCTCGAAAAACCAAAAAAAAAAAAAAAAAAAGAGTTAGTTCAGGGAAATGATCTTAATAACTTGTGTGCAAAACATCAAGATTTGTAAGGGAAGAAACTGGAAGGGATCTAGTGCGGGAAGAGGCCTAACAAAAACATAGATTGTTGTCACTCTGTCAAGAAAGGGGCAGTTGACAGATCAGGCTGCAGGCTGCTCAGGCTTACAAAATTATTCAAATTACAACAGGACCAATTAAAATACATAACTAACAAGCTGCACAAGTTCCAAGTAAAAGAAGTTCACAGGCAGGTTTGGCTCCCTGATTTCTACTAACAAACCGCTGGTGGACCTGTGCTTATAAAAACAAAAACAAAGAAGGAAAGAATTCTGTTTTCCAGAGAAATGTGAACTTTGACATATTTTTTTTCCCCAGGAGGAAGATCTGGTTTGATTTTAAATCTCATTACTAATCAGCTTGCTCTAAAATCTGTAAAACACAATGTCCATGAGGCTATCACAAACTACTAGCCAACCAGAGCCGACACATACAAGATCGCAGTCACCATTTTTGTCAGAGGCTTTACCAGTTTGGAAGCCTCCAGCTTCAATCTCAAATACTTTACCAAAATATCCTTCAGGCCAAGAAGAGTATTTTAAAGCCTTTAGCATATGGTAACACCAACTCCTAAGGAAACTGCGTGCAAACATCCAAAATAACCAGCTGAATAACAATGATTAGATAAAATGAGTTGTTAGGTTTTTAGTTGTTTTACAGAAAGCTTTAGGCTTTTAAATGAAGAAAAAAAAAAGCTGGCAGTGGTTTGCATTCTCTATAATCTTAACCAAAAAAAAAAAAAACCAAAAAAACTTACAGACCATGAATTAAAAATAGCTCTACACAAACGGGCAAAATTGTAGGTTTTGCTGAGGGCATAAGCCACTTAATTTAAACCCACATCTTCTAGAGCAGGAAGCCACGCTGCTGTTCTCTTCAGAGTTACTAAGAAACAAGATAAAGGGCGGTCTGGGGCAGCGGAGTCGACACTTGAAACTAGTATGTGGCTGCACTACACTTCTGAGACTTATCAACGTGTCACTAAATAGACAAGAATGGGCATCTTATCATGAGTATCCACAACTGAGTCAGCGGCTACGTAAAGATTGACTTACTGGAGCCGGGGTTGTCCACCCCAACCCCCCAACCCCCACCCCAGCTTCCAGTCCCAGTACCCATCCCCAAACAGGAAAGAAAGCGCGCCCAGCATAAACACACAGGCCATTGCTCAAGGTTCGTCACCACAACAAACTGGAGGTTAGACCAACGCTCCTGGAGACCAAGTTTCAGGTCCCGGTTGCCAAGCACAAAGGGGACTCTTCCCCACAGAGCTGTGATAGTGTGGGCCCTACCAAGGAATTTCTGGTTGTTTCCACCTTCTCCTTTAACGTTTTTGGGGGCTTTGTTGTCGTTTGGGGACTTGAAAGTAACGACGAGCTACAAAAGTTTCTTCTGAAAAAGACCTCTAGCTTTGTCTTGAAAAGATAAACATATAGGTGGGCTGGTCCCCACAAAGCCCCCCGCACCGTCACGATTTACAAACTCAACGATTACAGAACATGAGCGAAGAGAACAGAAAAGCTTTCCACACCGACCCGACCATCACGATTTTCTCTAGACTCGGCTTCCCGGTCCCCCAAGGCACAAATATGCCCGAACTACAGCGACAGGCAGTGGGGTGACATGCACCCTCCGCACAAGCTTCCCGTAGGGAACCTGCCACGCCGCAGCCAGGGGTAGGGGCGGGGAACCGGAGGGTGGGGAGATGCCCGACGGGCCCCTGTCACCTGAGGACAACGGCCCCCGCTCGGGAGGGAAGCGGCAGGAGGCTGGCGGAGTTGCCCATTTTCCCGGGCACACAGTCGCGTCCCGCCGCGCGCGGCCCGGCAGGGGGGGGACACGGCGCCCAGGGCCGGCCGCGCGGGGCCTGCCCAAAGAGGCGCCCGGTGCAAGCCGGCCGCCCAGGGGAGCCCGCGGCCCGCTCGGCCCCACCTCGGGGCGCCCACCCCAGGGCGCCCGGCCCTTCCCCTCGCCCGGCCTGACTCACCGCCGGTGTGTGTAGTTCTCAGCCGCGAGTCGGGGCCGCCGCGAGGAGGCGGCGGAGGAGACGCGATCCGGGGCCCCGCCGCCGGGTCATCATACCCCCGCACGAGCCGGCCCGGGCCCCGGCCCCCGCCCCCCGGAGCCGTCCCCGCGCCCGTCCCGCGGCCGGAGCCTCGCCAGCCTCCCGCCTGCCCCGCCGCCCGGCCCCTTCCCGCCGCCGCCGCCGCCTCAGCGCCGCGCGCTCCCGCCTCGGCCTCCCGCTGCCGTCCGGGGCCACGGCCCGGCCCTTCGCTCCGCAGCTGCCGTTGTCGCCAGACTCGACAAGTGGAGCCCCGAGCGACCGCCCTCATCCGGCCGGCCCCGCCTCGCCGGAACCATTCAGCCACCTAGCGCCATGACACCTACTGAGGCGGAAGTGCGGAGGAGCCGACCGGTTGCGATCATTGCTTCGTGCCGTGGGACGCAGGAGCGGGTGGGCCTCCGTGGGGAGCCAGCGTGAACCGTGTGGGGGGACCGGATCCCCCGCTCCCGACCCCCCCCCTCCGCTCAGCAGTCTCCGAGGTGGTTTACCGGCGTCTGGCGGCTGTCGGGTTTCCCGCTGCTAGATGTCATCTCAGCCAATGTGACATCACCCCAAACCAGTGTGATTCCCCCTACACACACACACACACACCCGCACCCCAGCGATTGGGCAGCGCGGGGAGACACTGACTACCCCGAGAAGCCTCCCGAGGACCCCAAGAATTATCGCACTTTAGGCTTCAATTGTTCGCGGCCTCCTGGAGCATTTCATAGCAGCGTAAGGGGTTTGAACGCCTCCCTATACTGAAGCGCTCCCATTGCGGTGTGTTAGGAAATAAGAAAACAACTACTCCGAATTCAGCTCCGCAATGCATCCCCCAAACAAAAATTGTCTTACCTCCACAGAAGGTAGAAAGGCAGAGGACTCGGGAAACAGCGCTCTTGGCACAATGTTCTAAGAAAATAGACCCTGCACACTAGGTTATCTTAGTAGACAGTTGCTAACTCGGCCTCAAGAGATTCTGCAGGACTTCAGATATGCCTTCTGCTGTGTAAAATGTTGACTCCTAAAACGGGGAACATTTTTAAAGACTAGTATTTATGAGAGTAGGGTGTGATGGTGCACGCCTTTATTCCCAGGACTCAGGAGGCGGAAGCAGAGGGATCTCCGGATCTCCGTGAGTTCAAGGCCGGCTTGGTCTACAAAGTGAGGCCCTGAAATGTCCTAAAACGGGGAACATTTTTAAAGACTAGTATTTATGAGAGTAGGGTGTGATGGTGCACGCCTTTATTCCCAGGACTCAGGAGGCAGAAGCAGATGGATCTCCGTGAGTTCAAGGCCGGCTTGGTCTACAAAGTGAGGCCCTGATTTTTTTTTGGGGGGGGGGGGACCTCATGTGTTCCATCTCACAGGCACTAAAGTCAGCAACTGTCTGAATCCACGAAGAGACAGTCTACCCCCATGGATATGCACATGTACTCTCTGACGAGGGGAGCAGACCGAGGAAGTCTTCCTATCCGTTATATTTCTCAGACCTCACTCATTATACAACCTTGATTTCTTTGGATCTCCACCTCACAGATTTTTCCTAGACTATCCTATAATACCTTTTAAGGAAAGTCTTTGAGTTTCTCTTCTTAACACTGGAACAGGGAAGTTCATTTCCCTGGAGAGCCAGGATTAGCAAAAGCATTCAGTCCCACAGGACAGGTTTGTTTGCTTATTTTCACAGAAACTTCCTTCTTGACTGTTTAGAGAACATAAAGTCCTCACATTGGCCTGGCCCTGGAAATATCAAGACAAGAATGAATGAGCAAGCCTGCTTAGTGAGCCAAGAAAAAGGCAGAAACTCGAGGCCTGGAGTTGAACAGATGCTGCTTTTTAGCAGGATCTAACCACGAATTACATATTTTGCCTTACTTCGCCAGAACTCTATGACTGGTTCCTAATTTATGTTATGTCCCTTTTGTGTTTAAAACATCTCAAATTTTACCAGTAGAGCGCCTTCTCCGACTGACTCCTGAATTCTAACTTGGCGCCATCAACTGCCTGCTTGCTTGTACCTTTGTTGAAATAATTAGTCTCGCTGGGTGGTGGTGGCACAGGCCTTTAATCCCAGCACTCCCGGATTCGAGGCCAGCCTGGGCTAGAGAGTGAGTTCCAGGAAAGGTGCAAAGCTACACAGTGAAACCCCGTCTCTGGGGGAAAAAAGTCTGTATTTCCATTGTTTTTAACTCCTTTTTCCTCAATCTGTCTCATTCTTCAGGGAACTTTGGTTTGGTTTTGGTTTTGGTTTTTTTCAAGGCAGAGATTCTCTGTGTAGTCATGGCCATCCTGGAACTCTGTAAACCAGGCTGGCCTTGAACTCACAGAGATCTGCTGTGCTGGGATTAAAGGCCTGTGCCACTACAGCCCATCTTAGAAAATTTTGTTTTGTTTTGTTTGTTTGTTTGTTTTATGATCTTCGGGGAACTTTTAAAAGTCTAGTATTTTTTCCTTGCTAATGTCATTCGCTCATTCATCCAACAAACAGTTTCATACCAGACAGTCCCAAGACACTGGTTCAGATGAAAGGTGAGTAAGATACAGGCTTTTCCCTCCCAGAGTTTTCAATCTAGTGAGGAAAAATGAATACAAATATACATGACTTGAATAATGGAGTCAGAGAAGCTCATCTCTGAGCATGTTTTAGTCAGCAAAGCTTCAAAGTTTAGTGCAGTCAGTTATCCATTCAACAACTCTCTATAGAGTAGATCCTGTGTGCCAGACACTGCCAGATGAAACAGCACAGACTATATGCACTAGCTTGTGGTTCAGCTCCCCCAGCTGGATACCAGCTTAGTCAAACAGGCAGACTCAGGTTTTGGAAATTAATGAAGAGCTGTTAGAGGCTTAATCAGAGGAGTAATAAGGAGATGGGGCTATTAGAAGTTGGGATGGCAGAGTAGAGCCTGAGGTCACTTGCAGCCAGACCTGATGGCATAGGCCTGCATTCCCAGTCCTTGGGAAGCAGAGGCAGGAAGATCAGGAGTTCAAGGCCAGCCTGGACTACATGAGACCCTGTCTGAATAATTTTTTAAAAGCCGCTTTCCCGGGAGGCAGAGACAAGATAATCTCTGAATTTGAGGCCAGCCTGATGGACATAGAGTCCCAAGTTAGCTAGAGCTACCCAGTGAGATCTAGTCTCAAACTAAAAATCGTGGTTGCTTAAGATTATCGTTTTATTTAATCCATTGGGGAGCTGGGGTGTGAGAGTCATTATGCTCCATGACGTCATTAAGAGATTCAGGTTCCTTTCAAGCAGATTCTGTAGCTCTGTTGTTTTTAGAGCCTTTCATTTCTCCACCTAACCCTTTATCTGACCACAAAAAGGAAAAGAAGACGGTAGATTGTGTAAGGATTTAAATTTTTTAAGAAAGATTTATTATTTGGGTCTGAGTGTAGTGGCGCATGCCTTTAATCCCAGCACTCAGGAGGCAGAAGCAGGTGGATCTCTGTGAGTTGAGGCCAGCCTGGGCTACAGAGTGAGTTCCAAGACAGCCAGAGCTACACAGAGAAACCCTGTCTCCCCCCCCCCACACACACACACAAAATTTGCTTTTATGCCTATGCTTTTTTCCTGGGTGTATATATGTGCACCACATAGCCTCAGAGGTCAGAACATGGTATTTGATCTCCTGAAACTGAAGTTACAAATGGTTGTGAGCCACCATGTGAGTGCTGGGGCCCGAGCCCTTGTATTCTGCGAGAGCAACAGTGCTTTTAACCTCTAAACCATTGCTCCAGCCCAGTGTGGGAAGATTGTGTATGCCAGGCCTGTGTGCAATAAACATATAAATCTACTCTGCACACCTTCAGTGATGGGAACTCTAGGATATGGATGTTGCTGATGCAAGGATGTGCTAAGAGATATAGTCGAGCCACATCCTCAGGAGAAAAAGAGATACGACTTTAAAAGGAAAAAAAAAAATCCAGCCTCTTAACCAAAAGCCCTTTCCTAGCAATATAATCCCAGCACTGTAAGGTAGAAGAAGATCCTTTGATTTTAAGGAGACAAATCTGCCATCCAGCTCAGAGAGCAGGCTAGTAAATGCCACCTCTAGGAATCCTCTTTCTCTTTGTCAGTGCAAGATCTGGATGTGGGTATAAGACCCAGCTCTAGCCAGGATAGTCTCCTGGAGAAAATTATTTTTGTCTAAAAAGATAACACTGGCCAAAGCTGGGTATGGTGAATGTGTGCTTTTAATCTCAGCACTCAGAAGACAGAAGCAGCCAAATATATCAAGTTCTAGGGTAGCCAGGACTACATAGTGAGACTCTGTCTTTTTGTTTTGTTTGGTTGTTTTTCGAGACAGGGTTTCTCTGTGTAGCTTTGTGCCTTTCCTGGATCTCTCTCTGTAGACCAGGCTGGCCTCGAACTCACAGAGATTCACCTGCCTCTGCCTCCCGAGTGCTGGGATTAAAGGCGTGCACCACCACCACCCGGCGAGACCCTGACTATAAGGAAAAAATAATTAAGAAGAAAGATAGCACTGGCCATGCCTGGTGGTAGATGCCCATAATCCTAGCCTTCAGAAGGCAGAGGCAGGAGAATCACCACAGGGTTGAGGCCAGCCTGGTCTTTATAGGGGTAGTCAAGCTAGTACAGGCTACAACGTGAGGAAAAAGTCTTTGTGTCCTGCATCTGTCCATTCCTGAGAAATTCGGACAAGAGTCCAAAGCTGCCATGAGGAGCATTTGGGAACAACGAGAACGATGGAGTGACTGGGTCGCTGGGCTTCTGAACAAACCTAGAACTGCCCCATCTCTAGACTTTCTCTTAACTAAGCCACTGTGGGATGGATACATTTTCTATTTGCAGAGATTTTAGCTTACCTGATAATAGGAGAAAGTCTCTTCAGTGTTTTCTAAAAGAAGACGCTGATCTGTGGCGTTCAAAGATTCAGAGAAGTAAAGGAGGAGGATGGTGTACCCAGTGGATCTGGCAGTTAAATAGCCACTACTAATCTTGGTGAGATCAAGCTCAGAAGCACCGTGCAGGCAGAAGCAATGTGCTTCTGGAATGGTGGTTGTCAGCTGGGAAGGAACTTTTGATCCAACTGAGTGACAGGGTTTATTCTAGGCAATGCCTTTTCCTAGCTCTCAATATTGAAAAAAACTACTTGAGTCTGTGCTATCTACCTTAACTACATCTTAGAAGTCATGAAGAGAACTGTTTTGATTACTTTCTTGGTCACTTACCCCAGGATTAATTAAGACAAGTTTTGAACACTTAATTGATTTCATGAAGGCCAAATCTAGTATGAATGCTGGGGGTGAGAAGATATTTTGGTGAACCAGTCCCAGAGAAAATGACAGATTGATGGAATAGGAGTACGGGAGAAAGGCATGCCTATGAGATTTAAGTAGAAGGTTGAAAATACAAGGAATCAAAAGAAGGGGAATGTGAAACTGGAGAATGGTGTTCATTGCACAACGTGAATGCACCGAATGCCACTTTACTGTACACTTTAAAATAGCTAGCTAATTGCATGTCATTTCAATTTCACCTCAGTAATAAAAGGAGGGGCAGTGGTGGGCCACACCTTTAATTCCAGCACTTGGGAGGTAGAGGCAGGTGGATCTTCATGAGTTCGAGGCCAGCCTGGTCTACATAGTGAGTTCCAGGCCAGCCTGGTCTACATAGTGAGTTCCAAGACAGCCAGGGCCACAAAGAGAAACCCTGTCTCAAAAAACAAAACAATAGATAGGTAGATAGATAGATAGATAGATAGATAGATAGATAGATAAAATGGGGGAGAAGGAGGCTTTCAGAATTTGAGTGTGCATGAGATTTGCCTCTGGTTTTCTTAATTTTCAGAGGTCAAACCAGAGAGTAGTCCAGGGAAGAGTGAAGTCTTAAATTCTTTTTTTTTTTTTTTTTTTTTTTTGGTTTTATCGAGACAGGGTTTCTCTGTGTAGCTTTGCGCCTTTCCTGGAGCTCACTTGGTAGCCCAGGCTGGCCTCGAACTCACAGAGATCCGCCTGGCTCTGCCTCCCGAGTGCTGGGAATAAAGGCGTGCGCCACCACGCCCGGCTGAAGTCTTAAATTCTTAATCCACGTTCACTATGTAGACCCTCCTCCTAATGGCCTCTAAATTCCTTACAAAAGCACTACCCTCTCCCTTCTGTCATAATGCCAGCCCCTAACCAAACCAAGGCCACCGCTGTTCTCTCCTTCCCTTGGTCATCACGTTCACCGTTCCACTTCTGCTGGTTCTGCAGCATCCCACCTTTGCTTTGGCCAACTGTCACAAAGCGTTAGTACCTGCCTTCCATCTCTTTCCTTACCATAACTCCAAGCAACACCCCAAACCAAAATTAACGTTCTGGGGAGGCACACAGAGACCCACCAGGGAGAGGACACGGAATCAGAACAAGGACTAGAAATTTAGTGCTTCAATATTATTTCCTCTACATCATTTTATGCTTCCTACAGCCTCAGAAAGCAAAAAGGCCCTCCTGAAAGGGTCCCTTCTGTAGCACAATTCTGACACATGGTTGATATGTTTTGCTGAGTAAATCACCGAGTGCTTATTCACAGTGCCCAAGGTACTGAAACTCAGTTGACTATAAAACATAGTTGCTGAGCAGTGGCACATGCCTTTAATCATAGCACTTGGAAGGCAGAGGCAGGCAGATCTCTGTGAGTTCAAGGCCAGCCTGATCTACAAAGTGAGTTCCAGGACAGCCAAGAACACAGAGAACCCTAACTTGGAAAACCTAAGCCTCAAAATAAGGAATTTCCACTGACAACTGAAAATTTAACTTTTTTTTCTTTACTATTATTTTTGAAAGTCACTTTGAGAGGTAGGGAGACTGTCAGTTTCAGGCTTACCTGGGTTAAAAGTTCCAGGTCAGTCTGGGATACATAGGGAAACCCTGTCCTGAGAAGTGGAGGGGAGGAGAGGAAGATGAGAAGTTCCTTTTAAAGGTGTCCTGCATCTACAACTACTACCACTGTTCATTTCCAATGATATCCACTGTGAAATCAGAAATCTGAGAGATGTGAACCACAAATACTTCAAAACTGTAACTGGGGGCCAGTGAGATGGCTCCATGGGTGAAGTGCCTGGTACACAAACATGGTGAACCCAAGTTCAGCTCCCCAGCACCCTGCCAAGAAGTACGAAAACCTGAGTATGGATCCCAAGCACCCACGTAAAAGAGAGGCGCACCTTAACACAGCACTGGGGGGTGTGCAGGAGGCAGAAACACACACACACACACACACACACACACACACACACACACACACACACACACACACACAGGGGTTGCAGCTCACACTTGGGATCCAAGCACTCCAAAGACAGAAGCAAAAGCAGAGGCAGGAGTGTTAGAAGTTCGAGGCCAGCCTGGGTTATGTAATGAGATCTCGTCTTACAAAAAAATTAAAAAAATCACATACCCTAAATGTGCTTGTTGTTTGTCAATTAACCTTCAATAAGGATTTCTTCAGTCCTATCTTAAGGAAGCCGAGACTAGAGCCTTACAAAGAACGGCTGCAATCTCTCAACCTTCTTCATTCCGGTCCTCTTCTGAATGGATGTAGAATATTACAACTTGATGAATTAAACGAATAGGCCCAATTCACACGGTTTGACAGGATGTGTCCTCCCTGACAGTATTGTTTTAAGAGATGGGATAGCCCCATGTTACCCAGGCTGACCTGGAACTCTTGGGTTCGAGCAACCTCCCCACTACAGCCAGCAGGAATTAGAAGGAAGGGAGCACACAACAGCATCTCCATCTTACAATAGCTCACAGCTCTCTCTGCTTAGATGCAGACACTCAAAGATCAAGAGGTGCATGTTTGGGGGGCTGGAAAGATGGCTCGGTGGTTAAGAGCACCGACTGCTCTATCAGAAGACCCAGGTTCAGTTCCCAGCACCCACATGGTGGCTCACAGCTGTCTGTAACTCCAGTTCCAGGGGACCCAACACCCTTACCCAGACACACATGCAGCAAAACACCAACATGTGTAAAATTAAAAAAAAAAAATTTAAAGAGCTGCATTTTTCTATATTCATACTATTAAATTTTCATGATCATTCAAATAACTTTAAAATAATATTAAGTACTCTCTAATTGTTTGTTCACTAAAGAATCCTAGTCTTAGGCATAATGACTCATACTGATCCCAGGGCTCAGCAGACTGAGGCAGGAGGATTGTTGTAAGCTTGAGACTAGTTGGGCTACAGTGTAAGATGACTGGGTGTGAGGACATTTGCTGCCAAGCCTGAGACCTAAGCCCACCCAGTACCTAAGACCTACATGGTAGAAGGGGAGAATGGATCGCCACAAACTGTCTTCTGATCTCCACAAGCCTGCCACAGCATGCACATACACAATGCAAAACAATTTTTTATAAGGAATCCTGGTCTCTCAGGAAACGTAACCTCTGATCCCAAGCCTATGGTGACTCCCAAGACAGTCAGACGTGCTTCTCCTTGTTTTGAAAAGTTATGAAAGATGTCTATTACGGGAAATAGTGTTAGTCTATAAAGTATTCGTTACTGATAAATTGGCCCACTCTAGCTGGATGTGGTATGCAGGAGGTGGTGCTCAGGCAGGAGGATCAGAGTTCTGCCAGGGTACAAAAGAGGATGGATGGATGGATGGATGGATGGATGGATGGATGGATGGATGGATGGATGGATGGTTGGATGGATGGATGGATGGATGGATGGATGGATGGAGTTACATGTGTACTTTTCTGTTGTGAAAGAAAAGGTATGTTCTTGAAACTGCTTCTGTTAAAGAGGAGGTAAATCTGTTAAACAGATTCACCTCAGGCCTGTGGTCAATCTTTGTCCTAAACCCAAGTAGAACTCACTATCATCTCTCACTACTGCAAGAGTTTTCTGACTTCGTATCCTGCCTTCATTCTTCTCCCCTCTCCATCTGCGGCTTTAAAAATATAAAATTCAGATCATAATGCTCTATTTAAAGCACCCTATAGCTTATGACATTTAGAAAAGTCCAAACTTCTGGCTTTAACCTATAAGCCACTTCTGAGATCTGCCTCGCTCTCTGAGTTCATCTTTCCTTCTTCCCCCACTTCTTGAGGTTCTTAGGCACAAAGTTCACTCCTACCCAACGGCTTTTGCTGATGGTACCTGCACTCTCTACACAGGTCTTTTTTTCGATAGTACCCAAGCCCTTGAACATGCTAGGCAGGCACTCTACCACTGAGCTCTGACCCAAGCCAGGTCCTAGTTCTTTACCAAGCTGGCTCCTCGTAACCAGGGTCTCAATTCTCACTCCCACAGGGATATCTCCATTGACAAGTCTAAACTGCTTCCCACCACTATTAGGTAGTTGTGATTTATTTTCCACCCTATCAATATTTGATGTTTGTTTGGTTATCTATCTCTTATCTCTCTTTTGGGATGTAAATTCCATGTGGACAGGACATTTTCTGTTCTAACTGCAATGCTTCGAACAGTGACTGACAAATATTTAATAAACGTTTGTTGAATGAATTTATGGATATGATTTTTCTCACATGATAGTAGTAAAATATAATACTTGTCAAATACCAAACAAAGCATTCGATAGCTGTTAGTTTCTGTCTTTCTTTCTTTTTTTGGGGGGGTGGGGTGGGGTTTATCTGAGTAGCCTTGGCTGTCCTGGAACTCGCTCTGCAGACCAGGCTGGCCTCAAACTCAGAGATCTGCCTGCCTCCACCTCCCCAGTACTGGGATCAAAGGTGCGTGTGTGCCACCATAGCCACCTGGCTATTTAATTTCTTGAGAACCAAGAACTCTGCTTTATTTCCTGTTTAAAAGGAATGGTATTTGTTGAAGAAGAATTGCCTAAAGACGTTTGTAATGGCTAATCTTAGTTGTTAACTTGACACACCTGGGAAGTAAAACCTTGCTCGGCAACAACTTGAGGAAGATGAGGGAGCCGCATGGGTGTCTGCCTGGGTGGAACACTCTAGAGAGAACACGTGAAATGGGTGCTGCTTCCCACACCGGAGTAACCGCAAAGCTAGTCGGTGAAGACGGCAAGTCACGTGGGCCATGCAGAACACTCAAGGAACTTTGACTTCTACTCTGAGTAAAAGCCTTTGGAGGATTTAAACAGAGAACTCATGTGACCTGATGCAGGCCATGCCTGCTGCAGGGCCAGGACTGTGTGTTTGCAGAGCAGAGAGGAGCAAGAGTGGGGGGCAGGGTGAACGCTTAGGAGGCTACTGCGGTGGCTCAGAGAAGAGCGAGGTTTCCTGGACAAAGGTAGTGGGGGTGAGCGTGAGAAGCTGTAAGATTTAGTTAGGGCTGTCTCCAGGTAGAGGTCACAGGATTCGCTGGCAGTGTGGGTGGTCAGGGAAAGAAAAGAGAAAGGACTTTGGCCTGATGGTTGCACAAACTAATGCCAGCACTCAGGACAGAGCTGGGTGACCTCTGTGAACCGGAGGCCAGCCTGGCTTACAGGACAAGTTTGAGGCTAACAAGGGTTCCACAGAGAGACCCATCTAAAACAAAACAAAACACCAGTAACAACAAGTCGATGAATTCTGGAACTAGAGAGATGGCTCGGTGGTTCCGAGCACTTGTTGCTCTTGCAGAGGTCCCCAGGGTCAGTTCCCAGACTCACAGGGCAGCTCACAGTCATCTGTAACTCCAGGTCCAGGGGATCAGTGCCCTCTACTGCCTCCCATCAGGCACCAAGTACATACATGATACACATACATACATTCTGGCAAAACACTTACACATAAAATAATTTTTAGCTGAGGAGATGGCTCAAAGGTTAAGAGCACTGACTGATCTTCAGAGGTCCGAGTCAATTCCAGCACACATGTGCTCACAACATCTGTAATGAGATTGTGCCTCTTCTGGCATGTAGACATATATACAAACAAAACACTGTATACATAATAATAAATAAATCTTAAAAAAAATAATAATTTTTAATTTATTATACTTATGTATTTACTGTTTTGAGAGAGGGTCTCACTATACAGTCCTGGCTGGTTTAAACTCACACAGATCCTCCTGTCTCTGCCTCCTGAGTACTGGGGTTAAAATTATACACCACCATGCCTAGCCTAAAATTTAAAAAAGAATTTTTTTTTAATTATAGGAATAAGAAATAGACCCCACTGGAGAAACATAATGGGATTTGTCAGCAGTGTGGAAGGCCATTTTAATGTATGAGATCATTAACTGGTCATGGTAGCACATGCCTATAATCCCAGCATTCAAGGGGTTAAGGAAGGAGGATCCTGAGTTTGAGACAAGCCTAAACTGCATGGTGAGATCCTGTATTAAGACAGAAACACAGGTTGGGGATTTAGCTCAGTGGTAGAGCGCTTGCCTAACAAGCACAAGGCCCTGGGTTCGGTCCTCAGCTCCAGGGAAAAAAAAAAAAAAAAAGACAGAAACAGAGGGCTGGAGAGATGACTCAGCAGTTAAGAGCACTGGCTGCTCTTCCAGAAGACCCGAGTTTGATTTCCAGCATTCACATGGTGGCTTACAAGCATGTGAGGCTCCAGTTCCAAGAGATCCAAAACCTTCTTCTGGCCTCTAAGGGCACCAGTTATATATTCGGGGCATAGACATATGGGAAGGCAAAATATCCACACATATAAAATAATAAGAACAATTTTTAAAAATTAAGGAAGAACTAAAGCCTGGCGGTGGTGGTGGTGGTGGTGGTGGTGGTGGTGGTGGTGGTGCACACCTTTAATCCCAGCACTGGGGAGGCAGAGGCAGGTGGATCTCTGTGAGTTCCAGGCTAGCCTGGTCTACAGAGCAAGATCCAGGAAAGGCGCAAAGCTACACAGAGTAACCCTGTCTCGAAAAAAACAAAAAAAAAAAAAAAAAAAATTAAGGAAGAACTAAAGAAGGAAAGAGAGAGTAAGGGAGGAGAAAAAGAAAGAACAATGAGAGGGAAAGGGAGAAAGGAAGAGAGTTTTGAGGCTAGCTATGGTGGTGCCCATCTTCCATCTTCACCTCAGTAGGCTGAGGCAAGAGGACAGCAAGTTCTGGGCCAGCCTGGGTTTCATGGGCAAGACTGTTGTGTGTGTCCCTGTGTACACACACATGTGGAGGCAAGAGGTTGATATCAAATGTTTTCCTCAATTTCTTTTTTTCTTTTCTTTCTTTCTTTTTTCTTTCTTTTTTTTTTTTTTTTTTTTGCGGGGGTGGGGGGGTGGGGGGGAGGGACAGCATTTCTCTGTAGTTTTGGTTCCTGTCCTGGATCTCACTCTGTAGACCAGGCTGGCCTTGAACTCACAGAGATCTGCCTGGCTCTGCCTCCCGAGTGCTAGGATTAAAGGCGTGCGCCACCACTGCCTTTCCTCAATTTCTTGCCATCTTATTTTTGAGACAGGGTTTTCCACTGAACCTGGAATTAGACTGGGTGGCCAGCAAGCCTTGGGAATCTGCCTTTCTCCACCTCCTCAGCACTGGAATTACAGGCACATGCTACCACATTCTACATTACTTGGGTACTGGAGTTCTAACTTAGGTCTTCATGTTTTCATGTCAGACATTTGACTGACTGAGCCATTTTCCAAGATCTTGTTTTAAAATAAAATGAAAATAGCCTAGATGAGTTATTTCTCCAAAAAATGTCCAACTGCTCCAGTGAAGGCATAATAGATAGTATGGTTATTTTCAAGGCAAGACTGTTTTTACAAGAGGGACCAAGGAAGTGGTATTATCCTGATGGATCATGGGATACAGTCAAGTAAAGGCAGGAACTAAAGCTTACCGAATTATGAAAGCAAAACATTGGTCATGCCGGTACTTGAGCAAAATCAACTGCGAAAAAGAATCATTTCAAGTTGAAATTCCAGGTGTAGAACAATTTCTGGTACTGACAGAGTGGTGAAGACAGAGATCAGAGCTTTGGCGCTAAGAAGTCAAGGACGCTGAGCATCTGCGGCACTGACATCATCCAACATGATGACAGAAGTATGAAGGAGAACAAAGTTCGAAGTCAGTGACTCCAGCCTTCACAAACTAGGAGAGGCAAGGATGGTCTAGCCAGGTGGCAGCCACTTCAAAGAAGAGATTTTCCCAGGCAGCAATAGGGGAACAGTCAGGAAGCAGCAAGAGGAGCAAGGAGGACTCAACTGCACTTCCTTACCTCAAGCTCTGGGAAGAGAAAAGTGGCTTCTACAGTTCTGTGGGAGACAGGGTAAGACAGGGCTTCATGTAGGGCAGGCTGGCCTCAAACCTAGTATGTGGCGGAGGATGACCTTGAACTCTTAGTCCTATTGCTTCTACCTCCTAAGAACTGGAATTACAGGAATGTTCCATCACATCTGGCAAAAATAGCTTGTCTCGTAGAGACTAGCCAGTCTTCAATTTAGCAATGGGAGGTAAAGAAGATTGTAAGACACTGAGGACACAGAGGAATTTGCTTATCACAGACTTAGACCTAAGAGCCTGGTGGAGAAAGAAGAGATGGGTGAGGATAAGGCCTTAAAGACTGAACTCCGAGTGACTGGGATTTAAATTGAGCTGAAAAGTACAGAAGTATTCAATTCTGCCATTCTTGGGGTGAGGGTGGGCAACCAAACTTATTTCTTTGTTTCAAGAATATTGCTTCAGGGTGTCATGGCTTGGTACTCTAGATTTTTCCCCTAACGCTTCCTATGTTGCAACAGTTTGAATCATAAAGGTTTGGAGTAACCACTGAGGCACACAGAAGAGGGATCAAGGACACACGGAAATGAGGAGCAGCTTTGAAGATACTACAAGCTAAAATCTGTAGTGATATTAGTGTGTTTTGTTGCAGTGAGTGGTTCCACCTTCCTTATGTAGGAGTGTTGAAAAGAAAGCTAGAACTGATTCAAAGCTAATGATTTATAAAGATGGTATAGAACCCAGAATCAGATCAAACACACCACCTAGCCCCACTTACCTTCAGTGTTCTAAACGCGCATCCCAGCCTCCTCTGCTCTGTGTAACTCTAGATTTGGAGCCTCTGACCTACCACTTGTTCTTCTGTTGGCTCCTGGCCTTGTCTGAGAATTTTTCAGTTAAACTCACTCACCATAACATTTTAAACTTACCATGATTTCACTCCAATCCTCTTCCACTTGGACAACTGTATCCTTGGGTGCTTCAGGTAACAGCCCTTCTGGTTTTAATGACTAACTTAAACCCAGCCAGAAATTTTCTATGATTGAAAGGTGATTCATAAGCTATCTGGCTAGATAGAAACAAGGTCAAGATTTGGGGAAATCCTTGAGATCTATTGGGCCACAGGTACGTTTAAAGATGAAAAAGCAGGGGCTGGAGAGATGGCTGTTACTATGAGCATTTGCTATTCTTCCAGGGGACCCCAGTTCATCTCCAGAGCCCGTGTTCTGCAACCCACAACTTCCTATAACCCCCAGTTCTAGGCCTCTCGCCCCTGTGGGTACTCATGTGCACATGCCCACATGCTGATAAATAAACATAATTTAAAAGAAAAAAGAAATGAAGTTAAACACGAATAGCCAAGGTAGAGGGGTAGTGTTAAATAAAAGCACTGTGGTCAAAAGAGAAACTGAACCATTCTGAGACTCCCTCGAGGGCAGTGTAAACTCTGATGATAAACAGGATAGATGGGATGGATGTCCTGCAGGAGAGACAGGGAAAGCACCACGAACCCCTGGTAAAGGAGTTTCTGGTAGGTTTCTTTGGGAGGCAGGCAATGGACAGACAATTACTCATTAGTGGTAGCAGCAAAACAGTGCATGTGAACCCTCACACAGAATATCTGCTTAAGAATTATTCAAGAACCAGGTGTAGTGGTATGCACCTTTAATCCCAGCACTGGGGGTGAGGGCAGGGACAGGTGGATCTCTGAGTTTGAGGCCAGCCTAGTCTGTTTCAGGAGAGCCAGGGCTACACAGTGAAACCCTGACTAGAAAAAACAAACAAACAAAAACCCCAAAACACTTCAAAAATGCAAAAAGAGGGGCTGGAGAGTTGGCTCAATGGTTAAGGGCATTTGCTGTTCTTGCAAAGGACCCAGGTTCAATTCCCAGCACCCATATGGCAGTTCACCACTTCCTCAGGCACCAGGCATGTATGTGGTACACTGACTGACATATACACATGCAAACCACTCATACACATAAAATAAGATAAAATTTTAAAATGCAGAAAGAACTCTCTGGGAGCTGCCTTGGAGGACCTAGGTCAGAATATCTTTTCTAAAAAAAAAAAAAAAAAAAAAGAAAGAAAGAAAGAAAACAAAAAGCCAACTGGCATGTCTCCTTTTCCTATCACGAAGGGCAATCTGGGTCAGTGCTGAGAGATGGCCCCTCAAAGCCTGCCAGGCAGATTTTTTTCCCTAAAGTGACTTGAGCCTGTCTGTGGAAAAGTACAAGTTCTCCACTGGTCATGAAACAAGTCACTAATGAATCTCCAGGGAACTTTTTTCCAGGCACCTTCCAACCTAATTGCAAGATTGTCATATATTTGGGTGTGTGTGTGTGTGTGTGTTGTTGTGTGTGTGTGTGTGTGTGTGTCATGCTTAGATTCTAAAAATAAGGTAATTTTAATTGGTGACAACAGATAGATGGGACACAGTGTTATATGTGAGAGTTCTGAGAAATCAAAGCAACTGCCCATCTCCACTATGTTAGACAGTGTTACTTTAGTAAAATGGTATGGGATTTTCTCATTATTAAAGCAAAAACATACCACCAAAAACTCAGTTCCTCAAAGCCCTCCCTTCTGCTCATCTGCATTCACAGAGACACTTCAAGGAACATGTATGACATAGCATGTGCCTGAAGTGGACAGGCCCCTCTGCTTCCAGAAGATAACAGCAGTATAGTGGTCTGATACCAGGACCAACTTTATCTCTTTCAGCCACCTGCGGCTCAGTCAACCAGACGTGAGAGGGCTAAAAAATTTTAGAGACGGACAAGCACTAAATATTGTTAAACTATTACTACTAAACATTAATCAACAACACAAGATGAAGCGACACGTTAATGTGTCATCCTGGTGATTTCATTTGAACTTGCTATCATCTTCTGCAGAAATAATGGAAACTTTTCTGCAGGGCAATTTTACATCAAGAACAGAAAACAATAATTCTTTAATTTACGGATATGAAAATGCCAAGATAGATGCATAAATATGTTCATCGAGGAGCTGGCAATGTGGCTCACTGGCAGAGCATTTGCCTAGCACGTGCAATGACCTGAGTTTGATCCCCAGCACTGCCAAGAGATAAGTTCATTGTGATATTTGTCATTAAGAACAGTACAAGGGGCTGGAGAGATGACTCAGCAGCTAAGAACATTCGTTGCTCTTGGAGAGGACCCCCACGTTCAGCTTCCAGCACCCATACGGTGGTCCATAACCATCCCTAACTCCAATTCCAAGGGATTCAACACTCCTGACTTCCACGGGCACCAGGCATGCATGTAGTGCACATAACATTTACTTTGTATTTCTTTCTTTTTGGGGGGCGGGGAGAGGGGAGTTTCAAGGGATCCACCTGCCTCTACTGTGATTAAAGCCATGCACCACCACCACCCGACTTAGTTTGTATTTTTATAAAAAATTGTTTTGAAGACCAAAGGCTAAGAGAATCAAGTCTCTCTTGTATTATTATTATTACTATTTTTTTGTGGCACTCAGGATAGAACCCAGGATTTCAGCTTGCTAAACACATGTCTACCAGAGCTATACCTTTAACTACAAAAAACAATTATTAGAAATACTGTCATGAGCCAGACACCAAGCAAGGGAATTTCACCAATAATTTAATCTGCATAGCAATCATGGGAGATAAGCATCTCAGCTCCACTTTACAGCTGAGTAAGGTTCCTCTATTTAAACGAATTGTCAGGTGCCCTAGATTCCAGCAATGTCCAGGTTTCCTACTGTACCACGCCTCACCTGCTGCAGCTTCTGTGAGGCCCTCAAAGGTTTATAGGAAGGTCACTGACAGGTACAGCACCAAGTACTAAACCTCACTTTTCCTTCCCAAGGGTAAGAGACAGTCTTCCTCATTGCTAAGGCCCAAGGTTCACATTGAAGCTGCTTTGCCCTATGCCCAGCTCTTTGCCTGTGTCCTCCCTGAGCACATTTCTTCAGGGCCTTGCTATCAGCTGGCTTGCTTACTGGTTTGGCATTTTGTTAGGTTATGAGCAGGGCAGCATAAACTGCACACTCTGACCTGTTCCAGCCAGCTGGCTCCTTGGTCTCTCCCCTGGATACTAAAACAAACAAGCTCTGTGCTCTGGCTTCCTAACTCAAATTGGTGGGGGTGGGGCGAAAATCCCAGCTATGTGAACAATCAGAGGAATATCTGGCAGCACATTTTTCTTTTATAGCTTTATTTTAACAAAGTAATGTCTCCAAGCATCCAGTAGCTCAGACATATTCTAAGCCTTAATGTTCAGCTTACTGCATGTACCAACTTGGTTGCGGGGTCCCTAACCCTCAATGGCTTTGTTCCAAATGGATCTCTCATGACTGTTACTGGCCCCTTTCATGAAGGAGGAAGGGGTTATTTTCTCAATAGTTTCAAGGCCTCTTCATGGTTTCCTGTTCCCTCCCTGAGGCAGAGACAGGAAGTTACCTGGACAGGGTCACAGCAAGTCAGTGACATTCAGGATTAGAACATAAAGCCTGGGATACCACTTTATCCTCCAGCACCATGATTCACAATTTGAAAATAAATAACCTAAGGACTTTTTATCTAAGAAGAGAATGAAGGGGACTTGAGGAATAAGACACATGG
Organism: Peromyscus leucopus; assembly: GCF_004664715.2. Lineage (NCBI taxonomy): Eukaryota > Metazoa > Chordata > Mammalia > Rodentia > Cricetidae > Peromyscus > Peromyscus leucopus. The sequence continues at coordinate 78,056,141 of NC_051068.1, forward strand.
GACAAACCTGGTTCTTTTTTGAGTCAGATTCTACTTTTTCTACTAAAAATAATAATAATAATAATAAAATAGTCATCTATAAAGCTAAGGGTTTCATAGGCACCAGAACTCCATAAACAAGCTTCAGAAGAGCTACTCCAGGGTGAGCCACAGGACTCTGTAACAGAAGGCACCAAACAAACTTTTGCCACTAGCCACCATCCACTGTTTTCAAAACTGCAGTGCTGATCCAACAGGATTGTTATACTGTACTCTTCTGGTATTTTTCCACTTGCTGGTCAAAGTTCCTGGAAGAGAACCCTGTTTGGAAGAAACTCACTGGAGTAAGAAGGTATTTTAGTGCCAGTTCCCTGGACTCAGTGGCCAGATGAGTGTCTTTGCTAATGTGAGACAGGGGAGAGCCAGAGCCTACCCAGTCACTTTGGTTCCCCCTAGCTGGTGAGCCACTGCCTCCCCTAGGTATCATGGGAGACCCTAGGTCAATTTCCTCCCTGGTTTCTGGAGAGAGAAACTCATCCACAGGCTGTAATTGCACTGAAAATTCCAAGGGGGCAGGCAACACAGTCGCCATCTTCTCAGAGTCACGAAAAAGGACTGGCTCATGGCGTTCTTTCCTGCAGAAGTCCAGGAACAACTGCTTCCTGGCCTGCAGAGGATGGGGGCAGAGCTTCTCAAGGTCCCCAGGCCAGGGAGAGAGGTTTTCTTTCTTGTGCTTCTTTGAGTCTCTGTCAACTTTAGCCTGCTCAGCTTTTTCCTCAGGGGATTCAAACACAACACCCCGGATTCTGGGCCTCTTTAGTCTCCTTTCTAACTGCCAAAGCACGCTTGTTTCCCTAGAGGAGGAGCACATGGACTGCTGCACAGAGTGTGGGATCAGGGGGATAGAGAGCCGGGGACTCAAGCTGTCCTGAAAGAACTCTCCACAAGGATGTTGGCGAACAATGGGCACCACCCGGCAGGGCCTCAGAGCTGCAACAAAAGCCCGAAGCTCAGAGTAAGATGAATGGTCAGAGTAAGGGATGGTGTGGATGTCGGGGTGAGGGCTTCGTATCTTCCGGCTGGTGGGGAGGATAGCAATGGTAGGGTGAGTCCGGTTCCACCGAAGCATGGCAGAATGGCAGATCTCCATACGGTCTACAGCGTGGATGCGCCCATCTTTTTCCTGGACTGTGAACACATCTGCGAGGCCCAGCAGCTGCACCACCTCCAGGCGTTGAGGACTCAACACCACCCAGGTCCGAAACTCAAGGGCGAGTTGCTCTAGCAGCACTTCCTTTCCTAGGCTGTAGAGTCCTAAATTATGTTCAGGGGGTGGGGAAGGAAGAGAAAGAAGATAATGAAGGTATTAAAGACTCCCGGTCAACCAAATGTTTAACCAAGATTCGTAAAATCTATGTGCAACCCAGGAAGTGTATCAAGAAGGAAATGCATTTAAGATACATAGCAGATGCAGGGATGGAGCACACAAAATCCATTTGTCCTTCAGTTCAACAAGAGAAAGCATCTACCAAGTGTTAGGCACTGTGGCAACAGGCAGATTAAGAAGGCTTAAACTCCCCAGGAGTTCCATCCACCTGCAGACTCAGAAACATGTAATGAAGGGCAGTGTCACACACAGGCAGGCATACAATGTTATAAAGGCACAGAAGTAGCTGCCAGTTGATGAAATTGGGAAAAGCTTCCCTATAGCTGAGCCAGGTCCATTTTTTTGGTAGGTGATGGAAAATTTAAATATTTCTTTGGGGGAGAAAACAACACACTTGTGTTCACTTTGGCAGCACATGTACTAAAATTGGAATGATACAGAAATTAGCATGGCTTCTGAACAAGGCTGACATATACATTCATGAAGCATTCCATTTAAACAACAACCACCAAAACCCCCTCACTTTATCTATTAAGTCATGAATTCACAGGTCAGCTCGGGTTCCTTTCCACTGGTTCCCACAAAGAGTGCTTCTCTGGGCAGCACAGGTGGGCACTTCAGTTGAACCCAGTACTTTCTTTTTGGCCTTTATCTTCCTGATCGTTTTCCTTCACCTGTTCTCTATGTTCCCTCACTCCATCTAGTACTTCATGTGCCCAATGCGTTTCAGTTCTCCTGGCAAGAATCTCATCTCTAACTTGCTGTTTACAACAACGCCAATAGCATTCTGGGTAACACTAGAGACTCTTCAGCTTTGCCACTGTAGTAACAGTTACAGGACATTCCTTTTTGACTAGAATCCAATCCCTTAATGCCAAATATCCCTCTGCCTGAGCAGTCACACATATGTAGCCAAAGGAACAACTCCATGTTTTCCAAAAGGCTTAGAGACTATACAACAGGTCCATTTCCTCTTCCCTTTGTGCTTGTCATTTTGGCAGATTGATGGAAGGTGATCACTCTGGCTGAAAGGAAACTGAGCTATATCTTAAAGGATGGATGAGGGCTAGCCAGCACGGAGAGGGCATAGTGGAAAATGTTTTAAGAGGAGCCACCTCAGTGTTACTAAAGTAAAAATGATTAGTGAGATAGGACACTAGAAAGACAAGCCAAGGTCATTTATGAGTGGGCCTTCCAAGCAGTGAGGAGGAGTTAGGACTTAATGCTGTAAATGAAGCAGGAGCTGCTCAACAGTGTGATGTAGGAACTTCACCGCCTCACCACTAAACCGTGAACTTAAAAAATGTTTGTTTTATAGCCACTCCCCTTGATTAGGATTCTAATTTACCCCTTTGAGCAAAAGGGTTTCTGCTCTCTCTATATCTTTTTCCTCCTTGGGGTCCTTCCTTAGTAAACAGGAAGCTCTTAAAGTCAGACACCATATTTATTCAGATTTGTATTTCTACTGCCTACTGGATATGTGGCACATTACAGGACTAATTATATTTTTACAAAATTAATCAAACCCTACCACAGGCACTCTAACCAGCTGTGCTTCTCTGAGAAAATGCTGCATGTCATACTTCAAGAATGGTCAGATGGTATTTCTTCATGAATAGTTAAGTAATCCTGAGGGTAGGGGACATTTCTCAATCAGTTTGGTAGCTACCCTGGGAGGTATGTAGTTTTTTTCATTCTTTTTATTTAAGGCCATTTTGAAACTCCTTTCAGAGTTGTGACATATGCTTTAAGACATTCATTTTCCTCTTTTGAGGACCTATACTTTTTGAAACAACCAAAGCAGTTATTTAGAACAAAAGCTGCTTTGTTTTGTTTTTTTTTTTTTTTTAAAGAAAAGTTGATTTTCATAAACTATTTTTCCTTTTTTTTCTTTTTTTTTTTTTTTTTTTTTTGGTTTTTCGAGACAGGGTTCTCTGTGTAGCTTTGCGCCTTTCCTGGAACTCACTATATAGCCCAGGCTGGCCTCGAACTCACAGAGATCCGCCTGGCTCTGCCTCCCAAGTGCTGGGATTAAAGGCGTGGGCCACCACTGCCTGGCTTTTTCCTTTATTTTTGGTTTCATAAACTATTTTTCAAAACACAACTTCAAGAGTCCCAAAGATATTGAGTACCACTGTGGAGATACCAGAACAAGCAAACAGCTGTTTTCTCAACGCACCCATCTGAAGTAATCTCTTTATTCATTCACATAGCCAATATTTACTATCTCTCTTTCATTATGCAGGCACCATAAGAAATAAAGAACCTTGTCATGGGAGAACCTACATTCTAGCAGAAGAAACAGTAAAAATTAAAAGGAATGAACATGGAAACTATGGAACATATATTATGAAACAATTAAGTGGAGTACTGTTCCTCTTCTACTTGAAACCACTCAACAGCTCTTTATTGAGATTAGAATCAATTCCAAGTCAGCGCGGCGGCGGCGTGCACGCCTTTAATCCCAGCACTCGGAGGCAGAGCCAGCCTGGGCTATATAGTGAGTTCCAGGAAAGGCGCAAAGCTACACAGAGAAACCCTGTCTTGAAAAACACCCCTACTCCCCCCAAAAAAGTCCATCCCAAAGGGCGTACTACCACTCCAGCTTTCGAGCCTGCCTGCCTGCTGTGTGTGTCACACCGGCTGCTGCTTCTCTGACACGCACAGCTTCCTCTCAGCTTTTGGGGGTTTCTTTTCCTTTTTAAAAACTATTTATTTACTTACTTTATTTTATGAGTATGTATGTGAGCCTGAGTGTATGGCTGTGTGCCGCATACATGCAGGAGCCCTTGGAGGTGAGAAGCAGCATTGGATCCCCTGGAATTGGAATTACAGGGCAGTTGTGAGCTGCCACGTGGGTGCTGGGAATTGAACCTGGGTCCTCTGAAAGAGCAGCCAGTGCTTTTAATCAGTGAGCTGTCCCTCCAGCCCTCTTAATGGTTTCTTTTCTTCCTTTGTTTCTTTCTCTTTTTTCTTTTCTTCCAGTCAGGGTTTTCTGTGTAGTTCTGGCTGTCCTGGAACTCACTCTGCAGATCTCAAATCAGAGATCTGCCCATCTCTGTTTCTCAAGTGCTGGGATTAAAGGTGTATGCCACAACTGCCTGACTATCTTAAGGGTTCCTTAAGGAGTTATAGTTCACGTTGGTGTATGTGTACATTATCAGGTATATGTATACATAAGCAACAGCATATTTAAATATGTACCAAATACACTAGGAGGTGAAGAATACTATAAAAAATGAGTAAGCTTGGGGCTCAGGATGTAGTTCAGTTGACAGAGTGCTTGCCTAGCATGTACAAAACCCCTGGGTAATCCCAGCACCATACAAACTGGTCATGCTAGCACATGTTTGTAATCTTAGCACTAAAAATAAACACATTTTAAAGAAGAGGGTTGAATGATACAGTACTTGCCTAACATATGTGAGACCCTAGATTTAATGCCAGAGCTGGAGGGAGGGATGAGAATGAAGATGGAAAGGTTCAATTTTATTTTATTTTTTTTTGAGACAGGGTCTTTCTCACTGGAACTCACTATATAGAATAGGCTGCTTCTATTTAATCCCAGCCTCCTGAGTGCTGGGATTAAAGGTTTGGGCCACCAGGCCGGCTGGGAGGTTCAATGTTAAATAAGATTATCATAGTAGGTTTTACAAGGAAGGTCGAGACCTGCAAAGACTTGAAAACAACGAGAACCTTCAAAGAATTTAGACTCACTCAGCAAGAGTGAGAGAAACAGGGAACCACTCACCAATCTTTACGTGATGCTGTGGGAACTGTCTAATGAGCTGGACAATCTGCCGAGTAGCTTCTTGTCGGGAAGGAAGAACCAGGGCTGGATTGCAATTGGTGTTGTCTAGATATAAAGTATGAATCTGTTTCCCCAGGATCAGGGCAGGCTCCTTCAGCATGGATGGTGTAAATCGAAAATCACCTGGAAGAACAATATAGGAGGTGGAGCAGGGACAAAGACCAAGGATAGGAGACCAGCCTCTCCACCTTCAGCAACAGATGGGCACTGGTTCCTGATTTATGGAAAACTGTTTCCTGGCACTGAACTGTACCTACAATATAGCTTCTTTGTTAAAAAAAAAAAAAAAGTCTTGCGGCTGTGGTGGTGGTGGTGGGTGGTGGTGGTGGTGGTGTGGTTGGTGCACGCCTTTAATCCCAGAACTTGGGAGGCAGAGCTAGGCGGATTTCTGAGTTTGAGGCTAGTCTAGTCTACAGAGTGAGATCCAGGACAGGCTTCAAAACTACACAGAGAAACCCTGTCTCGAAAAACCAAATATAAAAAAAAAAGTCTGTATCCTTCTCTTATGGCGTTTTTTTTTTATTTGTTTGGTTGCTGTTTTTTGTTTTGTTTTTAAGATTTATTTATTATGTACATTGGGGTTTTGCCTGCATGTATATCTATGCAAGGATGCCAGATCCCCTGGAACTGGAGCTGCAGACAGTTGGGAACTGCCATTTGGGTGCTGGGACTTGAACCAGGGTCCTTTGGAAGAATAGCCAGTGCTCTTAACTGCTAAGCCATCTCCCCAACCCCCTTGTTTGCTGTTTTCTGGGAGATGGGCTTTCTCTACATAGGCCTGGCTGTCCTAGAATTCACTATGTAGACCAAGCTAGCCTTGAATTTGTAGAGATCCGCTCTGCCTCATATGGATAGGCTGCCCACGAGGACGACGACGAAAGACGATTGAGAAGGCGTCCACCACCACCACCACACGACCACCACCACCACCACCACCACCACTACCATCATCATCTGGCACCACCATCCGGGCTACTTGCATATTCTTAAAAGGGTTTAGATGGTCAGTCAGTTGAAAAGGGTCACTGTGCCTATATGGGATGAAGCTTCAAGGCCTAGTCTTCTGAGTGAAGGCAGCTTCAGAAATCACACAGCTGGAAAGTGAGAGGGACTGTAGCACGAATTCCAACTGGTCTTAATAATAAAGACCCAGTCAGATACCAGGGTGAAAGCGGAAAGATCAGAGAAGCAGACCAGCCAGGCCCGAGTTCTCCTTTTTTTTTTCCAGAGCTGAGGACCGAACCCAGGGCCTTGTGCTTGCTAGGCAAGCACTCTACCACTGAGCTAAATCCCCAACCCCATTTTTTGTTTTTCAAGAGAGGGTTTCTCTATGTAGCTTTGGAGGTTGTCCTGGAACTCACTCTTCAGCCCAGGCTGGCCTCGAACTCACAGAAATCCGACTGGCTCTGCCTCCTGAGTGCTAGGATTAAAGGCATGTGCCATCAATGCCCAGCCCTAGTTCTTACCTCTACGAAATCCTCAGACTGTAAAAAGGGGCAAGATCCTGTCTTCTACAAATCTTCAGATTGAATGGGGCCTGAGCTCCAGTTTCTTCCCACCTTATATTCCTCTCTCTGCCAAGCCATATCACTTCCTGTCTCCACCTCCCTAGTGCTGGGATTAAAGGTGTGTGCCACCAGTGCCTGGCTCTGTTTCTATTTTAGACTGGATGAATATTGTGTAGCCCAGGGTGGCCTTGAACTCACAGAGATCCACCTGCCTCTGCCTCCCAGGTGCTGGGATTAAAGGTGTGTGCCACCACTGCCTTGCCTCTATGGCTAACTAGTGGCTTAGCTCAGTACTCTGATTTTCAGACAAGCTTTATTTGTTAGAGCATATACAAAATATCACAAGGGACATCTTGGGGGAGGCTCACCTGTGTAGAGAATTGTTCCAAAGTATCCTTCAAAGAGAAACATGACAGAACCGGGGCAGTGATTGGCATCTATAAGGGTTACAGTCATGGTTTCTTGCCCAATTTCGTCTAGAGGCAATACATGGCTCTCACCAATCTCCAGAGCTCGGATCCACTGCTTAGACACCTGAGGAAACAGTTGGTCACCCTAGTAACACAGACTCCTCTCCTGGACCAGGGACTAACTCCCAAGGAAAGCTGACCAAGTCCTGAAACACTCTCATGTAAGCTGTTATAGGGATTCCCAAACAATCTGTCCTTCCTCTTCTGGCTCCCCACCCTTTGTATCGATTTAAACTCAGAATCTGAAAATCTAAATAAAGATTCTCAAACTTTCTTCTCTCATAATCCCAGCAGGGGTGGGAGGCAACTGTCAGAGAAAATCCCAGGCAGGCTGCCAGGGCTCATACCAGCCATATCTACTCAAGTAGACAAGATGAAGAGAGGTTAGATAATGTGTTTTTTACCTAGCACAATAGATGAACTACTGGGAGTGGGCGGTGAGTGTTGGGGAATCTAAATTACGGTACTTGTACATGTTTAACAAATGCTCTAGCAATGAGCTACATTCTCAGTCTGGTGGGTTCTTAAAAACAAATTGGGGAGACACTTCATGAAAAGATAGGAATAATTTCCTTGTCTAAATTTACAGCTAAAAACCTCTAGTCAGGTAGCTGGAGGCTAGTCTTATTCTGGGATCAACTCCCACATCTGCAAAAATTCCGTCTTTAAGGCGCCCACTCTGTGATCCCCAAGATCAGAAGTCCCCACCCAGATTCCTGAACTAGGTCTCAGAGGCCAAATCCAGCCCCAGTACCTGTAGGTGACGATGCAGGAGGTGGGCAGTGATTGGGGAGCAGTAGAGGGGCCGTGCCCAAGTGCTAGACAGGCCCACCGTGTGGTCGGAGTGCATGTGGGATAAGAAGAAGAGCCGCGCGGTGCCAGCGCGGCGCAGGCTCCAAAAGTCCACAGCGATAGGCGTTTGGGGGATTACGACCCCGTGCATGGCGGCAGGGTTGGAAAGCCACCAGCGGGGGCTTCGCTGGAACAGCACTCCTGCGTGAGGCGTCCCGACGACATGCGGACGCAAGGACAAGGGAAAAACAACCCAGACGTGGAAGGAGTAGACAGAGTGAGCAAAAAGAAGGTGGCCCGCGCTCGGGAGAGCGAAAGCGAAAGGGCCCAACGCGGAAGAAGCCCTGAGAGCATCACCCGGGCGCGCGGAACCCAGGCCCATACTTGGACCAATTTGCGCGCGGCGGCGAGGAGGCAGGCCCGAGTAGCCGATTTCCGATGGCCGGCCGCGGCTCCGGCACAGCGCGCTGCGCGCCTGCGCCAAGCGGGGAGTGGGTGGGGGGAAGGGCGTCCTGAGGTCGGTTTTTGCCTGCGCTCGGCGCTCGGCGCCACTGGGGCGGGGGCTCAGCGAGTGTCAGGGCGAGGGGGCGGGACTTCCGCAGGAAGCTGGCTGGGGCGTTGTGTTGTGGGATGGCCTCGGCGGCTGGTCCTGGATAGGAAGGCTGTGCTTAGGTCTGCCTCTCGCTGGTGGGGTAGCGGATGCCTCACGGGGCCTAGAGCTAGCTGAGGAGATGTGCTGGGCGGAGCGAACGGCCGGCGGGGCTCGGGTCGGCGCCTGAAGGGCCAGGGTCCGGGCTCGCTGGAGGCCCGAGGGGTGAAGTGTGCGTTCCTGCCTGGGGCCAGGCACTGCCGAGGGACACCCTCGCCTGGAGTGTTGTCGCTGACCACGTTTCCTTCACTCAGACTCCCACCTCGGGACTAGAAGGAGCCCACGAGTTCCCCCCCACGGGTCCGTGGAAGCTGCCCCGTGACTGCTGGCGAAGATGCCATACCTTGGCTCCGAGGACGTGGTGAAGGAACTGAAGAAAGCTCTGTGTAACCCTCATATTCAGGCTGATAGGCTGCGCTACCGGAATGTCATCCAGCGAGTTATTAGGTATCACCAACCTAAGAATTCTAACCCCCGCCTCCACCTTCCCCACCCTGCCCCACTTTTAACCCTCCTCAGGGCTCTCTACCGTCCACCACTCGGAAGAAGTCCAGGAACCTTCACACATGGCAGTTGTATCTTTTGGCCCTTGAGACTGCTTTTCTGCATCGTCACTTCGGTCTCCCTACCCAGCCGAGAGGTTTCCTACTCATGTCACAGGCTTCAGCAGTTCCGCCGCTGACCCCTGGTGCAATAGTACAGTTCTCCATGTTTGTAAGATTCAGACCTATATATCCCTCTGCTTGCCTGGCATTTTTACCTGGATAGTTCTTCAAAGATAGGACCAAATAGTACCAGCGTTCTTCTCCCCTCAAACCTGCTATTTTGCCTGGATTTGTGTTACAAATGTCACCAGGCGTCCCACTAAGCATGATAGTCAACTTTGACGGCACTGCCCTTCAAGTGTCAGGTAGTGTGAAAAATTATAAATATTCACTCTTAGTTATTAGTACTGTAGTGTTGGCTCAGGCCAACATTACCAAAGCTTATTTTGGTAGTTTGTTAATAAGTGACCTTGTCTCCTCACTTGTGTTAGGATTTTTCTATTATATATATATATATATATACACATTTGAACACATAACCTGTAGCTATAGCTCAAAAACGTTAGTAGGGACAGAAGTCCCTTGGGATGCTTTTGAAAAAGTGCGACCTAGGGATTGATTCTGATTTTGTTAGGATGAGATAGAATCCAGGGACTGCGTTTTAAATAAACATCTTAGCTGATTCTATATAGTAGCTTGGTTCCACATTAGAAACATAATCAGTGGAATGAAGTCCAAACTCTTTATCATGTCACTCAAGGAACAAAGTGAATGTTCAGTTCTTGTTCATGCCTTATGGCATGTATCGTTACCTGTGTCACATTTGCCTTGTGAGCTGGTCATCTAGCTATTCTGCGAAGACGTGTTTTCTGACCGCCACAGCAGCATGTGGACGTGGATCTTCTTGGTCTGTGTTTGTGCATTATTCAAGTACTTTACACGGGAGGTTTGAAATCAGTGATGTTCTTGGCTGGCTTCCTAGTTGATATTGAATTCCTAAACATCTGAGGCTACCTCTGCTCTGTTTGGTTTTATTTTGCTCCAGACAGCCCTGGCTGTCCTGGGAACTCACTCTGCTGACCAGGCTGGCCTCAAACTCACAGAGGGCCACCTGCCTGTGCCTCCCAAGTGCTCAGATTATAGTTGTACATCACCATGCCTGGCTTTTTATTTTTACTTTTTTTAAAAAAATTGTATGTGTATGAGTGTTTTTCCTGCATATGTAAGTGCACCATGTGTATGCTTGGTGCCTATGTATGTCAGAAGGCATCAGATCCCCTGGAATTGTAGTTATGGATGGTTATGAGCTACCATGTACAAAATACTAGTTAACCATTGAGCTTCCTCTCCAGCCTGTACCTTCAAAAGATGTCTCCATGTCATACCTCTGAAATGTTAAAGTTGAATGTACCATCCCCATATCATTTCATTGGCATGTACTAAGGATTCAAGAGTGTGGAACTCATAGAGCAACAGTTGCAGGCCCATAATAGGAAGTTTTGTGTGATGTAATAGACAAGGTATACCCAACTATACCTCTCTGAAAGATCATAATTTAGTTAGATAACCAGAACATATATACATAAAACTCCTCTTACAGATTGGAGATTGTATGTTTTACTTCTTTCTGCTCTGTATGTTCCTTATAGGCATATGACTCAGGGCTTGGACATGTCTGGTGTTTTTATGGAAATGGTGAAGGCCAGTGCCACTGTAGATATTGTTCAGAAAAAGTTGGTTTATCTGTATATGGGCACATATGCACCTTTGAAACCAGATCTGGCACTCTTGGCCATCAATACACTATGTAAAGACTGCTCAGACCCCAACCCAATGGTGCGAGGACTGGCACTCCGGAGCATGTGTAGCCTCAGGTGAGCACTTTACCCCCAGTCTGGTGGCTGATGAATTAGCAGATTCTTAATGAAAACAGCTTAAGCTCCCTAATACTAAGGAAAGTACTGTTCTTCCTTGAACTCAAATTTTCAGCCATTGCTTTGACCTTCTAAACTGTGTCTAATGGTTTTATTAAAAGTGGTTTCCTTTATCTTGGTAAAATAGTTCTGAGTTTCAGTTAAAGATACTTAATCAGTTATTACTATAACAATTTGTGCTGGCTCTGCAGCATAATTCCAAACAAAAAGTCAAATTATGGCTTTTTAAATTTAATAGAGGCTTTCTCCAATTTCTTGTGATCTAATAGATATACATTCAAACATGAATTATTAAATCATATTTAAACTAAACCTGTTAATTGAAGAAGAGCTTAATTATGTCAAAGCTAGTATTTCAAGATCCGCCTGACTCTAAGATGTTTCTTAGGATGCCTGGTGTGCAGGAGTATATCCAACAGCCTGTCCTTAATGGTCTGCGGGATAAGGCTTCCTATGTCAGAAGAGTGGCAGTCCTTGGCTGTGCCAAGATGCATAATCTTCAGGGAGACTCTGAAGTGGGTAAGATCATCCGCCATGCTCAATATGTATTTGTGTCTCTATTGTGTGTATAATTTTGGAAGAAAAAACTGTCTTGCTTGGTAGAAAATAATAATGTGTCTTCATGACTATGCATGTCTTTCTAAATCAGATGCTTGCTTTTTTTTTTTTTTTTCATCTGTTTTTGTTTTAGCTCCTCTTTTCAGCCTTTGAAAGAAATTAATTTCTTGCCGGGTGGTGGTGGTGCACGCCTTTAATCCCAGCACTCGGGAGGCAGAGCCAGGCGGATCTCTGTGAGTTCGAGGCCAGCCTGGGCTACCAAGTGAGCTCCAGGAAAGGCGCAAAGCTACACAGAGAAACCCTGTCTCGAAAAACCAAAAAAAAAAAAAAAAAAAAAAAAAAAAGAAATTAATTTCTTAATTTGTGTATCCTGTCTGATACTGAAAATGATGCTGTTTGTTTTTGCCTTTGGTTTTTTTTTTTTATTAATATTTTATTTTTTTTATTTTGCAGTACTATTCAGTTCTACATAATAGCCACAGATTCCCTTGTTCTCTTCCTTCCTGCCCCCCTCCCCTTCCCCCCAGCCCACCCCCCATTCCCACCTCCTCCAGATCAAGGTCTCCCCCGAGGACTGGGATCGACCTGATAGACTCAGTCCAGGCAGGTCCAGATTGAGCCAAGCTTCCCTGCATAAGTCCCAGGGGTTTTTGTTTTTATTTCGGTTTTGTTTTTGTATTAGCAGAGACATAGCTTTGTCTTCCCAGAGCTGTTCCTCTGGTTCTATCCATATGACTCAAGTTTTTCTTGATTTGTAATCGTTGGTCTTTGTTTTAGATGGTGCTCTGGTCAATGAGTTATACAGTCTTCTGCGTGACCAGGATCCAATTGTGGTTGTGAACTGCCTGAGGTCTCTAGAGGAAATTTTGAAACAGGAAGGAGGTGTTGTCATTAATAAGCCCATTGCGCATCATCTCTTAAATAGGTTTGGATGCTCTTTTTATTTTGAGATATGAATCGTGGTAAGATCTTGTTGATGAATTAAACTAAGTCTTATTATTGTGTATGATGGATGGGGCTGGTGATGTGGGTTTAAAGTATGAAGGTCAGTAGAAACTTAGAGGAGATGATTCTCTCCTTCCATTTTTATGTGCGTTCCAATAGAGCTCAAACCATCAGGCTTACACAGCATACAATTTTACCCACTGAGCCATTTTGCCAGCCCAGACTTCAAGTTTACTGCAATTATTAATTTCCTAATATTTTATTGAGAGAAGTTCTTTTATCTGACTTACTTTTCTTAATATGTAAAGATGGTAGAAACAAGCTGTGGAGATACATTTGTTCTGTAGTACCTATTATGCCCCCAAGACTAAGCCATTTACCTTTAAATTTAGAGAGTCTGGGGTCTTGGAGAGATGGCTTAGTGGTTAAAAGCACTGACTGCTCTTCCAGATGACCCAGGTTCAATTCCCAGCACCCACATGGTGACTCACAGCTGTAGGGGGAAGTTCCTTGGTCCTGCCTAGACCCACAGTTCGGACAAATCTCTCCCACCAGAGCTCTCACAGCCACTTAAAATAATCACTCAGAGGCTTATATTAATTACAAACTGTATGGCCTCTGGCTTGAGCCTCTTGCTAGCTAACACTTTCATCTTAAATTAACCCATTTCTATTAATCTACATGTTGCCATGTGGATGTGGTGTTACCAGTCTACTGGCATCTTACTGCTTCTTGGGCAGCAGGCTGGCATCTCCCCAAACTCTACCCTTCATCTCTCTTCCCATCTTTAGTTTGAATGTACCACCTAATCTTATTCTGCCTTGCCATTGGCCAAACAGCTTTATTTATCAACCAGTGAGAGCAACACATATTCACAGCGTACAGAAAGACATCCCACAGCACACAACTAGTTATGACTCCAGTTTCAGGGAATCCAACACACTCTTCTGACCTCCTAGGGGACCAGGCCCACATGCAGTACACTTAAATGTAGGCAAAATACTCATACACATTAAAAAAAAAAAAAAAAAAAAAAAAAAAAAAAACCTTGGAAAAAATATAGAAAATGTGAAATTAGAGGTATAATATAGTTCAGGAGTAAAATAATTGCTAGGAATAGGTGTGGTGTCGCACACTTTAATCCCAGCACTTGGGAGCCAGAGGCTGGTGGATCTCTGTGAGTTCAAGGCCAGCCTGGTCTATAAAGCAAGTTCCAGGACAACCAAGGCCACACAGAGAAACCCTGTCTGGAAAAAACAAACAAAAACAAAACAACAAAAACCCCAATACTTGTTAGCATGTATGATCCCTGGGTTCAGTCTCCAGTACTGGAAAAAAATTAATTCAGAGACTCTGGATCTGGTATATATTGATCGTATCTTTAGTTTCAGACAGGTATGCACTTGTACTATCAAGTTGTCTTGGAATTTCTTTTTAAGATTAATGTTTGATTTTTAATTGTGTGTATGTGCATGTGTGTGTGTTTGTATGTGTGTAGATATGTGCATGTGAAAGTAGATGCCCCCAAAGGCCAGAAGGGTTGGATCCTCCTGGAGTGGGAGTTACAGGTGATTGCCAGCCACCTGATATGGTTGTTTGCTGGGGATCAAACTCATATCCTGTGGACGAGTAGTACATGTTCTTACCCATTGAGCCATATCTCCAGCCCCCTTAGAATTAAAAAAAACAAAAACCTCATTGTTATTATTATTATTTGTGTGTGTGTGTTGTGTCTGTGTGTCCGTGTAAGCATGTGCCATGGCATATGTGTAGAAGTCAGAGGACAACTTTGGGGAATCATTTCTTTCTTCTACCATGTGTGTCCTGGAGAATGAACTTAGGTAGACAGGCTTGGAAAGAAATGCCTTTCCTCATTGAGCCATCTGAACAGCCTTTGTTGTGGACTGTAAAATTTATGTTTTAAAGTGCAAAAAGAATTTGATCATGGCATAATCTATTTTAAGAATTTTCTCCCCCTTTTGTTATGATGAACAGCTATTTGGTTTATGGCAGTTGTATGGAGAATGTTCCATTTGTTATTAAAATAGTTCCTTTGTTTTCATTTTCGACAGAATGTCAAAACTGGATCAATGGGGCCAGGCGGAAGTACTGCACTTTCTGCTCCGCTACCAACCCCGAAGTGAGGAGGAGCTGTTTGATATTCTCAATTTGTTGGACAGCTATCTCAAGAGCAGCAGCACAGGTGTGGTGATGGGAGCCACCAAACTCTTCCTGATCTTGGCAAAAAAGTTCCCCCATGTACAAACTGATGTGCTTGTACGAGTCAAGGGGCCCTTGCTAGCAGCCTGTTCTTCCGAGAGCCGTGAGCTCTGTTTTGCTGCTCTCTGTCATGTCCGCCAAGTCTTGCATAGTTTGCCAGGTCACTTCAGCAGTCACTACAAAAAGTTTTTTTGCTCTTACTCGGAACCCCACTATATCAAGCTCCAGAAGGTGGAAGTGCTGTGTGAACTGGTGAATGATGAGAATGTGCAGCAGGTTCTAGAAGAGCTTCGAGGGTACTGCACGGATGTGTCTGCTGACTTTGCACAGGCTGCCATCTTTGCCATAGGTAAAGTACCTGCTGCTTTTTTTTCTTGTGACCCCAGTTCAGCCAGCTAAAGAGTATAGTCAGGGAAACCATAGAGGACAGTAGTAAATGAATCTTGTTTCAGAGACCGAGTATCATAAATTTTGGGTCAGTGATTACATGTTAGGGCAAAGAGTTGTTTTGTTTTAAATCAAGGCAGATGTTTCTCAAGGTAGACAATACAGGTAACTCAACAACAACGCTTAAAAATTTGTACTGTCTTTATGCTGTTTTCTATCCAAAATGTTTTTATGTATATCATTTTATGGTCTTGTAAGGCAGTCAAAAATAGTGTGTATTTTAAACATGAAGAAACTTAGGTACAAAAAAAGGTCACTAAGTGGCCAAAAGATCATAGAGTTTCCAAACTGAATGGCACTCAACTCTCTTGACTAAAAATCCTCTGCTTCTATTATGGGCTATATAGTGCTAAGTATAGACCAACAGAGTAATTCCTTAATTTTAGAGATGTTCTGACTGCTTAGTCTGGAACCCAAAAGGCTTGAAAGAGTCAAAGGATGAAAACAGCCGACAAACAAGATTGAGAGGGCTAACACTAAGTAGAGGAGCATGAGGGACCTCATATTTGAAAGATAATAAAAATCCTTAGACTTAAAAGATTGCTATCACATCTCTCCAGCAGTAGTATTCCTATTCAGGTGTGTTGCATCCAGAAGGGTGCCTCAGTCAAATGTGGTATGTGCCTGTGATTCCAGCACTCAAGACAATCACAAGTTCAAGGTCACCCTACGTGATATAGCAAGAGCCTGTCTCAAACGAACAGACCACAACTGCATCCCATACTTTGTTACTGTGCTTTCAGCCTTGTGCTATGGGGAATTTTTTTTTTCTTTTCCTTAAAGTTTCTTTAGGTTAGTTGAAAAAAACTTATTTTAACCATAGTTCACTGTGCCTCAGTGAACTTACATTCTTACTTTATTGTAATTAGTGATTTTTTTTCTTTTAAAGATGTCTTTGGTTGTATTAATTATTTTTCTTGTTCCTATGACCAAAATGCCTGATATGACACTGCTTAAGGAGAGAAGAATTTGGGCTGGAGAGATGGCTCAGAGGTTAAGAGCACCAACTGTTCTTCCAAAGGTCCTGAGCTCAATTCCCAGCACCCACATGGTGGCTCACAACTATCTGTAATGAGATCTGGTGCCCTCTACTGTGTACATAATAAATAAATAAATCTTTTTTTAAAAAAAAAAAGGAGAGAAGAATTTTTGTTGGCTTACTGTCTTCGGGGCTACAGTCCAACATGGCAGGCGTGTGAGGCAGCTGGTCATATTGCTTCATTCAGGAAGTAGAGAAGGATGAATGCTGGTGCTAAGTTCACGTTTCCTTTTAATTCATTCTGGGATCCCACATGATGGTGACTTCCACATTCAGGATGAGTCCCCTCTTTTCAGATAAAGCTTTGTGGAAATACTTTTACAGACATACCTATAGGTGTGTTTCCATGATGATTGTAAATCCAGTCACGTTGACAGAGAAGATAGACATAAACATTGTGGTCTTCTTTCTTTTTCTTTTCTTTTCTTTTTTTTTTTTTTTTTTTTTTTTTTTTGTTTTTTTTTTTTGTTTTTCAAGACAGGGTTTCTCTGTGTAGCCCAACATTGTGGTCTTTTTTGTTTTTCTTTTCCTTTCTTTTTTTGATTTTTCAAGACAGGATTTCTCTGTGTAGCCCTGGCTGTCCTGGAACCTACTCTGTAGACCAGACTGGTCTCAAACTCACAGAGATCCACCTGACTCTGCCTCTTGAGTGCTGGGATTAAAGGCCTGTGCCGCCGCCGCCACCACCACTACCACCACCACCACCACCGTGAGGCTTGTTTTTCATTTTTAAACCATAGTTTAGTGTAGTCCAGACTAGCCTCTAATTTGTGATCCTCCTGCTGCAGCGTCTCGGCTGCTGGGATTACAGGTGTGCAACTTGTGTTCGCCTCTGACTAATGGGAAATGGTTTTAGAATGACATGCTAGAATTTCACCTTTCCATCCTCTGTAGGTAGCATTGCCAAGACTTACACAGACCAGTGTGTACAGATTCTAACAGAGTTGCTGGGGCTCCGACAAGAACACATCACTACGGGTAATGCCTGCTTTTCTAGAATCAATCTTTCTTCCCTCCCTCCCTCCCTCCTTCCCTCCCTCTTTCCCTCCCTCCCTCTCTCTTTCTTTCTCTCTCTCTCTCTTTCTTTTATCAAGTACCTAGCTAACAGTAGTTGTTTAAAGAATCTCTTTCTTAAATGACTTTCAATTATATAGGCTTAAACATGTCCTTGCATCATCATCTGTTGCTGTCCGAGAAGCCTGGGCTCTGTAGAGCTAACAGGGTAGACTCTTCTGGCTGTTGGAGTGACAAGGCTGCACTGTAGATAGTGAAGGTACTAGGAAGCTCTCTTTATTTGTACCCCTCTTTTTACTTCCTTCACCCAGCTTCCAAGGCTGGGCTGAAGTGAGGCAAGGAAGGCTCCTACAATGTAAAATTTAGCAAGGCCTTATTCTCAGGCTTGTATACGTGCCAGTCTCAGGTGTCATCTTAAATCTTGCATTTAGACCCCTTGCTCATTCCACCAGTCTCAGCACTGTGTTCAGTGTCTGTCAGCAACACTACCCCACATTTGCCCACAAGGTTGTATTTACAAAGCACTTTGCTATTTGTTCACTTACCTTCATGTCAGTTTGATAGGTGTGAAATTCATGTGTATCTTCCATTTCTCAAATTAATTAATTAATAACCACCCCTCCAAACCTGTTTTCCAGAAATCCAGTTAGAAATCTAATCTGAATACATGAGTCTTCTTCAGCTTCTTTCTTGCATGGACTCTCACCCTGTGCTCTTGTGTTCCGGGCTCTATTGTAGTGGTGGTGCAGACTTTCCGAGACCTGGTTTGGTTGTGCCCTCAGTGTACGGAAGCTGTGTGTCAGGCCCTGCCCGGCTGTGAGGAGAACATTCAAGACAGTGAGGTAGAATGTAATTCTCTTTTTACTTGTAATCATAGAAGGGATTGTAGGACCCTGCCTTCTGAAATGAGTCTGTATCTGGTTCGGTTTTGTGGTGCTGGGGATCAAACTCAGGCTAGGTAAACACTTCTACCACTGAGACAGTATCTAGCCCTGAAATGGAAGCTAATTACTGTTTAACATCCTGTGTCCAAGTAGGAACTCAGGCTTGCTTATGTCTCTTTGGGACATAAATAACCCAAAAATTATAAAAAGACTTATCTATAGTTTCAGTGATAAATTCTTTGATACCATTGTCCTCTTGAATAATTATGAGTCAGAGATTTACACCATGGGATATTTTTGTTGGTGGTAGGTTTTTTGTTTGTTAATTTTTGAGACAGGGTCTTACTGTATAGCCCTGGCTGGTGTGGTACTCAGTATATGGACTAGACTGCCCTGCCTCTGCCTTCTGAGTGCTAGGATGAAAGATGTGCTCCACTATGTCTGGCCTGTGTGGTATTGTTTGTTTGTGGGATTTTTACAGAAATTTGTTTTCTTCCTCCCCAGAGAGTCTGCTGAGTTAAATATGTAGGAGTGGGGAGACCTAGACAGATGGGCTTTTAAGAGACATCACAGATGATTCTGGTGTATATTCTAAGTTCATAATCACTTTCATACAAAGATTTCAAGAAATTCTGTCAGTAGTTTTTTGAAACATGAAACCTCACTTTTGATTCCAGCACTTGGGAGCAGAAGCTAGTGGATCTCTGTGAATTTGAAATCAGCTTGGTCTACATTCTGAGTCCACAACAGTCAGAGCTACATAGTTGAAAAAACAAACAAAAAAAGAAACATTAAACCTTAAATTGGGCCAGGCAGTGGTGGCCCACTCCTTTAATCCCAGCACTGGGGAGGCAGAGCCAGGCGGATCTCTGTGAGTTCGAGGCCAGCCTGGGCTACAGAATGAGTTCCAGGACAGGCACAAAGCTACAGAGAAACCCTGTCTCGAAAAACAAAACAAAACAAAAAACAACCCTTAAATTGGGCAAAAGGCCCAAACTGAGAAAGCTTTATTTATTGCTTAATCAGCATAGGCTAATAAAAGTTTTGAGTCTCCCTTTATGCAGGATAGCATTTTTTCTTTGTTTCTCTCTCTCTCTTTGCCTCTTTTTGATAGTGTCTCCCAGAGCCCAGAATAGTGTCTTACAAAGCCCAGGCTGTCATCAAACTCACTGTGTAGCTGACTGACGTTGGACTCTAATCCTCCTGCCTCCATCAGCTGAGTGAGGGGTTATAGATGTGATCCTCACACCCAATAGAGTTTCCCTGTGTAGCTGTGGCTGTCCTGGAACTGGATCTGTAGACCAGGCTATCTTCAAGCTCAGAGATCCGCCTGCCTCTGCCTCTTGAGTGCTGGGATTAAAGGTGTGGGCATCAAACTCAGGTCTTATGCCTGCTGAATGCCAACTGCACTGCATCATGTGCATTACCCACAAAGCTCATGTGCATTACCCACAAAGCTCATGTGCATTGGAATTTCATTCTTGTTTATTTTAGAGAAGTAGTGGAGCAGGACAGCAAGTTAGTACCAGTGAAAGGGTATCGTGTATCTGCTGGCACTGGGGAAGAAGCAAAGCCTGTGACTACTGTTTCCTCTGTTTGGGCAGCCACATAGTAAGCATTTATTGTTTTCCCATTCCTAGGGGAAACAGGCACTTATTTGGTTACTTGGGGTCCATGGAGAAAAAATATCCAATGCTCCTTATGTGTTGGAGGACTTTGTAGAAAACGTGAAGTCAGAGACATTTCCTGCTGTTAAGATGGAGCTGCTGACTGCACTAATGCGCCTCTTCCTTTCGCGCCCTGCGGAGTGCCAGGACATGCTGGGACGTCTGTTGCATTACTGCATAGGTAGGTTTCCCAGAGCATAGTACTTGCTGAGACTCATGCTAAAAGTCCTCACAGCTTTCATTGTCTGGTACATCATGTGTGGGACTTGGGAAGGAAATGACTCTTCCCTTCTTCATTTTTTTCTCCTCTTATGGTTGGCACAAAGGTTGGAGGAGAGTAGGGTGTGTGTTTGTTTGTTTAATTCGATCCATTGTTTTCTCTCAGAGGAAGAAAAGGATATGGCTGTACGAGACCGAGGTCTCTTCTATTATCGCCTCCTGTTAGTTGGCATTGATAAAGTTAAGCAGATCCTGTGTAGTCCTAAATCCGACCCTTCTCTTGGACTTTTGGAGGATCAACCAGAACGACCTGTGAATAGCTGGGCTTCAGATTTCAATACACTGGTGCCAGTGTATGGCAAAGCCCACTGGGCAACTATCTCTAAATGCCAGAAGGTAGAGCGTCATCGTCTTGAGCTACCTCCTAATGCATCCTTGGCTAAACCAGGTAAAAATAGTGTTTACCTTACATCTCGTCATGGTAAAGCTTTTCACCACCCCTTGTGGTAACTGGTGGAAAGTAAAATACTGTAGCTAAATTTCATACTGTTGTCTGAATTTGAATCCTTTGTGGGCATGAGGGGAGTTCATCCTTGGTTATTTAAGCCATTTATCTGAAGACAGAAGTCATATAAATGTGTTTTGCTTTTGATGTTTATGAGACACAATATGGCCTTGAGCTGGCTGTGTACCCAAGGCTTCCTTTGTAGCCTTGATCCTCCTGCTTTGATCCCCCAACCCAAGTACTAGGAGTATAAGTGAGTAGGTACCACCATGTCTGGCAACACATTGGGTATTTTGGAATGTAAAGTAAAAATGCTGATTAAGAGCATCTCTTATAAAAGCTTTCTGACTCTTTTAGGTCACTTGATTTCTGAAGAGAACAAGCAAGGAATACAAGAATCTCTTGATCCTGAAGCTCTCATGCTGGTCCCCAATCTCCAGCTTACTGCTGAGTATTTTGAGAAAACATGGCTTAACCTCAAAATTACTCATCAACAGGTGTTTCCTTGGCAGGGAGAAGTCCAGCCCGACACTCTCCAAATGGCTCTAAAAGTAGTGAACATTCAGACCATCGCAATGAGCAAGGCTGGGGCACAGCCCTGGAAAGCCTACCTCAGCGCTCAGGATGATACTGGTTGTCTCTTCTTAACTGAATTACTGTTGAAGCCTGAGAACTCAGAAATGCAAGTCTCTGTGAAAGAGAGTGAGGCAAGGACTGAAGCGCTGCACGGTTTTGTTTCTGTGTTAGAAACTGTGATCGGAACAGTTGGAGACATAAAATCCTAAGAGTCTTGCTGCGTGCCTTGCAGTGAGGTGAACAGCTTTCAGAGTTCCTCCATTTGCTAAATAGAGCTGCTTCTGAGTCCATATGCAAAGAGATCAGATGCAAAGAGAACGGGCAGTCTAGGAATCACGGCTTTTGTGTTTACCCAAAGGCTCCTCCCTTGTTCCCTTCCAGCCTGTCAGGGATTGAGCCCATTTTAAAGGAGAAGGTTACACACAGTAGTATTGATAAGGGGTAAAGGTGGGACGAGGATAGGATGGGGATTTTTCTCTGATCATTTTAGGGGTTGTATTTATTAAATATACCTGGCGCCTGTGGAAATGGGTAGCTGTCATCATTTTTGAGGGTGTTTGTTTCTTCAGTAGACTGTTCTTGTATTTTTAGGCATGCTTTTTAGGTTAGGATCCAAAAACCCTTACTGTGGCATCTAAAGTACCTCTTCAGTGTCGTGGCTCACCACTCCTGACACCCTCTGTTCTGACAGGGTGGTTTACAGAGAAGAAAACAAAAAACTGGTTTATTGCGGTACTCTGAGTGCTCTTTCATCCCGGCCCTTAACATCTTCTTCCCTAGAGCAGTTGCCTGCTCTCGTGTCTCAGCACATAGTGTATCTTTCTTAGTCCTGAGCCCTTTCAGGATGTTTTTCTGTGACACTCATTGCCTTCACTATTCAAGCTGTCAAAGCTGTCATGCAGGAACTGAGGCTGTAGCTCAGTTGCAGAGTACTGGATTAGCATGCACAGACCCCAAGTTCATAAAACGGAGTATAGTGGTACACCACTGTAATCACAGTGCTCGGGGTGGAAGCAGGATGATTAGAAGTGCAAGGTCAGTGTCAGCTACAGTAGGATGTGTGAGGCCAGTGTGGGATACATGAGACACGAGAGAGAGAGAGAGAGAGAGAGAGAGAGAGAGAGAGAGAGAGAGAGAGAGAGAGAGAGAGAGAGAGCGCGCGCCCTGGTGAGATAGACGGCTGAGCAGGGAAGGTGCTTGCTGCCAAGCTTGCAAAACCGAGTTCGATCCCTGACCTACAGTGTTGAAGGAAAGAACCAATTCTCTGATGTCCATCCACACGTATGCTGTGTGGACAGAGTATGCTCCACTACATTCAATAAATACATTTTTTAAAACTAAATTAAATTTTTTTTAATGATCTGGCATGATGACTTAGTGCATAAAGCACCTATGATGACCTCAGATCAATCCCTAGGACCCATGTGATAGGAGAGAACTGGCTCCCAGAGAGTGTTGTCTGACCGCCATTCATACACAGTCGTGTGTGTGTGTGTGTTGTGTGTGTGTGTGCCTGTGTGCCCCTCCCCCCAAATAAATAACAACTATTAAAGGTGTTCCTAAGTTGGTATTCAGACTTCTAGCAGCTCTATCGCCATTGTTCTCTTATTGTTTGTGCTCCGCTTTTGTTTTACCTATGCTCGGCTGTATTCTATACAGTGATATCACTAATGCTGTAGATGTAACAGAATAACAGCAAGCTGTCTTAGGACCAGATTATCCAGAAACTGGAAAATGAAACATCAGTTAATCCCAGTGTGTTGGGATGGGGAAACAGACAGATATTTAGAGTACAGAGCTGAGACATTAGCCTCAGAATTGGCTTTATAAGTGATTTGGTAGTCAGAATGAAGGGAAACATTCCTTTGTCATCAGATTTTTTTTACTACATTTATTTTGTGTGTGTGTGTGTGTGTGTGTGTGTGTGTGTGTGTGTGTGTGTGTAAATGTGCCATGGTGCATGTGTGGAGGTCAGAGGACAATTTGCCCTGTGGGTTCTGGGTAACTTCAAGTTTTGTAGTAATCCCCTTTGACTGCTCAGCCATCTCTCCAGCCCTGTCATCAGATTTTAGTTTGTAAAAGAAATGTATAATTCCATGGGTGACATGAAATGATATATACAGGATCTTATAGGAAGTTAGTAAGGCGTTCCATATGACAGATTTTCACTATGAAATCAGAGAACAACAAACTGAGCTTAAGGCACATCTTTGAGGGCTTATGGGAGCATTTCATCAACTAGCTTAGTTCAAGAATTCCTATCTAGATAAATAAATTGCATGATGGGCTTTGTTTTTGTGTTTTTTTGAGACAGGGTCTTAATGTATAGCCCTGGCTACCTTGCCACTTTTTATGTAGACCATTCTGGCCTCTAACTCAACAGAGATCCTTCTGCCTCTGCCTCCTAAGTGCTGAGATTAAAGGCTCATGCCATCATACCTGGTTAAATTATTTTAACAGATAATTTTTCAGTCATGATTTCTCTCAACTAGGTTCTTCCTAGAGGGAGTGGTAGGTAGTAGTGAATTGTTTAATAAGAAAGAGCCTATTTTGGGGAGTTGCTTATTAAGTCTTCCCAGCTGAATAGTTCTAAGGGCACTGAAGGTCTTGTTCCTTTATGTCTACAATACATTCACCATAATATTTCTTAGTGAATGTTTGTTGAATGAATAACTATAAGTAACTAGACAATGGTATTCTTAAACTACTTATTTTGTGCATGTGTATGTGGGAGTAGGAGCGCCAGAGTGTGTGTTTAGAAGTCAATACAACTTTTTTCTCTTTCCATTGTGTGGGTAATAGGAATTGAACTCAGTACATCAGGCTTGGCATCAAGCAGCTTTACTCACTGGACCATCTTATTGGCCCCAAGACTAATCTGAGATTGATGTTTGAAGTATGTTTTATTATATTCTATTAATTATACAGAAAGTAATGGAATTCCATCTAGGCCAGGAATTCTTTGTTTCTTTTCTTTTTCTTTTTTTTTTTTTTTTAATTTGGGTTTATTTTGTTTTGTTTTTTTCAGACTGGGTCTCACTATGTCACTGTATAGACCAGGCTGGCCTTGAACTCAGAGGTGTGCTGCCTGCCTCTGCCTTCGGAGTGCTGGGATTAAGGTATGTGCCACCACTCCTGGTAGACCAGGATTTCTTAAAAGTGGCAATACCATTTTTTGGGAGAGGTGATAGCTAATCTTGGTTGTCAACTTGGCACACCTGGAAAAAGGGAATCTCAATTGAAGAATTGCCTCTATCAGATTAGCTTGTGGGATTTCTTTGGGATATAGAAGGGCTCAGCCCACTATGGGCAGTGCCATCCCTAGGCAAATGGGCCTGAGCTGTATAAGAAAGGTCGTTGAACAAGCTAGGGAAATGTAACACGAATCTTAAAAGGTCTTATTAATAAAAAAAAAAAAAAAAAAGTACAAAAACCCAGAGCTGGATATTGGGGTGAAAGCTGAAAGATCAGAAAAACAGAACAAGCCACAGCTAACCTCACCTCTCTAACTCCTCAGCTGATCCTGTTTCCATAAATCCTCAGACTGAAAGCCTGAATCCAAAAAGAAAAAAGAAAAAAAAAGAAAGCCTGAGTCCTCACCCCTGAGGGTCTCAGTTGAACTGCTGCTTAGTTCCTGTCTCCTCACGCCTTATATACTGTTCTTCACCCAGCCATGTCACTTCCTGGGTTTAAAGGCATGTGTCCTTCCCAAGCAAAGACATGAGATCTCAAGTGCTAGTATTAAAGGCACATGCCACCACTTCCTGACTCTGTCCCTAGTGTGGCCTTTAACTCACAGAGATCCAGATGGATCTCCGCCTCCCAAGTGATAGGATTAAGGGTGTGTGCCACCACTGTCTGGCCTCTATGTCTAATCTAGTGGCTGACTCTGTCCTCTGATCCCCAGACAAGTTTATTAGGGAACACAATATATCACCACAGGGAAAGCAAGTTAGTAAGCAGTGTTCCTCTGTGGTTTCCACATCAGGCTCCTGACATGAGTTCTATCATGGTTTCCCTTGCCTGCTCAAGTTGCTTTTGGTCATGGTTTATCATAGCAACAGAGAGCAAGTAGGGCAGGAGAAGGTAATTCTTTGGGGGAGGCTTTTTCTGTAGACTGTATGAAGATTACTAGCAGTAATAATGGTCTCTATTGACATATGCCAATATATACCCCACTTGGGACAACTGAAAATATCTAGACATTTTTAAAAGATCCATGGGGTGGGTAACCTAGCCCCTATTTGAGAAACCACTCATCTAGATCATGTATCTCCAGGGACTGTCAAAGGAAGTAGAAGAGCTTCAGATTTTTTTTTTTTTTTACATATTTTTATTCAGTTAAAATATTGAATTATCTATGTAGGTACTGAAGAAAATTCCAAAAGTAAAGTTTTGTCAGTGTATAGTGTGTGTGGTGTGTGTACTTAGTGTTTTTAAAAGGAGGTCAGAAGAGGGCATCAGATTACCTGGAGTTGGAATTATGGATGGTTGTGAGCTGCCATGTGGGTGCTAGGAATCAAACGTAAGTCCTCTGCAAGAACAAATGCTCTTTTTTTTTTTTTTTTTTTTTTTTTTTTTTTTTTTTTTTAAAGATTTATTTATTGGGGGCTGGAGAGATGGCTCAGAGGTTAAGAGCACCGACTGTTCTTCCAGAGGTCCTGAGTTCAATTCCCAGCAACCACATGGTGGCTCACAACCATCTGTAATGAGATCTGGTGCCCTCTTCTGTATATATAATAAATAAATAAATCTTTTTAAAAAAAAAAAGATTTATTTATTATGTATACAGTGAGTGTTCGGCCTGCAGGCCAGAAGAGGGCACCAGATCTCACTGTAGATGGTTGTGAGCCACCATGTGGTTGCTGGGAATTGAACTAAGGACCACTGGAAGAACAGCCAGTGCTCTTAACCTCAGCCATCTCTCCAGCCCCAAGAACAAGTGCTCTTAACCTCTGGGCCACTACCCCACCCTGGGAAATTGCTGTTGGAAGATGTACTTTTATTTATTCTGATTTTTGGGAACATGATCTTGCTATGTATCCCTGGCTGGCCTGGAACTTGCTGTCTATAGTTCAGGGTGTCCTGTTTTGTGGTAGTCCTGCTATCTCTGAGTCACGGGTCCTGCAATTACAGATGTGCAACACTGCACCTGACCTGGAGAGTGGACTTTACATTCTTAAAAAGTTTAATTATTACTGGTGGAGAGCGGTGGCAGGGGAGGTGGAGGGGCACTGTGTGCATCTCAAAGGATGCTGGTGGAGATTAGAAGACAACTTTTGAGGGGGTTCTGCCCTTCCACTGTGTTCTGCGGATACAACTCAGGTCATCAGGCTTGCTCAGCAAGTGCTTTTACCTACTGAGCCATCTTACCAGGCCCTGGAAAGTGTACTTGTAAGATGATCTCAGGGAAGTACTGATTTTTCCAGTTGCTTGGCTTTGCTAATTTGTAAGCAACATGGCCAACATTCATGTGTACCAGGAGCTTACTAATTCCTAATATTTTTCACCGTAGGAGCTCTGTTTAGCTTCTGTGAACAAGTGGCTTGATGATGTAATATAAATGAATACTTGCTTATCTTTTAAAATCCCGAGGGCACCTCATTGCTGTCTTCTAAGAACAATGATCCAATCTCAGCCTTAGATGATAGGTAAGCATTATGTATTTCATGAAAAACATTGCAAAAGCAATCATTTTTATGTTAACTGACCATAGTTTTATTGCTATGGACTAATGACAATTATATATCTTTTTGTTCCCTCTATTTGGATGAGGGTTCTAATTATTTTTTTTTTCAGCTACTAGATGTTTGGGGGAGAAAGGTAGCATGACTTATTTTCTTAGACGTTTACGTATTATGAGAGCCTATACCTAAGGATTCATCTACATACACTTGGTGTTGCAGATGAAAGAACATGAACTTTGGGCCAGGAACCTATAATGAGACAAGGCTTTGAGGGGACTGATGTCAGCTGTTAACGGTTAGAAGGTGGCAACAACAACAACAACAACAACATGACTAACTATGAAAGTGGTATGGCTTCATCATTTTTCAGTAATGAATAGGAACATGGTATGAGGACCGCAAGGGCGAAGGGAAGTGGGCTGCAGGGAAGGGATGGTTTGGGATGGAGCTGCAGTGAAGGTCCAAAGAAGTAAATAAGGCATGACGATTTATTCTACAATATCCCTGAGAGCCTAGACTCTTTCCATGGCCTTATTGTTTATACAGTATTAATTACATAAGATAATGCAAAGAAGTTGAGATTACATTCCAAGGATGACATTTACCTGTAAGCATATCAGTAGTGAAATGGAAAGATGGTTTACTATTGTGAGAAAAGCTTGTGTTTGAGGTAAAAAAGTATTTAATTTTTATTATTTAGGGGGTGTATATGTGTTTGAGTGCATGCACACATGTGCAGATACATAGGCATGTTTGTGCATACCTGTCTAGGCCAGAGATCAGTATTAGATGTCTTCCTCAATTGTTCTCCACCTTACCTTGTTTTTTGTTTTTGTTTTTCAAGACAGGGTTTCTCTGTGTAGCTTTGCGCCTTTCCTGGATCTTGCTCTGTAGACCAGGCTGGCCTCGAACTCACAAGAGTTCTGCCTGCTTCTGCTTCCTGGGTGCTGGGATTAAAGGCGTGTGCCACCACCACCCGGCCACCTTACCTTTTAAAAACAGTCTCTAACAGAACCTAGAGCTTACTGATTCATCTAAACTCACTGGCCGGCAAGCCAGTCCCTTTGTCCTTGCCCCTCCAGTGCTGAGGTGACAGGTGTGTGCCATGCCCAGATTTTACATGGGTGCTGGGGATCCAGACTCAGGTCCTCAGCGTTGTGCAGCAGGTACTCCATGAGTTGAGTCATCTGTCCAGCCTCAGACATGATTTCAATTTATAATCTGCCACTTTGTTGTTGTTGTTTTGAGACAGCATTTATCTGTATAACAGCCCTGACTGTCCTAGAACTCACTCTGTAGACAGCTGGCCTTGAACTCACAGAAATCGGCCTACCTCTGCTTTCCCAGTTCTGGGCTGGAGAGTTAGCTCAGCAGTTAAGAATACTGGGGGTCTTCCAGAGGACCTGAATTTGCTCCCTATCACCCACATGGCAGTTCACAACTGTCTGTAACTCCAGTTCCAGAGGATCTGACACCCTCCTCTGGCCTCTTCAGGCACTGGGCATGTACATGATGCAGACATACATGCAGGCAAAACACCCATGCACGAAAAACAAAATAATAAAAGATTAGATTTTATGTATGTTTGTGCATCGTGAGCAGGGCCCATGGAGGCCAGAAGAGGGTGTCTGATTAACTGGCACTAGAGTTACAGATGCTTGTTGGGCGCCATGTGTGGGTGCTGGGAACTGACACTAAGTCCTCAGCAAGAGTGAGCAGTACTCTCAACTGCCGTGCTATCTCTCCACCATAGATCTGATTTAAAATTTCTATTCTGGCCAGGCAGTGGTGGCTCATGCTTTTAATCTCACCCTTAGGAGGCTGAGGCAGGTGGATCTCTCTGAGTTTCAGGCCAACCTGAACTACAGAGCAAGTTCCAGGACAGCCAGGGCTACACAGAGAAAACTTGTCTTGGAAAAAAAAATTCTATTCTGCCACCTTTTTAAATTTTATTTTTACTTTTATTTTGGACCCCAGTTTTTTTTTCCCACTCCTCCCAGTTCCTTTCCCCATTTCCCTTTTCCTCCTCTGTTTTTGGGGAAAAAAAAAAAAGCAGTTCTCCCAGGAATCCACCAAACATGGCCTAACAAGATACAGTAAGACTGGGCACAAACCCTTATCATGGCTGGATGTGACAACCCAGTAAGGAGGAAAGGGTCCCAAGTCAGAAGAGTCAGAGACACCCCCACTCCCACTGTTGGAAGTCCCATAAGAACACCAAGCTACACAACCATAAGGAATATGCGGAGAACCTAGCTCAGTACCATACAGGGCCTGTGGTTGTCGGTTCAGTCTCTGAGCCCCTCTGAGCCCAGGTTAATTGATTCTGTGAGTTTTCTAGTGGTGTCCTTGACCCCTATGGTTCCTACAATCTTTCCTCCCAATCTTCTGCAGGGTTCCTCTGGCTCCATCTAGAGTCTAGCTGTGAGTCTCTGCAACTGCTCCCATTGTTGCTGGATGACACCAACTGGGCTAGGTACCAATCTATGAGTATAGCAGAATATCATTAGGATATTATTGGGAATCATTTCATGGACTTTTTTTCTTCTTTTTTTTTTTTTTATGCTAGTCATGTTTAGGTCCAACCTGGGTCTCTAGGCTGTCCTGCTTCTGGTTCCTGGCCATCCAGGCAGTGTCAGGTGCTTGGGCTCCCTCTCATGGCATGAGCCTCAAGTTGCACCAGTCATTTGTAGGCCACTCACACAAGTTCCACATCACCATTGCCCCAGCATGTCCTAAGGCAGGACAGATTGTAGGTCAAAGGTTTGGGGGCTGGGTTGATGTCCCAGTCCCACTGCTAGGAGTCTTGCCTGGTTACAGAAGATGGCCAGTTCAAGCTCCATATGCCCCATTACTAGGAGACTTCACTAGGGTCACTCTTGTTGATTCCAGGGAGTTTCCACTACACTAGGTTTCTACATCACCTCACCCCCACCCCAGATGCCCTCTAAATTCCAGTCATCTCTCCCAGTATTCTCTCCCTCCATCTTTCCTCCACCTTTCTGCCTGATCCCTGTTCCCATCCCCATCCATCCCCAGTCTACCTGCAAAATCTATTCTATTTTCCCCTTTCCAGGGAGATCCATGCATTCCCACCTTGTGCTTTCCTTGTTATTTAGCCTCTCTAGGTCTGCAGATTGTGGTATAATTATCCTTTACTTTACAGCTAGTATCCACTTATGAGTGAGTGCATACCATGTTTGTCTTTCTGGGTCTGGGTTACCTCACTCAGGATGATCTTTTCTAGTTCCATCCATTTGCCTGCAAATTCCATGATGTCATTATTTTTAACAGCTGAGTAATATTCCATTGTGAATATGTACCACATTTTCTTCATCCATTCTTCAGTTGAGGAGTATCTAGGTTGTTACCAGTTTCTGGCTATTATGAATAAAGCTGCAACAAACATGGCTAAACAAGTGTCCTTTTGGTAGGATGGGGCATACTTTGGATATATGCCCAAGAGTGGTACAGCTGGGTCTTGAGGTAGATGGATTCCCAATTTTCTGAGGAACTGCTGTATTGATTTCCGTAGTGGCTGTACTAGTTTGCACTCCCACCAACAGTGGAGGAGTGTTCCTCTTGCTCTACTTCCTTGCCAGCATGAGCTGTCACTTGTGTTTTTGATCTTAGCCATGGGTGTAAGATGGTCTCTCAGAGTCGTTTTGATTTGCATTTCCCTGATGGCTAAGGGTGTTGATCATTTATTTAAGTACTTCTTGGCCATTTGAGATTCCTTTGTTGAGATTTCTCTGTTTAAATCTGTAACCCATTTTTTAAAAATTGGATTGTTTGGTTTGTTGATATCTGTTTCTTGAGTTCTTTATGTATTTTGGGTATTAGCCATCTGTCAGATATGGAGTTGGTGAAAATCTTTTTCCATTCTGTAGACTGCCATTTTGTCCTATTGATAATGTCCTTTGCTTTACAGAAGCTTTTCAGTTTCAGGAGGTCCCATTTATCAATTGTCGGTCTTAGTGCCTGCACTATTGGTGTTCTATTCAGGAAGTTGTTTCCTGCACCAAAGTGTTCAAGGCTATTCCTCACTTTCTCTTCTATCAAGTTCAGTGTATCTGGTTTTATGTTGAGGTCTTTGATTCACTTGAACTTGAGTTTTGTGCAGAGTGATAGATATGGATCTATTTGATTTTTTACATGTTGACATCCAGTTAGACCAGCACCATTTGTTGAAGAGGCTTTCTTTTTCCATTGTGTATTGTAGTCAGACATTTCCTGTCCTGACCACCCAGTCCCAAATAACTGACTCAGAGGCTGAATGGGAGTTATAAATGCTTGACCAATAGCTCAGCCTTGTTACTAACTAGCTCTTACATTTTAAGTTAACCCATATTTCTATTTATGCTTTGCCATGTGGCAGTACCTTTATTAGCATGGCATGTTCATTTCCTGCTCCCTCTGCATCTGGCTGGCAACTCCTGACTCCATCCTTCTCCTTCCCATCATCCTTAGTTTGGTTGCCCTGCCTATACTTTCTGCCTGGCCAC
Source organism: Peromyscus leucopus (assembly GCF_004664715.2). Taxonomy (NCBI): domain Eukaryota; kingdom Metazoa; phylum Chordata; class Mammalia; order Rodentia; family Cricetidae; genus Peromyscus; species Peromyscus leucopus. The sequence goes on from NC_051068.1 coordinate 78,087,482, forward strand.
TGGACAATCAGTGTTTTCTTAAACTAATTTGAGTGATAAATCTTTACAGTGTACAAGAGGATTATTCCACAACAGTGTATTTCTTGTTTCTTTATTAAAAATCAATTGTCCATAGGTATGTGGATTTACTTGTGGGTCTTCAATTTGATTACACTGACCAACCTGTTTTTTTTTTTTTTTTTTTTTTTTTTTTTTTTTTTTTTTTGCCAATACTGTTATTTATTAAGTGGTGCAGTGTTATTTATTAAGCAGCACTGTTTACCATGCAAGAGAAGCCACAAGACACAACAAAACTCACTCTAAGAGTTTATTAAGGGAAGGGAATAGAAAGGGTGTGCATAGGCCTATGGAATGACTGTGCAGGAAGAGAGGGAAGGAATAGGTGGAACCTGCTTTTATAGTTACCCCCCCTTGCACATGCGCATATGGGCTTACATAGCTAAGCCATGTATGCACATAGATTACTTGACCACACTGCATGAAGATTACATGATCACATAGCACACGAATTACGTAGGACGTAAGGCCCTAAGATGATTAAGCATCTTGCATGGCTACTGGACAGTGCATGCAGAGCTAGGGGAGTGGCTAGTAATTCTAACGAATACTATATGGGTTTTTATTACTATAGCTCTATAGTAGAGCTTAAAATCAGGGATGGTGATACCTCCATATGTTCTTATATTGTACAGGATTGTTTTAACTATCTTGGGTTTTTTGTCTTTTCCATATGAGGTTGGGTATTGTCCTTTCAAGGTCTGTAAAGAATTCTGTTGGACTTTTCATGGGGATTGCATTGAGTCTGTAGATTGCTTTTGGTAGAATGGTCATTTTTACTATATTAATCCTATCAATCAATGAGCATGGAAGATCTTTCCATCTTCTGATATCTTCTTCAGTTTCTTTCTTCAAAGACTTGAAGTTTTTGTTGTACAAGCTTTTACTTGCTTGGTTAGAGTTATCCCAAGATATTTCATATTATTTGTGGCTACTGGGAAGAGTGTTGTGTTCTTGCTTTCTTTCTCAATCCATTTGTCATTTGTGTATAGGAGGGTTACTGATTTTTTTTTAAAAATTAATCTTGTATCTGTTACTTCACTAAAGGTGTTCATCAGCTGTAGGAGCTCTCTGGTAGAATTTTTGGTGACACTTATGTAGACTATCATATCATCTGCAAATAATGATACTTTGACTTCTTCCTTTCTAATTTGACTTCTACTTTTGATCTCTCTTAGTTGTCTTATTGCTTCTTAGAACTTCAGTTACATACAGATAAGGACACCCTTGTCTTGTTCCTGATTTTAGCAGAATTGCTTTGAGTTTCTCTCTATTTAATTTGATGTTGGCTATCTGCTTGCTGTAAATTGCATTTATTATGTTTAGATTTGTCCCTTGTATTACTAATCTTTCCAAGACTTCTATCATGGAAGTGTAGCTCGAATGTTAAAAGATCTTTTAATAATTAACCCATAGCCAGATATTGGGGTAAATGCTGAAAGATCAGAAAGACAAAGGAACAAGTCATTGCCACGTCTCACCTCACAAATTCCATGAATCCTCTGAGGCACCAGCTGAAAAGCCTCTCACTGAAAGGGACACTTCTGCCAAAAAGCCTTTAGTTCCTGTCTCCTCACACCTTATACACCTTTCTCCACCCAGCCATCACCTCCTGGGATTAAAGGCATGTGTACTTCCCAGTACTGGGATTAAATGTGTGTGCCACCACTGCCTGGCACTGTTTTCTCTCCTAGACTGAGTCAATCTCATGTAGTCCAGGGTGGCTTTGAACTCACAGAGATCCAAATGGATCTCTGTCTCCTGAGTGCTAGGATTAAAGATGTGTGCCACCACTGCCTGACCTCTGTTTAATCTAGTGGCTTATTCTGTTCTCTGATCTTCAGTCAAATTTTATTAGGGTATACAATATATCACCACATTTCCCCTTTTCTTGTCTAAAATAATAAAAGAAGGTTATAACTAATATAAGAAAAACTATATACAGTAAGTACAATAAGTATATACAATATATATAGTCAAGAATTACATTAACTGGGCTGGAGAGATGGCTCAGTGGTTAAGAGCACCAACTCCTCTTCCAGAGGTCCTGAGTTCAATACCCAGCAACCACATGGTGGCTCACAACCACTTGTAATGAGATCTAGTGCCCTCTTCTGGCCTGCAGGGACACATTCAGGCAGAATACTGTATACATAATAAATAAATCTTTAAAAAAAAAAAAAGAATTACATTAACAATGTCCAGTCCATAAACATTTGACAAATTCAGAGTAAACACTCCATTATCTATCCTATTTTGGTGAGTCCAAAATGTACTTAATTCACTGACTTAATGGTTCTTTGAATTTCTTTGGTATCTGTTGCTTTGTCTCCCTTTTCATTTCGGATTTTGTTAATGTGGATATTCATTCTCTGCCTTTTAGTTAGTTTGGATAAGGGTTTTCAAAGAACCAATGAAACTCCTTGTTTTGTTGATTCTTTGTATTGTTCTCTTTGTTTCTATTTTATTGATTTCAGCCTTCAGTTTGATTATTTCCTGCCAAATACTCTTCTTGGGTAATCTTGCTTCTTTTTGTTCTAGAGCTTTTAGATGTGCTGTTAAGTTACTAGTATGAGATTGCTCCGGTTTCTTTATGTAGGTACTTAGTACTATGAACTTTTTACGAACCAGAAGAGGATGCCAGATTCCCTGGAACTGGATTGTAAGCCACCAAGTGAGTGATGGGAACTGAACCTGTGTCTTCCTCAAGAGCAGCAAGTGCTTTTTAACTGCTCAGCTATCTCTCTGACCCCCATTTTTGTTCCTATGTACTGTTTTGGGAGCATGTCATAAATGCATTTGATAGAGTCCTTAAGTTTCCAATGGCTGACTCTACTGTGAAGAGAACTATGTCCTAGAATTTCACCTGAGGGTGTTCATGCTGTTGCTCTATGTTCCATTCTCCCCTCCCCCTTTCCTCTTCCCCCTTTCCTCCTCCCCCTCTCCTCCTCCCTCCCTCTCCCTCTCTTTGTTAGGTAAAGGAGTCAGAACCAAGTTCTTTTAGTATAGTCAACTTTGTATACTAATTTATTAATACACTTGATACAAGAAAAATGCAAACAAGAGTTAAAAATTTTCTTTGTTGGAAACACATTAGACCCACAGTGTACTTGTAACTTTCATTTCATATCCATAGCCCACATATCAAAACCAGCTTAGAAACATGACTCACTGATTCAGATCCTGAAAACTGTGAGAGCTTATCTGATGTTAAAGGTATGAAAAAAACTTAACAGTGACTACCATGGTTAGTTTTTGTCAACTTGACACAAACTACAGTCATCTGGGAAGAGGAAACTTCAAGAGAGGGATTGCCTCTGTCAGATTGACCTGTGGGCATGTCTGTGGGTTATTTTCTTGATTAATGATTGATGTGGGAGGGCCCAGTCAGACTGGAACATTTGTTGTAATTGCTGAACTTAGCTCATCAATTGTGTAGCAAAGTCCAGTTACTTAAATTCCATCTTTCTTTTCATGGCTAATTAGCTTATCATTTTAGTGCTGAATAATATTTCATTGTCTGGATATATCGATGTTGATTTACTAATTTCTCCACTGAAGCTTTCATAAACAGGGCTGGGGATGCAACTCAGTTGGTAGAGTGCTGGCCTGTTATATATAAAACCCTAGGTGGCTTCCCACCATATAAACCAGATGTGGTGGTAGACACACAGTTCTGGCATTTGGGAGGTGGAGGCAGCAGGATGAAAGAAAAAGGTAATTGTTGGTTACATAGTACATTAGAGGCCAGCCCAGGCTACATGAGAACCTACCTCAAAAATAAGCAAAGCTTTCATAAACATCCACAAGCGGGTTTTGTGTGTGTGTGTGTGTGTGCACATAAATTTTCATTTCTTTAGGTAAAAATCAAGGAGTGTAATATGGTGATGTATTGTGTTCCCCCAATATACTATGTCCCCCAATAAAATTTATCTGAGGATCAGAGGAAAAAGCCAGCCACTATACTAAACATAGAAGTCAGGCAATGGTAGCACATGCCTTTATTTCTATCTTTTGGGAGGCAGGGATCTGTCTGGGTCTCGTGAGTTCAAGACCACACTGGGAACAGAGCCAGACATGGTGGCACATGCCTTAAATTCCAACACTAGTTAACCATGGAGGTCTGGAGGTCTGTACTTACAGACACAAAGTGACAGAGCTGGGCAGGAAGAGGAAGTGATGTAGCTGGACAGAGAGAGCAAATGATATAGCAGACAGAAAGGCATATAGGTGTGGGTATACAGGAAGTAAGTCTCTTTGAAGACTGAGGTGTCAGTGAGGGGAGGTTAGCTTATGGTTTTTCCTATTCCTCTGATCTCTCAGGTTTTCACCCCTATATCTGGCTCCGGGTTTTTATTTATTAAGACAACTTAGCAATTCGTCTACAGTGTAATTCCTATATTATATGGTAATATAAATGCTGTAGGTTTTCTCTTTTTTTTTTTTTTCTTAAAGAAATTGCCAAACTCACATTCCCACAAGGAGTGAATGAGAGTTCCTATCACTTTACATCCTCTCCAGCATTTGGTGGTGCCCCATTCTGGCCAGTCTAATAGGTGTGTATTATTTATTTATTTTAGAATGGGCAGAAAAGAGAATATATGATTGTTTTGTAGGATGGAAATCCCATTCTGAATAACTGGCCTACTGTTTATGCTTGAATCTCTTATTGTTACGGTTGAAGCTGTTAATTTCACTGGGAAAGACAAATTTGGGTGTTAGGTCTGCTGGGAGGTTTGAATGATGCATCTGAGACTCAGACCTCAAATCTGGGGTTAGCTGCCTTAAGAAGGCAGCCTAGGCTGGAGAGATGGCTCAGCCATTAAAGGCTAAGGCTCGCAAAAAGACATGTAGGCAGCCACTACAGGTGAGTATTCAATCCTGAGATCTTCTAAAATAATAATGGAATTTAATCCTTTAGGACAAACTCATTGTTAAAAACAGAATCTCTGTTTCCTGATCACTAAACATCGGGCTAACCAGAGGATATTTAACATCTACCACATACCAGATAGTGTTAACTCATTTCCCATCATGTTATCTTAATTCATATGACTTCCCTTTGAAATACTTTCTCATCACTCTGACTCCTCAAAAGCCCGAGGAGGGACTTTCCTCCACTTTCCTAGCCTTTATCTTTGTCATCTTTCCACATCAGTCTTATTCCTTTATTTATTTTATTCTATTTTATTTTTGCTCAATGAATCCCTATTATCCTTTGGAACCAACCCCAGATGTTACTACTCTAAGGAACCTTTCCCAGGCCCCAAGCTTGCTTCCCTTTTATACTCTCCTAGTGCACTGTATCTCAGGAGCACAAGAAGTTATGTGACTTGTCACCAGCTGTCACTTCTGCTGAAGTGTAAGCTTCTCAAGGAACCAGGCCATTTTTCTGTGTTGTCAGTGTAGTATAGTGCCAAGTATAGTATTCAACACATAAGTGCTTAGTGAACAATCATTGTCTAATTGTGCCAAAGGAATGCCCTAATCAGAAGTTGAATGCTTGTCTTTCATAGCTTCAAAAACTTCCCTTTAAATTATATCAGATACAGAACCTAACAGGAAGTATTTCTTTTTTTTCTTTTCTCTTTCTTTCTTTCTTTCTTTCTTTCTTTCTTTCTTTCTTTCTTTCTTTCTTTCTTTCTTTCTTTCTTTCTTTCTTTCTTTCTTTCTTTTTCTTTCTCTCTCTCTCTCTCTCTCCCTCCCTCCCTCCCTCTTTCTTTCTTTCTTTCTTTCTTTCTTTCTTTCTTTCTTTCTTTTTCTTTCTTTCTTTCTTTAAGAAAAAGACATTCTGAGGGCTGGAGAGATGGCTCAGTGGTTAAGACCACACTGGCTGCTCTTCTAGGGATTCTGAGTTCAATTCCCAGCAACCACATGGTGGCTCACAACCATCTATAATGAGATCTGGTGCCCTTTTCTGGCATGCAAGTGTACATGTAGGCAGAACACTATACATAATAAATAAATGAATCTTAAAAACAAAAGAGAAAGGTGAATTCTGTTTTTTTCTTTCTTTCTTTTTTGACAAGCAGCAACATGTTTGTCATTTTAAGGTAGATACAATTATTACGTTATTGTCATATTACAATAGTTAAGATTTTATGTCCTTTAAGATACATTAAAAAATAAGAACAAAAACACATCAACTGCAAATATGAAGAGGAGAAAGCATGGTACCCAACAAAATTCCACATTTCAGCAATACTTCTTTCAGTTTTTTAAATAAAGTTCTAAGAAATGTCATAATGACATGAGCTTGAAATAGTTCTAGGCATTCACTGTCTTTGACGCTCATGATGTGGCGCTGGTAACACTGTAACAGCAGAAACACAGGGGCTACCAAATGACCAAAGTGTGGAGGCACAGGCCTGCTTCTCCCCCCAGGAACACACCAATGGTGACAGCCATAATCTAACACCCGCACCAGGACAGGGTGTCGCACGATGTAACTGTTCATCTGCAGATGCCTGACAGTGCTCAGTGTACTGCTTGTCTACCAGAACTTCTGTGCACTTCTCAATCATGCTGATACTGGGATTGAACCCGGCTCTTGACTGGCTGATTACCTCTGGAGTGAGGGTATTGTGCCAAAGCAGTTTGTGTGCTTTCATGATGTGGACGATAGCAATTTGGAGATACAGAACTTCTAGTTTGTTCCAGTTCTTGTGGTGTATCCTTCTTCATTGACGTAGTAACTTGAAATTTTGTTCTCTTACTGCTGAAGCTCATATTTCATGAAAATGAAGATTCCGTATCGATATTTTCCCTTTCTTAATCATGGTTAATCATCTTCACCTCAAGTAATGATTTGACCATTTTGGTAAGCTCCTTTTTGTTCATCTAGGTGCTGCCTTGAAGTTCCTTATAGCTGGCAGTTTCACTGTTGTTAAAGTCAAGAAAGAAGAACTGCCATTTGGTAGGCCATAATCATAGCTACATGCGTTTTTGTCAAATAGTTCATTTTAACTTCACCTGTACAGAGATAATGCAACCACGCCGGTTTCCTTCCACTGAAATGCTGGCTGTAAAACAATTTGACCATCTGTACACTTTTTCTAATTCTTGGGGAATTGCAGATGTGGATGAAGGAGCCTGATCGAGAGGCCATGCACCAGCCTGAAGGACATATATTTGGGAACTAATCCCCTAGTCCATCCCTGTGTCTTGGTTTCTGATGAACATTTTGAGCTTATTGTTGAGATCGGCACTGACACTCATGTCTGTGTGTATCTGATGTAGATTGCTTGTAAACTCGTCATAATGGGCTTGCTTTAATTTCTTGATCATGGCTTCTCCAGACAACCCATGAATTAGACATTTTGCTAGCATTGTATAGAACTTCTGAAAAATATTTTTGTCATCGATGTGTTTGAAAACAGTGATGAAATTGGTGAATTTGTTCTCCACTTCAATCTCAGTTATCTCCTTTGCTGACTTCAGAATTCTCTTGCGCAAATGCCGAACGTGATTTTCCAAAACCAAAAATCTTTGTTTCTGCATAAAGTCTTTCGCCAAGTGGTTCAGGATAGGCCACACATAAAGCAAGTTATCTGAGAAATGGTCGTTCCATGTTGCTCTCTCAACATACTCCAACGTCACAACAGCTTTGATTGTAGTTAGGAAGTTGTTCCGTGTTTCATCAAAATCCACTACACTTGGTTAAAGACATTGTGCAAATGTAGTGTTGAAACCTTCTGCAGAAGCAGGGCGAGGCAAGAGCCTGGGTAGGGAGGCAAAGCCAGCCCGCCAGCCCTGGTCCCTCCGGGCCTCCCCAACCCCTCCCCCTTCCCCCCCACAGCCCACCCGCCCTCCCCTCTCCCAGTGGTGGCGGTCAGCTCCAGGAAGTATTTCTTAAGAAAATTACTCAAGAGAATCTTCCTCAATTCTATTTTAGTTATAGATTCTTTATCTATAAAAGCTACTCATTAATCTTACATACTGGGTGAGGGTGTGGTCCAGAGACGGAACTAAAAATTCCTTGTCTTCCGAGAATGTGTACCTTTTCGAAAAAAAAAAAAAGTTAGTGGGAACGATTCTAGGACATATCCAATCAGGAAACAAACAGTGAGAGGTAGGCAGGCACAACTGGTGTGCCAGGTTCTCTAACCTTCTGCTGAGCTGAAACCCACTTGTTTTGTGGAAAATGTCTAAAATGAAGAATCCCCGGACTTTTGAGGAGCAAACAGAATGTATCATGAATGCTCTACTCACAGACTTTTTGACCCCAACATTACAGGTTGCTAACCGGAACCTACCAGAGGCAGATGAACCATATTCAGGTAAGGCTCCTAGTCTGAGGTGATTACAGGTGGATAATGGAATCAGAGTATGCTTTCTCTGCTTCCTCTTAAGTTTTAAAAAACAAGTCCTGAAATTTTGGCAACATTTGAAAGGAAATAGCGTCTCAATAAAGAAGACTGTCTGACTGCAACTACTGAGAACAAATAATGCCAAAACTGTTTAAAAAACTTGAGAATGGAACCGGGCAGTGGTGATACACACCTTTAATCCCAGCACTTGGGAGGTAGAGGCAGGTGGATCTCTGTGAGTTTGAGGCAGCCTGGGCTACAGAGTGAGTTCCAGGACAGCCAGGGATACACGGAGAAACCCTGTCTCAAAAAATAAGACTTGAGAATGTTTCTCTTTTGCTCAGATTAAGGAGACGTCCCAGCATGGTCAAAGTATTTTTTTTTTTTTCTGTTTTAGGAGAGGCTTGCTCTTTTGATGTGTCTATTATTGCTGGCCGCCTTCGAATGCTGGGTGACGAGTTCAATGGAGAATTGGAAGCTTCTGCCAATAATGTCATTGCAGAAACCATTCAAGGACAGGTCAGGTTTTTTATTTTTAATATTGTCTGCTGTTCGTTCTATTTCAAACTTAAATTTTCTCCTTCCTTCCTTCCTTCCTTCCTTCCTTCCTTCCTTCCTTCCTTCCTTCCTTCCTTCCTTCCTTCCTTCCTTCCTTCCTTCCTTTCTTCCCTCCTTCCTTCTTTCCTTTTTTATTTCTATATCCTAGGAACAGAAATGTTCTGTGAAGATTTGGAGGTTTGTGTTTCAAGAAGCTATAGAAGGAAATGTGATTGCTAATTCTTTAGACATTAATAAAAAGCCAGTAGTATAGAAGGAACTCATAGGCTTCATCAGAGCTGCCCTTAGTGTGCATAGATCATGCTCATAGTTTATTATTCTTAGAAAATAATTTTTATGTAGATTTATTATTAATATTATTATTATTATTTGTGTGTGTGTGTGTGTGTGTGTGTGTGTGTGTGTGTGTGTGTGTGTGTGGTGTGGGGAGAGGGACACATGTGCCACTGTATATCTGTGGAGGCCAAAGGACAATTTTGTGGTGTTCTTCCCTTCCACCTTTGTGTAGGTTTCAGGGATTGAATTCAGGGTGAATTGAATTGTGGCAAGTATTTTTAATTCCTCAGCTATCTCAACAGCCGCATTATTCATATTTTTAATGCTTAACTTTGCTGGGAGTGGGCCTCTCCATTCATCCTGGGGTCCAATAGTGAGATTCAGAAATATTGGCTAATTTAGAAGTCTGATGCAATTTGAGATAAACCCTTAAAGAAGTCTGCTGGCTTTCCATCAGAACTCTTATTACTGGCAGTAGCACTTGGGCTCCGTATTAGCTATAAAGATCATAAGACAGTGTTCTAGTACATGCTGCTGACTAGATAAAAGCAACAGCTAGTACTTATTACTTTGCATGATCACACTTCATTGTTTAATCATTGCACTCATGTGTGGGTTATTATAGAGCAACCTCTCTGAATTATCATATAACTCCATGAGAGCAAATATCAAACCTGTTTTCCTCCTTCCTGTATTCACATGGTTTTGAATTGTGCCTTATACACAATAGGCCCACGATCTGTCCTTCCTGACTTGGTACCATGCAAGCACACAAAGAATGGAGGCATAAGGAACAAGTAAGAAACTTACTCTGTAAATGTTGAAGCTAAGATCTGAACCCAGTCTGATTTCAGAAGCACACTTTATTCTTCCTAATGGACAGCCTAGAGGATGTACCTGTGTTACATCCCGACAGAATCTTCCTTCCAGCTGCTGGCCCTGAGACTGTCATATGTGGCTGGTAGCCAGGTCTACTTTTTTATTCTGTATTTAGAACAATAACAAAACAAAACAACAACAACAAGGAAAAAAAAAAGACATTTGAAACAGTTTCAAACTCAAGTTGGAAGCATTGTATAAATCAGTGGTTCTCAACCTTCCTAATGCTGCAACCCTTTAATACAGTTCCTAATGTGGTGACTCCCAGCCATAAAATTATTTTCGTTGCTACCCTATAACTGTAATTTTGCTATTGTTATGAGTCATAATGTAAACATCTGTGTTTTCTGATGGTCTCAGTGACCCCTGTGAAAGGGTTGTTAGACACACTGCACAATGGGGTGGCAACCCACAGGCTGAGAACTGCTGCTATAGAGAATTTCTCCAGTCATTTGAGAGGAATTAATAGGACAGTTCCTCACTCTTCAATACTTTCATACTTCCTTCAAGTAAGAACATTATGTATAGAACCACAATGTAACCATAAAACCCAGGAAATTAATAGTGATGTAGTAGTATTGAATCCTTCAGAGTCCACTGATTTTTTTTTTTTTTTTTTTTCTGAGACGGGGTTTCTCTGTGTAGCTTTGCACCTATCCTGGAACTCGCTTTGGAGACCAGGCTGGCCTCGAACTCACAGAGATCCACTGTGCCTGCCTCTGCCTCCCCAGTACTGGGATTAAAGGCATGTGCCACCACTCCCTGGTTTCCAACAATGGCAACAAATCCCAAGCCAGGTTCATATGTGTCACTTAGTTATATGCTTTCTAGTCTCCTTCAGTCTGTATTGATCCTTCAGTCTTATCTTACATTTTATGACCTTGACATTTGAAGATGATGGGAAATGTTATTGAATATCCCTGAATAAAGTTGAGTTTGTCCTTTCTTGTTGACAGAACCATATGACTTGTCTCTTTGTCATGTTTTAAATTTGCTTAATTTCTAGCACGAGGTCTTATACAAGCTGGTAGTCAGTGAAAAAATGATACTTAGAAACTAAGATACAGGGCCAGTGAGAGTGACTGGGGGAAATTACTGGCCACTATGAGAGCTTGAGTTCAGTCCTCAGGACTCCCATGTGGAAGGAGAGAACTAACTCCTGCAAGTTGTCCTCTGACGAACACATAAGCACTGGGGCATGTGCACACACACATTAAATAAGTAAGTAAATACATTAATGTGAAAACAACAAACAAATACAATCCTCAGATATAGGTTCCTTCCAAAGCTGTTCCTTTTCTTAGCTTTTTTAGGATTTAACATTCTGCTCTAACCAGTACTGGAGTACTGAGTCCCTTTATACCCCAAAGATGTATTTTGACTCCACCTAATAGCTTTTGTACCAATTTATTTGGGAGAGGAAAAATAAGAGGTTTTGTTTTTGTTTGTTTTAACTTTAGACTTTGCTATACATTTCCTAATCATAGAAATAATGCCTTTATAGTCTGATGTGCTCACTATCATGTGCTTAATAGGTTTCTTTCAAAATATGTTGTTCATTCTACCCAATGATAGCTGAAATTATGAGCTTGATGGGCTAATGTTTTTTCTAATATTAAAGTAACAAAATGCTAAAATTAAGGAATGTGTCCATCTGCCCTCTAATATTCCCTCGTATGACCTGCGATACATCTGCCACATCCTGAAGAACACTTCTTAGACCTGAAGACCCTAGTACTGTTTGAGTGATCCTGACAGCCTGTCTCCCTCTCAGGCAGGAACTATACTCAAGGACACAGTACAGTCTCTCAGCGTGGCCTGGTGTGCTCAGAACCCCACCCTAGCTTTTGAAAGAGCCTTTCTGGCAGTGTCTGTGAAACTTCTTGAATATGTGGTCCATAAGGCTCCTGAGATGGCAAGACAGGTGGCTAACTTCATGACGGGCATGATCAATGAGAACACGGCCATCCGAGAATTTATCCATGGCCAGGGAGGATGGGTAAGTTTTTATTAAGCCCCACACTTTGCTAGGCATTTGTGCTGCTTTGGGTTTATAACTGGGACTCTTAATTATTAACCTTTTTTGTAAGTTGTCATGGGAAAAGGAAATCAAAGCTCAGCCTGTGAGGGTTGGACAATACTGCCTGAAATGTTGACCACTGTAACAGTGGCTGTAAAGCCAATCTCTACCATTAGCTCTAAAGTATATTGATGGTGGAGGTCTCATCGCAGCCTGGCTTTATTCTGCTTCCTGGTAAATTTCTGAGCCTTTGTTCCTTAACATCTTTCATATGTGTTGAGGAAATTTCAAATAGTCTTGTGTGTGTTGTGCCGCGTGTCTGTGATATGTGTAAGTATGCTCCTGAAGGCAGGCATGTGCCTGGCTCAGCTCACCTGTGGAGGCTAGAGAACAACCTTGGATGTCAGTCCTTGCCTTTCACTATGTTTGATACAAGGTCTCCTTGTGGTTCCATTGCATACGCCAGGCTAGCTGGTCCACGAGTGTCACCTTGCAGTAGGAGCACTGGGGTTACAGACATATACTACCACATCCATCTTTACATGTGCTCTGGGGATCTGAACTCATATCCTCATGCTTGAGCTCATGGTAAGCACTTTACTACCTACCAAGACATTTTCCCAGCTCCCGGAATCATCTTAATGTTACCAAGAAAAACAAGTTTGTAAAGCAGTGTCTTTCAGACACAACAGGGTTAATGCACATATGAACTCAAGAGACTGAGGCAGCCTGCATAGGTTCAAGCCTATGTAATCCCAGCCCTGAGAGAGGGAAGTGTACACAGGCTCCCAACCTTATCCAAAAAGCCAACCACAGTTGATACCTGCTGGCAAAGTAAAATTTAGTTTTTTCTGATGGAGTCTCACTGGGTATATTAACCACACTTCAAGGTAGGCTCCATGCCCAGGAATAGTTGGTCAATACAAAACAAACTTAATGGTATCTTTGTAGACTTTATGCCTCATTTTGCTTTGTTTGGGAATTTATTTCTCCTATTGGTCTACACCTCCCCATCCACCCACTCAAATTCACATCCTCTCTTGTTGCCTCTCATTAGAAAACAAACACTAAGCCTATATCTTAATAATCTGCAGAGTTTCCGCTATCTTAGAGTATTTTTTTTTTCCATTTCTTGGATCAATAGAAGTTGTCGTAAAAGCTGTGGTAGTCCCAGGAGGTATTTGCAGATGTTTCCCTGGATTCTTAGATAGTTCTTAAGGACCATCTTTTTGACTAAGATTCTCACTGTTCTTCCTAGGAAAATCTGGAGAGCTGAAGAAGTGGGGCTTGCCCCCAAACTGAACATCACTTCCTCTGATGTCTGACAATTAAAACACTTTCTTCAACATGTTCAGTGTTACGTTTTTACTGATTGTTGACTTTGGGAGTGGCCCTAGCCAGCTCCAGTGATATTACACTTTCTGTTCTTACTTGGGAGCCAGCTCCAGTGATATTATACTTTCCATTCTTACTTGGGAGCAGCCCTAGCCAGCTCCAGTGATATTATACTTTCTGTTCTTACTTGAGCTTCAGTAAGAATTTGTTGAAACAGAGACCTCCTGACAAAGTAATTTCTTAGTACTGACATTTCAAGCACCGAGGTAGACCTTTGCTGGAGATATTTTGAAGGAGACAGCACATCATAAATGTTTCCTTCAGATTTAGCCCTGTCTTTTGTTGAGAATTTTGTCTGCTAGTGATTTTGAAATCTAAAGGATGTCAGTTTTTAGTTAAAAATCTTATTTCTTCAAGTAAAGGATTTTCTTTCAGATCCATCCTAAGTTTCATGTTTATTTCACCTGAGCAGAATTTATTCATTCATTCTAGAGATTTGAGGGCATAATTAGCGGCTTATTCATCTAAATTCCTACTGGAAATATCAAAGAAAGATGAAACAGCTATTGTGTTTTTATTGTCAGGATGTAGGCAGTGCTGGCCCATGTGCAGGACCGCTGGTCCGCCCCAGCTTGGCTGATGCTAATTACATACTGTAACAGGGCCCCAGACTTCAGAAGGCCCCCAAACCATAGCACAGCTGACTCCATTGTGGAAGTACCATTCAGGCTACAAAATTGCATCTTAAACTGTATGGCCAATTATGTTTCAGTTCAGTAAAATTAATGTTCCCCGCTTTTTTTTTTTTTTTTTTTTTTTTTTTTTTTTTTTTTTTTTTTTTTTTTTTTTTGAGCCAGGGTTTCTCTGTGTAGTTTTAGTGCCTGTGCTGGAACTCACTCTGTAGACCAGGCTGGCCTTGAACTCACGGAGATTCCCCCTGCCTCTGCCTCCCGAGTTCTGGGATTAAAGGCATGCGCCACCACCGCCAGGCTAAGTACACCTCTTTAAAGCAGCATGAGTCCATGATTTGACTTGTTCACTAAGATCAGTGGGGAAGGTAACAGGGCCCGAGACCTTAGTTGGCCCCCAAATCTTAGCACAACTGACTCCATGATGGAAGTACCATTCAGGCCATAAAACTCAGCACGTAGACAGCATCATCTGCCAAAATGAAAACAAGGACCTAATCCACCAAAGTCCATAGTTCTGGGAAAGTCTCTAAATGTACTAACCTTGCTTTCTGTTCTGTAGTTCCACTTCTGGCTAACTGCTCTTGTTAACTGAAGTATATCAACCCAGAACATGGTTTTTGTGCATAAGAGCTCACCCTGAGAAAGGCTTGGTGCTACACTGGGATCCCAAACACCTGGTGTAGTCCTTGGCTGCTAATAAAGACTTTCTATTGGTTTAAAACCATGTTCAAACAGTCTTCTCTGGTGGACACCCCACAACATTTCTCTTCCACCAAGATCCCCAGAGACCAGACCTTGAGACACCAGGGGTCTCAGCCCCTTGGAGCAAGAAAGAGTGCAGTGGCCAAGGAGCTACTAGGGAGTGCACAACCTGAGTTCTAGGCCCCCAGGAGTCTCTGTGGTCAATCCCTGCCTAACACTTTAGAGGAGTCTGACACCTCCACCTCCAAAGGAGACAAATTAGAAAGTCGCCCGGTCTGTCACTTCTGGAGGTAAGTCTGGTTAAGGTGCCTCTGGTTAGACTCATAGGAGAGGTCGGACATGGCCACTGATGCAGTGTCCAGGATCTGTGTGAGATGTCACTGGATTCCCCTTGGTTCGTTCAGGTGTGTGAGTGTGTGGTGGCCACCCCTGGTTGTTTTTACTGTGTGTCTCTCTGGGTGTCTTTCTATGTGTTTTTGTCAGTTCTGTTTCCCATTGTTGACCAGTGACTTTCTCTGGTCTGAGACACCCCTCTGGCTTAAGACCTGTGCCTCTTCTTGTTAGGGACCTGATTCCTTTTGGCTCTGCCAGGTCACCCAGAGACACCCCCCCCCACACACACACGACCCTGCCTGTCTCACTCTGGAACACTCGCTTGTTTCGTCACTTGAGTCCCACTCACCAGGTTGGTCCCTGTGTGGAGTCAGGGAGAGGCTGGCGGTCTCGTCCTGGGCCCCCTGCCTTCTGAGCTGAATGCTCCCTTAGGTGTGCACCCCTTCACTCCCCTGCCTGCTCTAAGTCCCAGAGAAGGGAGAAAGGGGAAGTCCCCCTCCTTCCTCTTTCATGATTTTTGTCTTTTTTTTTTCAGCCAATGATCCATATGATTGGAAAACTCAAATCCACCATTCACTGAAAAAGAGAAGAAGAACTGCTCTCAGGCTGGTGGGGGTGGAATCAATGCAGCCTGGACAGAATGATTTTCCCTTCCATCCAACACTGACCAGGGAGTCCTTTTTGGAAGATCAAATACAGCCACTGAAAATATTTCCTTTGTCACCCGGTAGGCCCCAGATATTAGAAAAGAGCTATAAGAGTTAAAAAAGTAAAAGGTCTAAGTAGGTTCCAGTTGCTGGAGGTAGCTTAAATGGTGTTTAACAGCAGAGAACTGATTAGGACAAGACCTTTTGCCTAACACCATCACCTTCTCTGATGATGGCATGCAGTTAGACTTACAGATACCCAGCAACATTTGGTGCCTTGCCCTCTGTTGAAAGCATATCTCCTTTCTGAAAGTCCTAAGGCACTAGATGCTGACCTCCTGCCCTTCCATCAGAGGTTTCCTGGGAAAACAGATTATAAAAAGGCCACTGAGGGACTGCTGCAAGAGTTACAGACCCTGGGCTACAGAACGTCAGCTAAGAAAGTCCAACTTTGTACATCAGAGGCTGCCTTACCAGCTGAGAGGAGGCAAAGGGGGCCTGTCTCAGAGTAGGATTGCTGCCATCCTTCAGACCCCAACTCCAAAGACTTAAGAGGAAGGTTTGAGAGTTCCTAGTGCAGCAGGATATTGCTGCCTCTGGACACCAGAGTTTGTAGACTAGTAAGGCCTCTATACACCAGCACAAAGTAGAGCAGCGAGCCCCTCCTGGACCGAGACTAAACAAAAGGCTTTGAGGCTTTAAAAGCAGCTCTGACTTGAGCTTCAGCCCCTGCACTTCCAGATGCCTCCAAACCTTTTCATCTGTTTGTCCACGAAAGAAAAGACATTACAAAAGTAGTTTTAACCCAAACTTTGGGACTGTGGAAACATCCTGTGACATATCTCCCTGTAGCCACAGGATGGCCCACTTACCTAAGAACTGTGGGGGCTACTGCTAGTCTAATGAAAAAAAAAATAAAACAAAAAACAAGTTAACTCTGGGTCAAGATCTTATAGACACCATGCCATTGAGGCCCTCCTCTGGGGAACACCAGAACACTGCCTGTGTGACCCAGTACCAGGCGCTCCTCCTGAACCACGATTGAGTCCAGTTTGAGAAACCTACCACAATCAGTCCTGCTGTCCTCTTGCATGAAGATGACCTACAAGTGCTCATCCATGACTGTCATGAGATGGAAGATGAGATCAGGTACATGGGAGCCACAGTAGTTACTTTAACTGAAACTATTGGGGCCCAAGCCAGGGACCTGAGCCTAGAGCTCAGAACTGATTGATCTGACCCAGCTCAGGAGGGAAAAAGGAGAGTCCACCACCATACACACACAGTCATCATGCTTTTATTACTGTACATGTCCACACTATGATCAATAGAGAAAGAGGGCTTCCCACCACTGGGGGAAAGGACATTAAAAACAAAGAGAAAATACTGGCCCTCCTAGAGGCTGTTTGGCTTTCCCTACATATTGCTATTCTCCACTGGTCCACTTCAAGGACATCAAAAAGATGATTTCCCTGAGGCAAGAGGTAACAGGGCAACTGACATGGCCGCCTGACAAAAGGCCCTAAGACCAGTGGGGCCTATTGATATTCTGATGACATACCCCAACCTGGCGCAGCCTGAGACTCCATGGTACAACTAAGAGGAAGGAATGGACAGTTGAACCCACAGGTTGGTGAAGGATGCTGAAGGGAAAGATCATTCTCCTAAAAATGACTGGAAGGACTCTGGGAACTGACCTTCACTAGGCTGCTCATCTGGGGTCCACAAAACCTTCTGAGTGGCTCAGACCAAGGTATGTTATACCTAGACTGGACAACCTAATGGGGGAATATCTCAGCCAGATGTCAGGTTTGTGCTCAAGTGAATCCAAAGCAGAAAGCCCTTATCCAGGAAGGGGTCCAATTGAGAGACCAACACCCCAGTGAACTTTGGGAAAACTGACTTCATTGAGATCTGGCCTGATAGGGGGAGGATAAAAGAACTTTCTAGTTTTTATAAATGCCTTTTGTGGATGGGTAGAAGCATTTCCCACTCAGACTGAAATTGCTCAAATAGTAATCTGGGAGGCAGAGGCAGGCAGATCTTTGAGAATTTGAGGCCAGCCTGGTCTACAAATTGAGTTCCAGGACAGCCAGGGATGTTGTACAGAGGAACTTTGTCTCAGAGAGAAAGAGAGAGAGAGAGAGAGAGAGAGAGAGAGAGAGAGAGAGAGAGAGAGAGAGAGAGAGAGAGAGAGAGAGGAAAGAGAGAGGAAAGAGAGAGGAAAGAGAGAGGGAAGAGAGAGAAAGAAGAAAAAAGCTCCTCCAGGACTCTCTCTAGCAATGGGGCCAATGGCTTTGCTTTCATAGCCAAAACCTCTCAATTAATAGCTAAAGCTTTAGACATAGATTGCAAACTTCATTGTGTATATGACCTCAGAATTCTGGGCAGGCAAAACACAAAATAAAACAACAAAAATAGGATGTTAAAAAAAATCTCAAACAAAATTCTCCTCGGAGTCCCATGAAGGGTGAATAAAGCTCCTTCCTGTGCTGTGCTTTGGCCCACTGCACCCCATATAGGGAGGGATTTCTTCCCTATGAGATTATGTTTGAAGGCCTCCCCCACTGCTTCCCAGGCTCAGACAAGCCGTCGGCAGAACTCTCTAACCACTCCTTTCTTGAGGCACCCCAGTTCACTGGACTAGCTGAGAGACTCAGCCTCCACTTCCACCAACTTCCCCTTGTTTGAGTCCAGTGATAACATCTGGGGCAATGCGTAGACAAAGGGGTACTAGAACCCACCTGAAAAGGACTCTACACAGGGATTCTCCCCACTCGTATGGCTGTAAAGATAGCTGGCATTACACCATGGATCCACCACACCCAGGTCAGGAAGCAGAAGCCACAGACACTACTGTCAAATGGGCTGTTGTGGGAGCCCGTTTTCAGGTTCCTCGTGGCTTTACCCAGCAGGTCCACATAGAGAGGATGATTAGGACTACGGGCCTGAGTGCAGGTGTCTGAGATGGACTGCACTTGGCTGTTAACACAGGGTTATGTTCTAACCCCCACTATCCTCAGGACTGGACCTGGGAACTAAGGAAGACTGATACAGGTCAGGTATTAGCTAGTGTGACTATAGACTAGCAACTCATATTCTTCTTGACCTTTGTTCACTGATGCCTACTTTAAATGTGTGATTGTACTGGAGAAAGAAAAGATAGAGGAGTTTATCTTTTGAGATAAGAATACAGAGTTTACAATTCTATGCATGCCCTGTGGCTGCCCCCCTTCCCCCCAGTTGCTGAGAACAAGTGAGTTTCTATCACAAAAACTGGAGTTGTGAAATGGAGGCTTCCTGGAAAAATTTCTTAAAAAAATTTCTGGCCTTTGAGAAACCTGGGGAATTAGACTACGCCACAGGAAGGGACTCTAGGGATAGATTTACTAGAAACTGCTCCCCAGCCAGGTCCCAAGACCTTGGGTCCTAAGCACACCCAGGGCCAAAGTCCCACCTCATGATGTCCAGGAAGCTGAGGGGTCCCCGTTCCCGATTTCCACTCTTGACCATTTAGTTAATAATTCCCAGTCATAAACTGGCCAGGATTGCTGATTTTGCTCAGACCCATGGCCCACATACTACATAGGGATAGGAACTAACCAGACTGTCAGTCCATTGACTGACAAAACTCATTGTGACTTGGGGGAGAACAGCCCAGATTAACGTTAGGGGGCTGAAACTTGTCTAGTATTCAAAACCTTTCATCTAGACACTTCTCCTTATTCTGATGTCTGCTGTTATACCTTATGAGTTAATTCATCTGGATTATAGCCATATTAATGAGCCCCTGAGACTGGTGGGCATGTAATGGTTTGACTAAATGTATCTCTTCTGATGCTTTCCAAGTAAGCAGACAGGTTGATCAGGATCTAGTGGTATTAAAAGTTTCCATTTCTGAATTAAAATGGCAGTTAGATTCCCTTACAAAAATGGTCCTACAAAATTGGAAAGGCCCCTACTTCTCCTGAGACAAAGGACTAAGTTTGGCTTTGGGAAAACCAGTTGCTTCTGTGCGAATTGATCAGGAGTATTTAGAGAAAATCTTGCCATGGTTGGGGAAAACCTCAGAAAAAGAGACAGACATAAATCAAAGAATCAATACCAATCTCTATTCTCTTGACCCTTCTGGCTAGCTGCTCTGATATCAGTACTGACTGGGCCTTTAATTCTCATTCTGGCTGGATTAACAGCAGAGTCCTACATCTTAAACTGTATGGCCAATTATGTATCAATTCTGTAAAATTAATTTTCCTTAGGACCAAGTACACCTCTCTAAAGCATCATGAGTCCATGATTTGACTTGTTCACTAAGACCAGTGGGGAAGGTAACAGGGCCCCAGACCTTAACACAACTAACTCCATGATAGAAGTACCATTCAGGCCATGAAACTCAGCACATAGACAGTATCATCCGAGAAAATGAAAACAAGGACCTAATTCATCAAACTCCATAGTTCTGGGAAAGTCTCTAAATGTACTAACCCTCTTGGCTTTGATAGTTCTGCTTTTGGCTAACTGTTCTTGTTAACTGGAGTACGTTGTTTTAGTTAGGGATACTATTGCTGTGATAAAACACCATGACCAAAGCAACTGTGGGAAGAGAGGGTTTATTCCACTCACAGTTCTATTTAACAGTTCATTATCAAAAGCCGTGAAGGCAGGAACCTGGAGGCAGGAACTAATGCAGAGGCCATGGAGGGATGCTGCTTCCTGGCTTGTTTTCCATGGTTTGCTCAGCCTGCTTTCTTATAGAACCCAGGACTACCAGCCCAGGGATGGCACCACCCACAGTGGGCTGGCCCTTCCCCACAGATCACTGTTTAAGAAAATGCCTTACAGCAAGATCTTATGGAGACATTTTCTCAGTTGAGACTCCCTCCTCTCTGATGACTCTAGCTTATGTCAAGTTGACATAAAACTAACCAGTACATATGTCAACCCAGAATATGGTTTTTGGGCTTAAAAGCTCACCCCGAGAAAGGCTCGATGCTACACTGGGATCCCAAATGTAAGTGCCAGTGCTTACTTACCAAGCCAGGGTCTTTTGATATGGTTGGTGAGAAATGAAACCCTATTAAGATGGGATAGAGGGGTCTCAGCAAGACTGAGGCTGAGACAAGTTTATTGTAAGCAATCAGTTGTTTTTTTTTTTTTTTTTTGGTTTTTCGAGACAGGGTTTCTCTGTGTAGCTTTGCGCCTTTCCTGGAGCTCACTTGGTAGCCCAGGCTGGCCTTGAACTCACAGAGATCCGCCTGGCTCTGCCTCCCAAGTGCTGGGATTAAAGGCGTGCGCCACCACCGCCCGGCAAGCAATCAGTTTTTATACCTTTATCAGAAACAGAATACAATGGAAATTTCTAGGATCAATACAATTGTAGTTGTCTGACTGCAACGATGTTTGCAAGCTATACAGGGTATATAAGATTAATGTCTAAGGTTAATTGTCCTGTCAAGTCTCTATGTGCTTCTCTGACTTCTAGGGAACACGGAGAAACACAGGCAGTCTGGACACTGCCTGGGGGAGTGCCTTGGTTTCTCAGGAACTGAAAGACGCACAGTGCCCCAGGAGTCACAGACTCTGACCTGAAAAATCTATGAAGCATGTCTCTCGAGGCAGCTGGACAGGCCACCATCATGATTTCCTGCACCCAAACACCCAATGCAGTCACTGGCCAGCTAACAAAGACTTTCTTTTTCTTTTTTGTTTTTTTCAAGACACGGTTTCTTTGTGTAGCTCTAGCTGTCCTGGAACTAGCTCTGTAGACCAGGTTGGCCTCTAACTCACAGAGATCCGACTCCTTCTGCCTCCTGAGTGCTGGGATTAAAGCTGTGCACTACCACTGCCCAGCTTAATGAAGACTTCCTATTGGCTTAAACCCATGTCCAAGCAGTCTTCTCTGGTGAATATCCACAATAATACTACAGAACTTTCTGAAGTATGGTTTATACACCACTCATGAACCTCAGTGAATTGCTCATTGCCAGAACCCATTCTTAGAGACCAATTTCCTAAGGGTGGCTAGGGCCATAGAACCCCACATTTTCAATTTCACAGGTGAGTCTGATACATACAGTCTGAGAACATCACTTTAGAACAGGAATTGATGCATTACACACCACAGTCTACATCTGGACTGCTGTCTGTCTTTTGATGTGTGTGTGGTGGTGCACTGCATGTATGCCCCTGGACACACAAGTGGAGGTTAGAGGCTGAGGCTGAGTATCTTTGATCCCTCTCCACCTTACTTTTTGAGACAGGACCTCTCACTCAACCTGAAGCTTGTGGTTTCCTCTAGGCTGACTAGTCTGCAGCCTCCAGGGATCTACCCATCTTGGTCCCCCAATGATGGGGTTACAGGCACTTATGTCCATTGCCTGGCTTTTAGATGGTTCTTGGGATTTGAACTCAGGTCTTATTCATTCACATCAAGCAACTTTATCCACTGAACCATCTCTTTAGCCCCTGCTTTCTGTTTTTGTAATTAAAGTTTTACTGGAATGTTGCAATACTCATCAATAATCACTTATTCATAGCTGTCTTCATACTGCAACAGCAGAGTTGAATATCATTATAGCACACACCATATGGCCCATCAAATCTAAAATATTTGTTACCTGGCCTTCTGTGGACAGTTACTGATCCCTGCTCTAAAGCAAAATTGAGCATTTAAAAATCTATTATAATGCTGACAATTTCTGTAAAACAGTAATAGATAGGGTTTAGGTTTAAAGATACTAAAGCCTTTAACTTTTTAAAATTATATTTATTTATGGGGTGTTGGCACATGCTGTAGCACACATGTGGAAGCCAAAGGACAACTTGTACAGGAGTGAGTTCTCTCCTACCATGCAAATTCCAGGATTGAACTCTGGTGGTCATGCCTGGAGGTAAGGCCAGCACCTCTACCCACGGAGCCTTCTCACACTTAACTCCTTTTTTCAAAACTTAGTTTTGGAGAGTTGTTTCTTGTATAGTCCATGCTTTCTCAGAAGTCGTTAGCCAATCAGAAATCTCTCATGAGCAGTTGATAGCGTGTATTTTATCAGTCTTACAAGTAATAGTGACATGAAGCAAAGCTTATGTTTTCTATGATCTGTGTATCTCAGTGTTTTTAATAATCTAACAAATTAGAAGACAGTAATCAAGGTGGATTCCAAAGAGCACACTTACCTTTTACTAAGAAATAAAGCACTGGTAACTTGGCTGAAGTTGAACAAGGCTGACCACTTCCTCCCTTGGCTAGCCATGTGTAGAGAAATGAACACGTGGTGCTGGTAATATATTTTTACTTTACAAAACTATGCTGATTTCTTGTTTCCCTAGACAAATAGCAATAGGTTAATAATCTGGAAGTGCAGTTTCTTATCACTCTTTAGTAAAGGTTAGCTCTTCTGCTAATATTTAAGATGTCTGATATTCTCCTTTGAGTTTTTTTTTTTTTTTTTTTTTTTTTTTTTTTTTTTTTTTCTAGACAGGGTTTCTCTGTGTAGCTTTGTGCCTTTCCTGGAACTCACTCTGTAGTCCAGGCTGGCCTCGAACTCACAGAGTTCCGCCTGCCTCTGCCTCCCGAGTGCTGGGATTAAAGGCGTGCGCCACCACCACCCGGCCCTCCTTTGACTCTTAAGTTACTACAGATTCCAGATGATGAACTTTATGGGTTTTTTTTTTTTTAACCCCCTTATGCAGAAATCATTCAGACTGCCTGATTTTAACAATGATGTGATATTGGGCAAATGACCTAATTCCTCTGTGCTTTGATTTCCACTTCTATAAAATAGATCATTAGGAGCCACAAGGCTGTTGAAAAAAATAAATGAAATAATATACTTTGAAAAGAGCTTAACCTACTGCCTGGGATATTTTAAGAGCTGTGTACAATTTAAAACTCCTGTGAGTTGGAATTAGTTCCTAACGTTCTAACTTGATGTTTTTTTTTCTTAAGTTTGTCCCTTACAGATGCAAATCAGTACATGTAGAAAAAGGGAATTCCTAAATATAATTTATACCTATTCTTCCCAAGTACATATTCATGAACCCTGGCCTTGAACTCCCTATGTAGCCCAGGCTGGCCTGGAACTCATGATCCTTCTGCTTCAGCCTCCTCAGTGTTCTAAGCACAGGGATTTACCACTATGGCCAGCTTCTTAACTTTTTCCTAGAAACTCTTGTTTCTATTGCTTTTGTGATTCTTATCATGAATACTCAAGTCATAGCCATCTGTGTGTTTATCATCCCTAATTGAAAGAATTCTTAACTTCTGTAGCTGTTGTACCTGTTCCTAGCATCTCTTTAAATTTTTTTGCACCTATAAGGAGAGTATAAATATTTATCGGATAAATAAGTGATTGACATGAGGCTTCACATTCAAACATCTTTAAACCAAACTACATGAAGAACACTTCTCTCTTTTTTTTAAGAAAGAAGGGTAAATTGCTTCAACTACAAGAACTTACCAGCTGACCTTTGCCTACCGGTATTCGTAAACCAGACTCTGTGGAGTCTGTGGGGAAGGTCACTGACTGAAAGTCTGTGGGGGAAGGTCACTGACTGAAAGTCTGCAGTAGTAACTGAAGAGCTTGATGAGGTCCCAGAATGCTGTAGAAACAAGAAACAGATTAAGGGATTGTCTCACCATGGATGATGTGAAAACATGACAAGTCAGACATGCTTCTTCTGAGGGATTTTAGAAGGTTCTCCTGCATCTATGTACCAGTCTGTCCCTGAGGTCAAAAAGTTGTCTTTGTGTCTACTGTGGCCTCTTTGAGCTGGACTCTGAACTTTAGTAGGGGCATGGCTCCCTCTGCAACAGTAGCCCTGCTGCTTGGGCAGCGGCTCTCAGTGAGGAACTCACTGTTTGCTTGGTTCCCAGGGCCTCCGTGTAGGGAAGGCCCATCTTCTGGCACAGTGAAAAATGCATGCCCAGAAAGCAGAAGTATAGACTGTGCCAGGCAACAGAGCTGAGGCACTGGTGCCCTAGATACCCACGTCAGAGTGGATTTCTCACCATATCATAGAACATACTTTATCACCCAGAATTGCAGGTATACTCAAAACCATGTTAAACACTGAGTTTCACAAATGCATAGCAGACAGTGTCCTTGCCTTTGACAAGTTAAAAGTACAGGGCATGTTTTATGTGTTCTCTTTGGAATAAACTCTCAAACTTAGGAATAAAAAATATAAAGAAACTCAGAAAATTTATGTAGCTGAATGTAACTCTATTACAGGGACTCAGACTCAGAAGATAGTGGTGAAATGGTGCAGGAAAGAGTTCTGAAAAAAAGTAAGTAGGTGTGATGGCTTTATTTTTATTGGTGAAAATTGGGGGTACAGGTAAAAACAACACAAGAGGTGGTGGTGGAATGGAACAGTCTGTGGGTGATGTGGTTAGGTAGTGTTGGGTGAGGCCAGTCGATGAAGAGGGCAGCTGATACTGACAAGCTAAGCAATCTAGATTTGTTCCCATAGCTTACTCATTTTTTTCATTCTTTAATAAAGATTGTGTGTGTGGTGCATGCACATGCATGCATTCATGCACAGAAGATGACCTCAGGCATACTCTTCTATCACCTTCCACGCCATTCTTTGAGACAGGGTCTCTCACTAAACCTGGAGCTCACCAACTCAGCTAGACTAGCTGGCAGGTAAGTACTAGGGATCCCTCTGTCTGTCCCACCTCCCCAGTGCTAGGATTACAGGCACAGATCACAGCATCCAGCTTTTATATGGGTGCTGGAGATCCAAACACAGGCCCTCATGTCTGTGCAGCAAGCACTTTACCAGCACAATAAGTCGTCTCCTCGGCCCTGTATTTTGGTTCTGTACCATTAAAACAACATTTCAACCATTTCAATCTGGCATTTACTGCTACGTGCTAGAATGGGAGAGAGATACAGGCAAGAAGATAATCTAAGAATTCATCAGTGCAAGAGAATGGATTAGAAACTGGGAATGGTTGTTAACACAGAAATAAAAAAAAAAAGACATTAAGGAGCCCCATGGACAGTGATGGAACACGCCTTTAATCCCAGCACTGGGGAGGCAGAGGCAGGTGGATCTCTGTGAGTTCGAGGCCAGCCTGGTCTACAAAGTGAGTTCCAGCACAGCCAGGGCTGTTACACAGAGAAACACTGTCTATAAAAACAAAAAAAAGACATTAAGGAGAAAGGAGCAGGAACAATAGAACCTGGTGAAAAAGAATGATTACTAAGGACTGTATAACACAACACACAGTCCATGTTGAATCACTGGTCCAGGAAAAGACATGAATAATAAAATGAAAGCTAAAATTGGGTGGGTGAGTTTTCCAAGGTAAAATCATGGCCCCTCATAGAGAGAGAAGGTTGCTCTGAGAAGCTAGAGTACTTGCTTTTCTTTTCTTTTCTTCTTTCTTTCTTTTTCTTTTCAAGACAAGTTTTCTTCTCTGTGTAGCCCTGGCTGTCATGGAATTCGCTCTGTAGACCAGGCTGGCGTCAAACTCAGAGATCTGCCTGCCTCTGCCTCTGGAGCGCTGGAATTAAAGAGCCACTGCAACCCTGCTGTATTTGATTTTCTTTTTCTTTTTCTTTTTTTGTTTGTTTTGAGACAGGGTTTCTCTGTGTCATTTTGGTGCCTGTCCTGAATCTCGCTCTGTAGACCAGGCTGGCCTCAAACTCACAGAGATCCGCCTGGCTCTACCTCCAGAGTGCTGGGATTAAAGGTGTGTGCCACCACCACCTGGAGTACTTGGTTTTCTTATAGACTGTTTTATCCTGTCGAAATGATCATCCCTGAATGGTGTGTGTGTGTGTGTGTGTGTGTGTGTGTGTGTGTGTGTGTGTGTGTGTGTGTGTGTGTGATGTACTTCCTAATCTCCATGACACTGAAGTTTTTCCTGTAAACCGGCAGATCCCTCTCTTGAACAGGTGACTGTCGGTGGAGTTTCTGTGCTGTCTTCTTCCTTTGAACTCAAGAAGGAGGGGCCATAGTGAGCGCGACTCTTCCCTTCTCCAGGGGCTCACCTACGAACCCCAGGCCTCATTCTTGATGGTTTTCACTGCGCCTGTGAGTCTTTTATTGCATGGAATTGTTCTGTTCACTTAGGGTTTATGACACACTGGTTGAAGTATTTTGTGACAAATTCATAAACTCTTTTAGATACTTGCTGACCTTGGCTCCCCGCCCCCCAGCTCCTAACCTTCCTACAAAATAGAAATGAATCAACACTGCTTTCATCCAGTAGGCCTATGCCCTCTTGCCATTCAGCATCTATAAAAGTGTGGAAATTAAGTGGATTTGTCAAAATTAAACACGTTTTTGTTGTTTCCTCCTTCAGTTTGATTTCTGCTTGCTTGAGTGGTCTCATCAGGAAATGGCTTATAGCTAGTGGGGTTTTGCGGTTTCATCTTCTCACAAAGTTCCTATAATACCTTTAGATTTTACAGTAGAGCAAACTTTTGAGAGCTGATGCATACTTTAAAAAAAAATTCTGTACTTCTGCAACCGGTCATAGGATGCCCAGCCCCATGGCTGCATCTACAACACAACTCTTGCACCCAACGTTCGGGGACCATCACGGGCAAAAGGGCAGAAAGAGTGTAATGGTCAGAGGACCAGGACGTCTACTGTGAGATTGTGTCTCCTAGGAATGGCAGGGAAACTGTACCCATGGCACCTCAACAATGTGGCTGCCTAGACAAGACCTGAACAAGGACAAACCAACAGACATACTAACATGGAAGGGGGAAATCTCATGAGGGCCCATCCCTAGACAACAACTAAGAAATGAGGAGATCCTGAGAAGTAGTCCTCCCCCTGAGGACAAGTCTCCTAATTGATTAGTCCTCCAATACCAAGAGGTCATCCCTGACATCATATACATAAGCAGCACTAACTGAACTCAGTCGGTTTTGTGTGTGTGTGTGTGTGTAAAACAATAACAATGAAAGAGGCCAGGAATTTGAGAAGGAGTGGTGTGGTTAGAGGAAGGAAAGAGAATGGGGGGATGATATAATTACATTTTAATTTAAAAAACTATGAAGTTCTAATAAGACACTACTTACAGATGCTTAGCTTTTAGGTAAAAGATATAGCAGCATCTAAGAAAGTTTTACTTTCTAAAAAAAAGATTTCTTTTTAAGTGTGTGTGTGTGTGTGTGTGTGTGTGTGTGTGTGTGTGTGTGTGTGTGTGTGTATACACATGATCAAGCAGGTACCCATAGAGGCCAGAGGCTTCAGATCCACTTCGATGCTGGAGTTATAGGCAGTTGTGAGTCAACTGATGTGAGTGCTAGGAATTGAACTCTACTAACTGCTAGCCATCCCTCTAGTCCAGTTTCTTATTTATTTCTAGTTCCTTCCTGTTGTTTGAATCTTAGATGGTCTTTTAATAATAAACCCAGAGCCAGATATCAGGGTGAAAGCTGAAAGATCAGAGAAGTAGAGCAGCCAGCCACTAGTTCTTACCTCTACAAAATCCTCTGAGTTCCTGTGTCCTCATGCTTTATATACCTTTCTCTGCCCTGCCATATTACTTTCTGAGATTAAAGGTGTGTGTGCTTCCTAAGCAAAGGCATGAGATCTCAAGTGCTGGCATTAAAGGTGTGTGCCACCACTGCCTGACCTCTATGTCTAATCTAGTGGCTGGCTCTGTCCTCTGATCCTCAGGCAAGTTTATTAGGGTACACAATATATCACCACATTTCCCTTTTTTTGGTCTAAAATAATAAAAGGTTATATAACTAATGTAAGAAAAACTATATACAATAAGTATATATAATATATACAGTCAAGAATTACATTAACAATGCCCAATTCATTAACATTTGACAGATTCAGAGAAAATACTCCATTATTTATCCCATTTTGGTGAGTCCAAAATGTTGTACCTAATTCACTTTCTATCCTAACTTGTCTTACCAACTGAAAACTATCTTTTGATGTCTTTCAAACTTATACACTTTATACATCTTTAGTGAGCTTCTTTCCTGAATTTGTTAACAAGGAAAACTATAACTATCTAATCTTCAACTCCCTTAGAGACCCGAGAAGGAAATAATATTATCTAAGTAAGCAGGAAGTGCAAGCAGGTGACTTCCAAAAAATAAGAGAAATGACAGAAACAGCTGGCTGCCTGGACAGTCACCCCAGATTTCTCTGTATTTGAGGAAAATAGATATAAATATTATTAGATATTTTCCCAGCTAAAAATTTATATTTTAGGGATTTAGAATAAGAGAAAAATTGTGGTGTGATAGAATTAAGGTGAGGTGGAATTCCTTATTAGTCAATAGATAAACTAACAAAGTTTTTATTTTAATGGAGTGAGGGTATTCCAAAGGAACAAAGACATTTTGAAACCTTATCTCTTACTGACCCAGAAAATAATTTTCCTTTTAGAACTTCATTTGGTTACTCTGCACTAAGCAAGTTAATTTAAAATGTTTTATTTTTAAGTAATATTCATGTCTACCTGTTTAGTTCTGAGATGCTTTAGTAGCTGCTGCAGGTCTTGCACCATATTCTGGCTCCCTTATATAGCGAACCCAATCCCTAACCTATGGCTTTGTACTTTGTAGGTAGTTGGTAACTCTGTTGAACAAATTGTTGGATTTTGTTGTGTTTTTTTCTTAATTAAAGTAATATAATTAAAAGCATCCTTAATCCTGACATACACAATTGATTCACTTTTATTTCTTTCATACTTGATTTTTAATTAGTATTTTAAGTTAGTATACATAGTGATGGATTTCATTGTGGCATTTTTATACCCAGCTGTTATACTCTGTGTCCATTTATCCTTTCCCCTGCTGCCTTCTCCCACCCCATCTCCCTTTTTGTTGGTCTCCTTCCTCTCCCAAATAATCTTCTATTCTGTTTTCATGCTACCTTATCCTCTCTTTTCCCCACTTTTTAAAGATTTCTTCCTTTAGCATAAAAGATCCCAATATCCCAAGCAGTCTTGAGCAAAAAGACTCATGCTGGAGGTTGTATTCCTGATTTCAAGTTATACTATAGAGCCATAACAAACAAAACAAAACAGCAAGACACACAGACTAATGGAGTAAAGTAGATGATCTAGAAATAATCCAAAACAGATATAGCCACCTGAGTTTTTACAAAGCTACCAATATATACACATTCACAAATAGTGCTGGAAAAACTAATACCTATATGTAGAAAAATGAAACCAGAACCTTATCTCTTGCCCCATATAAAAATCAACTCCAAATGAATCAAAGACTTATGTTGTACTATGTGAGGTATTTCAAACTCAGAAAGACAAATACCACGTGCTCTCTCTCAGATACAGATTCCAGCTTTTAACTGGTACATGTGCATTTATGTGAGAGTGAGTGTGTGTAGAGTCCAGGGACTATACAGGGACAATGAGAAGGGAAAAAAGATTCTGTAGGGATTGGAAATTAGTAGAATACATAAGACCCAAAACTCTGAAATTATCAGATTAAAAAAAAATAGAAAAATAGTTCAAGATATAGATATGAATCAGGGGCTGGTGAGATGGCTTAATGATAGCCTTTCCACACAAACCTGGTGACCTGAGTTTGATCCTAAGAGAGAACCAACTCCATAAAAGTTTTCCTCTGACCTCCACATGCCTTATGTGTCATTAATACCCATGTACACACATATCACAACACATATACTAATAATAAATACAGAATTTTAAAAAGATATACAGTAAAGTAATTCTGAGCAGGACCCTAGTTGCCAGCAAATAAAGCCAACAACCAATAAATGAAATCTCATGAGATTAAAAACTTTTGTACAGCAAAGAAAGAATGAAGAGACAACCTACAGGATGGGAGACAATCTTGTCTGATGGAAGACGTAATATCCAGAATACCAAAGAACCCAAAACACTAAACAACTAGGAAACAATAACCCAGTCAAAAAGTGGACTAAGGAACTGAACAGAGTGTTCTCAAAAGACACAAATGGCCAGTAAATATTTTTAAACATGTTCAACATCCTTAGATATGAAGAAAATGTAAATAAAAACTGCTGTGCAATTCCATCTCTGTTGGGAAATATTATTTTAAGGTGTGTTACTTTTGTTTATGTTGCATTTGTTTAACTCTGTGAAGCTGTGTTACTGTGCCTGTTTAAAACACCTGATGGGGGCTGGAGAGATGGCTCAGAGGTTAAGAGCACTGATTGCTCTTCCAGAGGTCCTGAGTTCAATTCCCAGCAACCACATGGTGGCTCACAAACCATCTGCAACGAGATCTGGTGCCCTCTTCTGGCCTGCAGGCATACATGCTGTATACATAATAAATAAATAAATCTTTAAAAACAAACAAACAAACAAAAAAACACCTGATGGTATAATAAAGAACTGAACAGTCAATAGCAAGACAGGAGAAAGGATAGGCAGGGCTGGTATGCAGAGAGGGTTAATAGAAGGAGAAATCTGGGAGGAGGAAGAAGGAACGAGAGAGGAGAGGAGGACTTCAGGGGCTAGCCACCTAGCCACCCAGCCAGACATGGAGTGAGAAGGAAAGAAAAGGTATACAGAAGTAAGAGAAGGATAAAAGCCCCAAGGCCCAAGATGGATGAGATAATTTAAGAAAATCTGACTATAAACAAGCCAAGCTAAGGCTGGGCATTTATAAGTAAGAATAAGCCTCTGTGTGTGATTTCTCTGGGAGCTGGGTGGCAGAGCCCCCAAAAGAGCAAGAACAACTAACAACACATCTCAGCCAGTCAGAATGCTTCTCATCAAGAAAACAACAACAAAAGCTGGCAAGAATGTAGGGAGGGGAGCTCTTAACACTGTTGGCTGGAGTGTAAGCCGGTGCAGCCACTGTGGAAATCAGTGTGGAGGTTTCTAAAAAAATTAAAAATAGAATTTGTTTATGACTCAGTTATACTGCTTCTGGGCATATACCCAGAAGAATGGATTTCCTGCCACACAGATACTTGTACATACATGTTTAATGTTGCTGTATTCACAATAGCAAGGAAATGAAACCAGCCTAGATGCCTACCAGCTGATGAATGGGTAGTGAAAATGTAGTACAGCTACACAATGGAGTTTTATTCAATTGCAAAGAAAAACAAAATTGTGAAATCTGCAGGAAAATGGAACTGGAAAATATTGTATTAAGTGAGGTAGTTCAAACTCAAAAAGCAGATATCCAATGCTCTCTCTCATGTGCAGACCCCAGCTTTTCACTCTCATTTATGTGGGCATGAGTGTGTAGAGACAGGAGCCATGAAAAGGGAGAAAAGGGTCTCCAGGGAGTGGGAAGGAGAATGCACCTCGTGGGAATGTTGGGGGGGGGAATGCTTCGGCAGGGACTGGGAAGGAGGGGGGTGGGGAGGAGAAGAGAACCAAACAAAAGTGACAGTGTATGCTCTAGAGAGGTGGCTCAGCAGTTAAGAGCATTGGTTGCTTTTTCCAGAGGACTCAGGTTCAATTCCCTGCACCCACATCCATCTCACAACCACCTGCAACTCTTGTTCCAGGAGATCCAATGCCATCTCTGGCCTCTGTGGGTACCAGGAATGCATATGGTATGCATACAGACATACACGTGTGGGTAAAATATCCATAAAACATACAATTAAATAAAGTATTTTTAACACAAGCAAAATAACTTATTTATTTTTATTTATTTAGTTATTTGTTTTCTTTTTTTTGAGACAGAATCTTACTATGTAGACTAGGCTGGCCTCAAACTCACAGAGATCTGCCTGCCTCTGTCTCCTGATGCTGAGATTAAAGGCATATGCCACCATATTTCAAAAATAAACATTTTAAATCAATAAAATAAAAACCAACAATGTATGAAAAAGCCATAAGGAAATGAAGTAATAAAATAATTTAAACAGATATAACTACCTGGGTGAATAAAGCTGCCGTTAGAAACCATAGGTTATTAAATGAAAATTCCAATGCCAGAGGCAGGCTACCCCCTATGAGTTGTTGGCCAGGAAGGCCTCTGACCCTAAACACACACACACACACACACACACACACACACACACACACACACACACACACACACACACACAGTTACCACTGCTGCTGGCTGTCCACCAGAACTAAGATCTTGTTGCCAAACGTGCCACACACTTTGATTGCAGGACATACAGATATCAGGCTGGTGTTGAAAGCTTCCTTCCTGTTGGCTAAACCTCAGAGTGCTGAATGGTGCTCTGCAGGCTGCTGGGGGAGGACTGTCCTCAGCATTGTCATTTAGCTGTGGACACTGTATGCAATGATACCTACTGGATGGGCAATATGAGCTCACGGTGCAATAGCAGCATGTCTGTTAGGTGGGTAACCAGCAGCTTTCTGCTTTCTTTGCCATGAGCAGTACAGTAAATCTGGTTAAAAGCTCTGGCTGGGGAGGTCACGGGCATTTGGAAGGCACCTACTGCTGTGGTTTTGCTCAGTGAACATGATGTATCTGTCTAATTGCCTTCTAAATAACTTTATGCCCATAGACTAGTGGTGCTTTCAGTTTTGATCAGACAGCTTTCTGCAGTGGTAGGCAGTGACTGTGGAGACGGCTGGTCAAAGTACTGAGAAGAAATGACTGCCGAGTGCTCAGTAATAAACGGGACATCTGTACCGCCACTCACCACCCCACCCCAAAGCCAGGGAACCTCACCAAAGGAGGGACAGCAGGAATATGTGTGCCATGAGGAAGGGGTTGAGGAGGTGTGGACGCTGATTTCTGAGTGTGACTTGGGTGCTGTCTTCGTGAACCCACACACGCTATATTACTTGTACAGGATCTACACAAGATTGAGTAGGCCAACTCTCTGTCACATGGGGTCCCACCCTGAAGAGTTATCTGCCGTTAATGATTGATGGGGAAGAGAGAATTTTCTTCAGTGTGCAGACCATAGTAAACTACCAATGCCCCTGTAAACAACCCTAAGGAAACTCACTGGGTTAAAAAAATAAAAAAGACATGAAAGTGGAGGTGGGGGGCAGAGCTGGGGGGATGAAAAGGCTTAGGAGTGAGGGGGGACAAGAGAGGATAACAGAGTGGATGGGCAGAGAATGTGATCGAAATACATTAAGTACAAGATGAAACTGTAACAAAGCAATCCATTTATGTATGACTAACATATGATAATACACATTTTGAAATGATCTCTTGCCGGGTGGTGGTAGCGCACGCCTTTAATCCCAGCACTCGGGAGGCAGAGCCAGGAGGATCTCTGTGAGTTTGAGGCCAGCCTGGTCGACAGAGTGAGATCCAGAACAGGCACCAAAACTACACAGAGAAACCCTGTCTCGAAAAACCCAAAAATAAAAATAAAAAAATAAAAATTAAAGATCTCTTCCTCCCTTTTCATAGTCTCTTTCTATTTTCATGTTCTACACACACTTTTTTTTTTTTTTTTTTTTTTTTTTTTTGGTTTTTCGAGACAGGGTTTCTCTGTGTAGCTTTGCGCCTTTCCTGGAACTTGCTTTGGAGACCAGACTGGCCTCGAACTCACAGAGATCTGCCTGCCTCTGGCTCCCGAGTGCTGGGATTAAAGGCGTGCACCGCCGCCGCCACCTGGCTACACACATACATTTTAACCTCAATTCCTATTTAAGAAAAAAAAATGTGATACCTGTCTTTCTGAGTTTGGCTTAAATTTCATATTTTTATGTAGTTGTATTTATAATTAACTTGTAATTTTAAAAGTATTTTATTTTATTTTTGATACAGGGTCTTGGTATGTAGTCCAGACAGGCCTAGAATTTGTAGCAATTCTCCTATCTTAGCCTCCTGAGTGCTGGTGTTATAAATATATACAACTATGCCCTGAAGAATTTTATGTTCTTTTTAAAAATAAAATTTCTCCATATTTTGTATGTCTTAAAATAGTCGAACATTGTATTATTTAGAGTGGTAAGAAATTTCCTTTTAATGCTAGATGAGGATAATCTGAGACATTGTTCTATTCTCAGGAAATACTGCTCAAGAATAATGGTTAATTTTAATTTATGTGAACTACAATTGAAATTCCTTTATTTGGAATATTAACTTCAAGTTGCCTACAAAGGGCTCAACTAAGAGGATGCAGCATGTTTTGTGTTCAAAATCATAATTTTTCTGAAGGAGATTTGAATAATGCACAACCAGAAAGGATTGCCAGTATCTTAGATTGAGGAAGCCCGAATTACACCTTTCCCAGTTTTCATGCTTGAGATTAATTTTGTAACATACCGTTTGTTGAACTTCCTCCTTTGAAGATAATATATTCACTTGGGGGTGTTTTCACACTGAATTAGATTTTGGGTGGATTTGTACCCATTGAAGAGAATTTATGCAAACGGAGATGTGGAAGCTTTTTCTAGAACAGCCTGCCTGTCAAGGCACCAGTGCCATGAGTATGGGATGGCTCCCTGCAACGGGGTCTTTTCCAAGACAGTGGCTGCAGGATAAAAACGTCAAAATGTCTTCATGAGAATCAGTCCTTTAGACTTTCTCTCTCTCTCTTTCATTCTTTCACTCTTCCTTCCTTTCTTCTCTCTCTGTCTCTGTCTCTCTATGTCTCTCAGTTTTTGAGAGAGAGAGATCTCACTTTGTTGCCCAGGTGTTTCAAATTCCTAGACTCAAGTGACCCTCCAGCTGGGTGACACTCCGGAGTAGCTGGGACTCCAGATTGCACTGCTCTGCTCAGTTCTCTAGAGACTTTCTGCCCTAGAATCTGTATTACTCTCAGCAAGGGAATCTTTAGTTTTAGTTCCTTTTTGTTCCTTCACGATTTGCTAGCAGTGCGTTGTGGGGACATTGTGCTAACTGCCTGTCCAGAGCTTCCCATCCTACACAGAGCAGTGTTCTCCGTGTTTGTATGCAGAACCCAGATAAGGAGCAAAGCTTCTACAGGTTTGCAGAGGCGCAGAGATGAAACACTTCCCTTAACGGAGCCAGTACTTCCCCAGCCTGGGGGAGCTGCCTGTCAGAAGCAGTTGACTTTGCTTCCTCTAAGAGAAAACGTGAGGTCCATAGGAGAGGCTTGACAAGTTCTGAACTAAACTGCCTGCTCTGACTTGGGGGAGAATAGTGCAGGTAGAAGATAGGTAACTTCAGTGTCTGTTTCCTTGCCTGCAGAGGGGCGACAGGTGTCTCCCAGGCCTTTCTGCTCACCTTTACATTAGAGCTGTGCTTCTTTCTGCCTTTTCTCTGGGAAGCAACAAGAGAGGTGAGTGCCCTTTGAAGGTGGCACAGTGGAACAGTCTCCGAGCCTAAACAGACCACGGTTTACTGTTCTGGTTAGCCTCTTTGTTACATTCGAACTGTAGCCGAGTGTCTTTGTTGAGAGAGGAAGGCACTAGGGCCCTGGAGGGAGATGATGGCTTTGTTGTGTGACCACAGAGCTGGTTTCGCACTAATTTCCTCTAGGGCTTGTGATGACGTCAGGAAACCACAGCCTCCAGCATGCTGTGCTCAGGCAGCAGCAGTGGCTTCTTGGTGGTGTCTTGGCCATGACACACATTTGACATGCCCTCCCTTCATTCACTCACAGACTCTCGCTCTGCGGCATGGACCAAAGAGAAATTCTGCAGCAGTTACTGAGTGAGGCCCAGAAAAAGAAAATTAACAAGGAGGAGTTTGCCAATGAGTTTCTGGTGAGTTCTGTGATGGTTTTAGAGGAGTTAGCTATCCTGCTTAACTGTCTGCTGTGGTCTAACCTGCCTAGACTGCTGTAAGGACAAAGTGAACAGCAGGGCTCGGAGGAGAGGGGGAAGAAAACCTGAAAACGTGACTTGGTTGAGTTTTGTTGTGTCTGTGTGCTCAGCGTTTTCCCAGGTACGCTGGTTTTAATGTGTCTGCGGGTTCTTCTGTGTTTATCAATCCTATGGAAAGTATACACAGATGTATGAGTATTAACACTTCTGAGCATCTAGAGAGAGTGTTTGAGTTATGATTTATGCTTCAAATTGCTAATTTTAATTGATACCAAAAAGAAAGCAGCTAAGAGGAACTTTTCATGTAGTGTGGCATTTTTAGACTCCCTATAGGATATCATTTGGATGACAGGTTTTTGAAGAACACCAAAACTACCGTTTGCCACTTTTTTTTTTAAATCTTTTTCCTTTATTGACATGTTGATTATTAGAACAAGCTGTTTCCTTCTTTTGTGACAACTGGGTTTCTTTAACTTCTATTGTTTGGAGAGGTGGCCTGGGCAGAGTAGGGAGTAGAGACAGTGAGGGACATGGGGTGTAAGGGGGCCTGGGAGCAGGTGGACTTGATTATCCAGAAGACAATGAATCTCCTCAGAGGGTTGCTGCAGTTACCAGTGTGAGCTGGGCAGGCTATGTCTCTCCATGTCAGGGGCGACGGAGAGTGTGGAACCTGCAGACCTGTCATGGTTTTGTTTCTTTTGTTTTGCTTGCTTTTTGTTTGCATCACTGTGTAGCTCTGTCTGGCCTGGAACTTGCTATGTAGATCAGGCTTGGCCTTGAACTCACAGAGATCCTCCCGCCTCTGCCTCCTGAGTGCTGGGACCAAAGGCATGCGCCACCACACCAGCTTGTTATGTTTTGAAATGCTTCCAGTTGGTGTTTTAGAACTATAAGAAGGTTAAGCCTTAGCCCTTCAGCTTTGAATTGAGAAAAATGAAGAAAATCTTTGTTTTCTAACTTACAAAATGAGGATAATGTTACATGTCTTATCTACCCTCATTAAATTATTGTGATGATTATACACAAATAATTATAGTAATTAAATGAGAACAAGGTATTATGGAGGTGCCTAGAGTCCCAGTTACTTGGAAGGCTGAGGTAAGTTGGATTGTGAGTTCCAGGTTAGCACCTACAACTTAGACCATGTCTCAAAAAAAAAAAAAAAAAAAAAAAAGAGATCATTCAGTAATATTTATTGAGCACTTACTGCACACTAACTTTGTTTCTTCACCCTAAGATACAGCAGTGAACAAAATGTCTTTGTCTTCCAGAGCTAGCATTCTAGGACCAGATATTAGATGAGAAAACACTCTATGAAGTTTTCACTGAACGGGTGTCGTGATTAGATATCACGGTAGGCTGGCATATAGCAGCTCAACTTTGATGCTGAGATATTATGCCAGCTCAACTTTCATATGGTCATGGTGTCATAAAACTCTATTCTTTCTGCCACAAATCCTCAGGGTAGATTTGCCACGGGGTAGAGCTGCCCATGAGTCTGTTTTATTTGGTTGTCTTTTGACTGTTCTTCTTGAGCCAATATATCAGGATCTAGAGGGGAAAGTGAGCTGAGAGGCGGTGCCAGCTTCTGTCTTACTTTGGTTGTATTTTTCAAAACAGCAGATGGTATCTCTCTATTTTCACCCCTTGTAGAGGTAATTGTAGTCTCTCACCAAACTGTGGCAACCACCTCCTGACTGTTTTCTCTGCTTCTTGTCCTTGTCCTACCTTCAGCTAATTTTCTTAGACAAGGTCTCACTAGCTGACCTGGAACTCACTCTGTACAGCAGATTAGCATTAAACTCAAAGATCCACCTGCTCTGCCTCTGAGTGCTGAGATTAAAGGTGTGTGCCACCATGCCTGGCCCAAGAAGTCTTTTAATGATATAAACCTAGTTATGTTTTTCTCAGCTTAAGAACTTTTTACAGCTTGTATTTTTTTTTTTGGCTGCTTGTAATTTCAAGCTATCGTATATATTTAGAAAACTACATAAAATGTGTGACTATAATGATAAAGGGACCATTGCCAGTGCAGTCACCACTCAGATCAAGAACTACAGTACTGTCAAACTCCAGAAGATCCCCGACTATCCCGACCTCAGCAGGCTTCTCCACCCACCCCACCGCACTCAAGGGTCATCACTGTCCCGTGCTCTTCCTGCTCCTGATTTTTAAGAACCTTGTTTTGGGGTAGTGATTAAGTGGAACCTCACTGCTCACTGACTCATGTCCTCCAGTGGAAAACAAGAGTTTCACACTCAGCCCCACCTAAAGGCTCAACGGAGACACCAGAAAAATAGCTTTGGGTGGGGAGGGATTGGGCAGTGGACCAGCTTGGCCCAGGGAAATAGTGCCAACAAATGGGAGGTTTTCTGCTTGACTACTACCCACAGTCCACCTTAAGCTCTTGATGTTTTCTCAGGACTTGATGTTTCTGAGATTTCAGAACGAATTCTGTGGCACAAAGCTGCTGCTAACTGCCTTGGTGGCAACAATCAAACAGTACATATACTTATGTGTAGATTTCCTGTGCAACAACCCCCTCCAAAGACAAAAAACAAAAATCAAAAAATAAAAACCCTACTTCCATAGCTCAGATTTCAGTTCCCACTTCTCGTGTGTGTGTGTGTGTGTGTGTGTGTGTGTGTGTGTGTGTGTGTGTGTGTGTGTGTGTGTGTTTATTGTTGTTTTTAGCCCTGGCTGGCCTGGAACTCACTCTGTAGACCAGGCTTGGCTTCAGACTCTCAGTAATCTGCCTGCCTCTGCCTCCTATGTGATGGGAGATTAAAGGTGGGCACTGCCAAGAGCACCCTCCTCTCCTGAAGAAAGACTTGTATTTTCGATGTATGAGCGTTGTTTTGTCTGCATGTGTATTTGTGCAGTTTTGTACCTGCCCGGTGCCTGTGGAGGCCAGAGGAGAGAGTTGGATTCCTTGGAACTGGAGTTACTGGGGGTTGTGAACGACTGTGTGGGTGTTGAGAACTGAATCTTGGTCCTCAGCAAAAGCAGCAAGCCCTCTTCACTGCTGAGCCATCTTTCTAGACCCGTGTGTGTGTGTGTGTGTGTGTGTGTGTGTGTGTGTGTGTGTGTGCATTCACACACATGCATGTACCACAGCAAGAGTGTGAAAGTCAGAGAACAACTTCGGAGAGTGAGTTCTCTTCTTCCACCGTGTGGATCCTGGGGACTGAACTCAGTCATCAGGCTTGGTGACAGATGTCCTTACTTACTGAGGAGTCTCTCTGTCCCTTGGTTTGGCCAGGGAACCTTGGGAGGGGCAGGCCTGCTGTGACAGCAGATGCTAGTGCCAGTACTAAATGCAGTATCCTTCCAATGCATGCTGTGTGTTTTCTCTTGCCTTAGACGTTCCTTGTGGTCCTCTTAACCTGGCTACCATTTAATGATTGCTTAGATCTCAGTTTGGTGGTCATGTCCTAGACAGGCTTTTTTTGTACCCTCCCCCTTCTCCTCTTTCTCCTCCTTCTCTTGTGATGGCAGAGATTGAACTCAGAGTCTGGCATATACCAGGCAAGTGCTCTACCACTGAGCCATGTCCTCAGCCATGAGAAATCTACATCTTTTTAAAAATATTATTTTATTTTAAATGTATTTGTATGGATATTTTGCCTACATGTATGTTTGTGCATCAGGTGCATGCCTGGTGCCCATGTAGGCTAGTGTTGGACTCTATTACACTCTAATAGAATGTAACTCCCAGGACTGGAGTTACAGACAGTTGTGAGCTGCTATGTGGGAGCTGGGAATCAAACGTGGGTTCTCTGGAAGAACAGTCAGTGCTCTTAACTGCTGAGCAATCTCTCCAGTCCCAAGCAGCCTTCTTGATCTACCTGGATAGATCAAATCATCTGTGATGAGGTCTTGTTGATATGACCTATACTTTTTATAGCACTCACCACAATTCCAATTTTTAACTTGGTACAATTACTGCTTCCTTATCAAATTGAAACTTCACAAAGGCAATGTTCATATTTCATTCTGATCATATTGGTGTCCTCCATAATTTGTATATATAGCAAATACTAAGACATAAATAGTAAAACAGTTTACCAAAAGACATATAGTTCTGGCTGGCAAGATGGCTCAGAAGGTAAAGGCACTCGCTGACCAGCCTGATGACCTGAGTTGGATTCCTGGAATCCACAGGGTAGAAAGAGAGAACTGACTCCTGCAAGCTGTCCTCTGATCTCTGTGCATATGCCATGGCACACATAGCCTACCTCCTACTGAATAAACAGATAAACACAATTTAGAAAAATTTAAAGATACACAGTTCAGCCATCGGCTTAGCAACAGAATGCCTATCTAGCACACTCAAGGCCCCAAGTTCAACTCCCCAGCACCACACACTCACAAAACAGTCACACAGCTCACAGTAGAACTGAAATTTCAAACAATGTGCCGTCTAATATCACACCCTGTGCCCTTGCTGTTCTCAATGATTGCCTCCAAGTGACCTACTGGAGTTAATGCTTTAAACTTTTGAAAATTATAAATGATAACATCTATACAATAAATGCTTTACACATAGGCATCAGCTTCATAATTAGTAAAAAGCAGGCATATGTATTTCTCAAATCAAGAAATAGGATTGCTGGGGCAAGAGATGTGGCTCAGTGGTCCAATGGGTGCTTAGCATTCAGGAAGCCTTGGGTTTAGTCCACAGGACCACACAAAAAACAGGTTTGGTGGTATAAACTTGTATTCCCAGCACGTGGGAGGTAGAGGATCAGGAAGGAGTTCAAGCTTATCCTCAGCCTAGTCTACGAGAGACCCTGTCTAGATGGACGGACGGGGACACACACACACACACACACACACACACACACACACACACACACTAGCTGCACAGAAAGCCCCTGGCTGTTCTTCCCAATAATCACAGCCCGACCTCCAAAAAGATAGAAGGCAACACTATCTGAGTACATTTTCCATTGCCATACTTATTCCACTAAACAATAGCTTTTAAATGTTTTTGAACTATATGTAGATGAAATTGTGTCAAATGTTTTGTGTCTTATTTGAAAGGCTTATCGATTGTGTTGCATGTAGCTTGGAGCTCAGGTTTTTTTCTAGTCATTGTTGTGAATTCTGCCAAGGTTCCGTAGATGCCATTCTTGT
Source organism: Peromyscus leucopus (assembly GCF_004664715.2). Classification (NCBI taxonomy): domain Eukaryota; kingdom Metazoa; phylum Chordata; class Mammalia; order Rodentia; family Cricetidae; genus Peromyscus; species Peromyscus leucopus. The sequence continues at coordinate 78,129,079 of NC_051068.1, forward strand.
TGTGACGATAGAGAAAGTGTTGAAGGATGTCAGATAGTCACTGGGTATTCTAGTTTGCTTTCCTGTTTCCATGATAAAACACTGACCAAAACCAGCTTGGAGAGGGAAGGGTTTCTCTAGAGTAAACTTCCACGTCACAACCCATCATTCAGGGAAGGCAGGTCAGGAACTCTAGGCAGGAACTGAAACGGGGTGAGGGGGCGTGCTGCTTACACTCTTGCCCTTATGGTGTACTCAGCCTGCTTTGTTACACATCTCAGAACCACCTGCCCAGGGGTGTCACTGCCCTGGACCCTCCCTCAGTCATTAGTCAGAAAATGCCCTTCAGACCTGCTTACAGACCCATCTGAAGGAGGTGTTTCCTCAACCAAGATTTCCTCTTCTCAAGTCACTTTAGCTTGTATTGAGCTGACAAAAACTAACCACCACAGCTGCTACTCCCCATTTGGTTCAGCACAGAGAGGTCTGTAGCTTTGCTGGCCTCAAAATGTAGTGTTATTACTCTTACCCTAAGCTTGTCCTTCCTTCCTTCCTCCCCCTCCCTCCCTCCCCTCCTTCCTTCCTTCCTTCCTTCCTTCCTTCCTTCCTTCCTTCCTTCCTTTTTTTTTCTTTTCTTCGAGACAGGGTTTCTCTGTGTAGCTTTGGAGCCTGTCCTGGAACTCACTCTGTAGACCAGGCTGCCCTTGAACTCACAGAGATCCGCCTGCCTCTGCCTCCCGAGTGCTGGGATTAAAGGTGTGCACCACCACCACCTGGCTTCCTTCCTTTCTTTCTTTTTAATTTTGAGACAGGGTATCACTAAGTTGCCCAGGCAGACCTTGCAATCCTCCTACCTCAGACCCCCCCCCCCCCCCCATCCAGGAAAGTAGTTGAATCCCAGGCTTGTGTGTCCTGGTCTGGCTGTGAGTCTATCTTTATCACACCCACAGATTGTCAAATCCAGGGCCTTGCCCTTGCTAGGCAAAGGTTCTACCACTCAGGCACTCAGCTACATCACAGCCTAGTCATTGTCTGTATATTCCAAGCTTTTGAAATGTGTGTTAACTTTTAAAAAGTCTACATTTAAAGTGTTTTTTTTTTTTTTTTTTTGTTAAAAAACAATCCTTAAAACTGGTGGAAACCATTTAAACAAGAGAAAGGAACTTTATTTCTTGGGGATGAGGATTTTTATAGGAAGTATGAATATTGCAGTTATTAAATATGAAGACATATGTATTACATATGAAGGATATATTGGGCTCTGATAGGAAAAACCCAGTTCTAACAGCTGGATTCAAGTGCTAATGCTACTAGAAGTGTGGCTGACATTGTCATAGCTTCTGTAGATTTTATCTCTCATAGACTAGGAAACATCTTGGTTCTATGTGTATTTTCAGTACTGGTACTAAGCAAGTGGTTGTGAACACAGGACCCCCTGCATAGCAAGTGCTCAAACATTTGTCGAGCTGAAACAACTCGTAAGGATGAGTCTGTCACGTGAGCATGTTAATAAGCCTTTATTGAAGTAAATGTTGTAGTTATTAAGGTGCAAGGTTTTTGCCACCACCACCAGAATAAAGGTGTTTACCTCTAAAGCTGGTTTTTCCTGACTCTGCCTCCAGCCATTTGCTCAGGACCATCTAGTCCCATGTCTGCAGTTGTCCCAGAATGGTTTTGACAGGTCCCTCGCCATTTCCCCATATTTCCACACCTAATTTCAATGTCTCGTTTGCTTGCTCCTGTTTGACTGCTGCCTACCCAGCTACTCCCTTAACCCGTGCCATGGAATACCCTTGCCTGTCTTGTTCCCAGTGACTGTACACGCAGGGCCAGCTCTTCATGCATTCCGGTTGTTAACAGTCCTGTCCACTAGCTGTAGGGGTCTAAGCCCCTGATTCCATCCCTTGGCACTCATACTTTCTCAGTCCTGTTGGAAGCTTGGTAAACATCTGTATTCCCAAGGTGTCAAGAAGCAAGCTTGCAGAGCTCTAAAGACAGACAAACTCTGGTTCCGTTCTCCCCTTAGTTACTAGACAGGGGCCAAGTTTCATTCATTTATTTTCTCTCCAAAAGACAATATCTGCTATGCCTTCTGTATACAAGCTTCTTAAATTGTGGGTCATGTAACTGAACTGAGTCGAGAAAAATTTGGCGAGAATAGGTTTCTGAATGCCAAACAGCCAAAACTCGATTCAAATTCAAGTACATGCCAGTGTTACATGGTGCTGCTTTTCCTGCAGCCTTGGTTGGGAACACTTACATGCTCAGATTGCACTTAGCCTGCCAGTGAGCCATGTACCACCAACAACCACTGCCCGAAACACCTCTGCTTGGTTTGACTATTACCAAATGAATTGCATGTCATCTGTATGTACATTTCATTTATGGGTACAATCGTATACACACAGTTTTCTGTTCCTAGAAACATGATGGTTTAATTATGGAAAACAACAACTTAGTATTTTCTATCACTGTTCCTCTGAGTAAGTGTCAAATTAGTATATTTTTGCACTGTATCATGTTATAACATTTCATTTTAAAAACTGAGGTTTGCGTTGCTGATTGAGCTTCATTTAAATATTCATTAAATGAATTTTGATTTGAGATTAGGATAGACTTTCCAAAATTTTCTGATATGACCCTGAACATACTTCTGCTATTTTTTGTATTGTACTACCTATTTATATGAAGTGGCTTTCTTTGAATCTGCTTGCTAATTATACAATCAAAATATTGCTCAACTCTGAAAACATTGAAGATGCTTTGTCCTGTGGTATCAAATACTCATCCAAGATCTAAATCTTTGCGTGTGTGTGTGTGTGTGTGTGTGTGTGTGTGTGTGTGTGTGTATACAGGGTGTTGTGAGCAGGAAAACTTTCAGGAGCTGATCATCTCCTTTTAGCATGTAGGTCCCAGGAATGAAACTCAGGTTGTCAAGTTGGTAGTAGGTGCCTTTACCCACCAAGCCATCTTGCTGGCCCCAAAATTTATTTTTTAATGTAAAAATAAACCAGTACACCCATTCCATGATATAAAGTCCTTGCTTTCATCCTTAATAAATGATAAGATTCCTTGTGCTGAGTAGCACCTTAGAGGGCGGCAAGCAAAAGTCCTTACAAAAGGCATTCAAAAGGGAGCCACAAAAAGAAAGTGGTGCCTTTCCTAAGAATGCTCGGTGTGATGTGACAGCACCAACTACGCTCAACAGCGGAACCTGGAAAAACACTGATGGCAAGGACAAATTCATCCCTGCAGGCCTCGAGAGTCCTGTGTTTGAAGTGAGCCTTGCTGACACCAGACATAAGAAAGCTTGCCCATGTAGCCTTTCCATGATGTTCTTGCTAGAAAAGTAAAAGTGCAGGAGCCTTTCTGAACCGCCACCTTCACCCAAAGTTCCACGGGTGTTCCCAGTTCAGACTTTGGCTCCTGCTGTTTTATTTTCCCAGTGCCAAGGCAGGTGCTAAAAGTTGAGCAAACTGCTAGATAGAAACCACCAGTCTAAGAATTCGTTCAAATTCAGTTCTTTCTTTACAAAATACTCTCTTTGGGCTTCAAATGACCCTTTCACAGGGGTCACCTAAGTCATCAGAAAATATAGATATTTATATTACAATTCATAACAGTAGCAAAATTACGGTTCTGACATAGCAATGAAAATAATTTTATGGTTTGGGGGGTCACCACAAGATGAGGAACTGTAAAGGGTCGCAGCATTAGGAAGGCTGAGAAGCACTAGTATACATCAACAAATTTAAAAAATAAAATTGTTGTCAGTATTTGATTATATGCCTAATTTCTTACTGTCTGTCTATCTAGAACCACATTAAATTCTCTCAAGTGGAAAGGGGTTGGGAGTGGAAAGAGTTCAGCATGTTTTGTTCTGTACTGTAGCATCGTGTTTCAAGCCAAAGATACTACAGTCTCATGACTTCCATTTTTCTTTCTTTGTTCCCTTTTGGAAATGACTTAATTTATTTACTAACATTTAAGAAAAACATGTGTAAGACTTACACTTATTGACTCTGTGAACAAGATCTCCATTTTGTTCTCATTTCTTGAAATGGACTCCAGTTCACAGAAAAAAAGGAACTCACTGTTAGCTTATAAGCATACAGAGAGTCAAGTTTCTCACATTTCCCGCCCTCTTTCAGGATCCATGGGTTGATGGTTCCACATCTTATTCTCTTATAGGCTCGTACATCAATTTCTCTTGAGACTGCCCCTTCAGGGGACCAACAGGCCCTGCTTTGATCCCCTGGCCTATTCTTTCTTCCCAAACCTCACTCCACTCCTGGTGGTCCTGCTTTTCATCTTTTGCTCCTTTCTTCAGAGTTCCCCTGTTTCTGCCGTAGTCTATCAGGTTTTCAACCCTGCTGCATTCTTTGCCAGGGCCTGGGAGCTTCAGGGTTAGCAGGAAGAGAAGACTTAAAGAGAGCATTCGAGGGGTTGGGGATTTAGCTCAGTGGTAGAGCACTTGCCTAGCAAGTGCAAGGCCCTGGGTTCAGTCCTCAGCTCCAGAAAAAAAAAAAAAAAAAAAAAAAAAAAAGAGAGAGAGAACATTCGAAAGTGATGTGACCATGGGTAGATGTTAGATGTCACAGAAAAAATTAAAGTCTTTCACACATTTCCTAATTTAACAGTTGTGTAGATATTTCCTGTGTCACGCTTAGGTGATATCATCCTCTGTCATGAGTCAGATAACTCCAGGAACAACAAAAGAAAAAGCCATTCTGGAGGCCACAGTGAAGACGGAATAAGCATTGATATGCACATACATACATAATCTTTATCTGTGACATCTTGCCCAAAGAGTGTCTTTTAAAAAACAAAACCAAATAAAATCAGTACAATAAAGAGGATGTGCTGACTCTGGAAACTTCTAGAAAGACTTGTCTGGGGACTTTTTTTCAGCAGTCAGAAAACCTATGATAACATAAAAGCTGATGATTCTGAAGGAGCATAAGAGCAGAGAGAGATGAGAAGTGAGTGAACTTCAGTGGAAGTACCCTTGAAAGTTTTAACACTGTATTTATTTATGGGAGGGCTGCGTGTGGTGGTGAGAACACCTCTTGCAGGAATCACTTCTCTGCCTCCGAAACAGATCAGAGATTAAGCTCAGGTGTCAGGCTTGGCCATCGGTGACTTTACCTGCTAATCAGTCTCACCAGCCCACCAGAAGTACTTGATGGCCTTCCAGGTGTCTGTATCATGTTCTTAATTAAATTCCTAAGCCAGTCTGTTAGCATATCCATCTTAGTGTAAAAATATGCGGTTTAGCATCTCCTGCCAAGTCCAGCTCTGAAATGCATAGAATTCAAACGATGGTGCAAAACCAGGATTCAAGAACTGCCTGTGTTCCTGGTCTGGATTCAGCAGGTTTCCAGTGTCTTATCAAACCCAGGAACAAGGGTCTCTGGAGCAATACATACGGGTGCTTGTGGAGCCACAAGGAAACAAGCATAGACTGGCTACTCCATTCCAAATCCTCCACTGAAAGAGTTTCTATTCTGATACACTGAGTTGTTATAGTAATTCATTATGTTCATTTATTTGGAAAATATCACTTTAATTAAATTCTATACATTTGATAGTGGTGTTCTGAATTTTAGCTCTCCACTTTCCCCCTTCTCCTTGAAGAATGACTTAGCCACCAAATTCCCCTGAGACAAATTTAAAAAAAAATTTTTTTAAAGCAGGATCACTATGTATCCCTGGCTGGTCTAGAGCTCAGTACATAGACCAAGATGTCCTCAAACTCACAGAGACCCATCTGTTCTGCCTCCTGCGTGCTTCAATTGAAGGTGTGAATCACTACATCTGACCTTCTGAGCCAATTTTGAAGCCTTATTGCTGTGGAATAATCCTTCTGTACACTGTGAATGTGTATTAATCTCATTGGTTAATAGAGAAGTTGTTGAACTGTTTAGGGGGCTCTGAGGCAGTGGGATCAGGATCTGTCCCTGGTGCATGAGCTGGCTTTTTGGAGTCCAGTGCCTATTGTGGGACACCTTGTGCCAGCCTTGGTGCAGAGAGGAGAGGCTTGGACCTGTCTCAATTGAATGTACCAGACTCTGCTGACTCCCCATGGGAGACCTTGCCATGGAGGAGGTGGGAATGGGGGATGGGTTGGGGGGAGGCTGGGGGGCAGAAAGATGGAGGAAAGGGGGAGCTGTGGTTGGTATATAAAATGAATAGAAAATTTCTTAATAATAAAAACAAACAAACAAACAAAAGAAACTGATATATAGCAAGACAGGATAAAGTTAGGCAGGACAGTCAAACTGAGGATCCTGGGATGAAGAGGGGCAGAGTCAAGGAGACACCAGCCAGCTACTGAGGAAGTAGGAGGTGTAGAAAATGAGGTAACAAGTCATGAGCATTGTGGCAAAGCATAGATAAGAAATATGGGTTAATTTAAGTGTTAGCTAGTAACAAGCCTGAGCTACTGGCTGAGCATTTGTAATTAATATTAAGCCTCAGTGTGATTATGTGGGAGCAGGCGGTAGGGACAAGAAAAGTCTGCCTACACCTCATGATGGATTTGGATAAGTTGTTGGATAAACTTTGTATCACCACGTCTCTTTCTGTCTCCTCCCTGCCATGGTTTTGTTGCTTTAGGCAGTGTCTCTCTGTGTAGCCCCTGGCTCACCTGAAACTTGCTACATAGACCAGGCTGGCCTGGAACTTTCAGAGATTGCCTGCTTCTGCCTTCTCCTGAGTGTTGGAATATGTCTATTATATCTTTGAGTTCCTTTTTTCTCCTTCATTTTAAAACCACTTAGTAAGTCTTCCCAAGTAAACTCCTGCACAAAATTGCACATCTTCATTACCAGTGTGTAAGTATTGTATGAAATACAAGCTATTAAGTAACAGTAATGACAGCCCTCTTGATATTTTGGTTGTTGTTGCTCTCACTTGAGATGTTTCTTACTCCTTATTTGTTCATTCTGTGGGTCAAAATGGACAATAGCCATAGCTGTGAAATGTAAGAGCAGTGCCAAGGATTCATAACATTCATGAACAACAAAAGGAATGCCCTAGTTTCAAAGAAGTCGTATTACACGTGATGACACCAGTTTGTGAGATCTTGAAAGAACCTAGAAATCATCTTTAGAGACTTAATTGGAAAGCTCTGGGAAATGCGGTGAGCTCCAGTTCTAAATTGGGGATCCTCAGCTAAGGAGTTAGGAACTTATTTTCCAAGTGGTAAAAAGGATTTATTGAAGTTACTTTAAGCAGCATTGGGAAGATTAACAAAGCATAAATTGAATTAATTGACATAATTATTCCCAATAAATTTAAATGAAGGAAAAAATAGTGCAAAGATAAGGAGAAATTATAGGAGTTGAAGCTTGAAGGGAAAGAGTCTAAACTAAGGTGTGTCTAATAGATTTTATATCACTGCGATGATACATCATATATTTAAGGGAGGAAACATTTGTTTTGACTCAGAGCTCCAGTCCACAGCTGCTTGGCCCCATTGCTGGAGGCCTGTGGTGAGGTGGAACATTGTAACAGTGGGGGTGTAGTGGAGCAAAGCTGCTTACCTCATGGATCCCCAGAGACAAAGAGACACAGACCAATAGAAAGGGGCATAGGAACAAGACAGAACTTTCCAGAGCATGCCCCGTGGCTTATTTCCTTAAGTTAAGCCCTCCCTTCCAGTAATACAATCATATTCTGAATTCATCAAGGGCTTAATCCACTGATTAGGTCAGAACCTTCAGAATCCAATCACTTCCTCAAAGTCCATCAGATGGCAAGCAAGACTTTCACACATGAGCCTTTTAGAGGGGGAGACATCATATCCAAACCAGCAGGAAGGAAGGCTGATGCAAGACCTTGCATGGGAAGAACCAACTGAACTGAACTTGCTAACTGTATCTGAGGTGGGAATGTGGGATGGGAGGAAGATATAGTCCTTCTTAGTTTCCCAGAGTGGGATTGCTTGGAATAAAGATAGTTCCATTGGCATTTACAAGTGGGATAGTGATGCTTTTAGTTTCAAATGTACTGAGTCAGAGGATGCAATAAGATACTGAAATGAAAATGTCTGGGACCTGGTTGGTAATTCAAAACTATAATATTAGTATAGAAATTTGAGACATATCCAATTGATGCTGAAAATATAATACAATTTTGGTAAACTAAATAAATCAGCAAATACTTATATGCCCTCTCTAAGGGTATATGGCTACCTCTGAGGGGGGACCATATCAAGAGAAGAGCAGAGAGTCAGAGGTTTACAGTTTGTGTGTTGGGTATAAAGGTAAGTGGGAACGATGTGTCCTAGTTAGGGTTACTATTGCTATGTTGAAACACCACAACCAAAAACAAGTTGTGGAGGAAAGGGTATGTTTGGCTTACACTTCCACATTGTAGTCCATCACTGAAGGAAGTCAGGGCAGGAACTCAAACAGGGCAGGGACCTGGAGGCAGGAGCTGATGCAGAGGCCATGGAGGAGTTACTGGCTTGCTCCTAATGGCTTGCTCAACCTGATTTCTTATAAAAGCCAGGACCACCAGCCCAGGGGAGGCACTACCTACAGTGATCTGGGCCCTCTCCCATCAATCACTAATTAATAAAATGCCCTACAGTTGGATCTTTTGGAGGTTTTTTTGTTTTTTTTTTTTTTCAATCAAGGTTCCCTCTTTTCAGATGGCTCTAGCTTGTGTCAAGTTGACATAAAACTAGCCAGCATAATGGGTCAAAGAAAGTAGAAACAAGAAAATGTATATGAATGCGGGCCAAGGAAAGAAGAACATTTCAAACAGAAACTAAAGAGGATAAAGACCCAGAGAATGCTGAGGGATCTAGCCCCTAGGAAATAACTGGTACCCTTTGTGTGACCAATTCTCTATTAATAAGTATGGAAATAATGAAGATCATTTTAATTCACTAAACATTTTCACTTGCTATCACTGTCTTCTTTTGCAAACTGGTCAGGTCTCACAAAATTCAGGCCTAGTTCACATATTTTTCTTTTTTTAGTTACAGAGATGAAATTTTGTACTACATTAATTCTAGACAAGAAGCTGAAGAGAAATTATCATATCATTTCTGACCTCACATTTGGTGTTATAGTGTAACACTAAAAAATGGGAATACGTTTAAGGAATTATCTTCCCGTTCTTAAGGGCTCTTGTCCAACCATATTAAGATAGCCCCTGCCTATTTCAGATCATATTCTACATAAAGAATATCATTCTGTTTGGATTATTACTTGCTGCAAAAATAGGCTTAAAGTTTGAGTCACATAAAAATGCTTTGGAACTGAAGTCTCTGAAATTTTGACCGCTACAAACAGAGTGTATTTAACTTAAGCGCCATTTCTACTTAGAGAATGGACCCTATAAAGAAAGTAAATCATACTCTTGGTATCTGTTCCTTGGGTGGAGCACACACATAGCTCACTTTCAGAAGTTATTTGGTTTCTTAAATATTGAGCAGTTTCAGATTTAAGTCTTAACTGTCTGTGACTCAGCTGCAGTTTGATCTTTTCACTTCTCCAAAGTCATTCAACTATGTCATCCTTATTTCCTGTCCTGAAAGAAACTAGCCCCAGAGGATGCTGAAAGGGTTAAGGTAGAATGTCTGAAAAGTGGAAGAGAACAGCTCTCTAGAGGTAGCTTCTTATCTCTCTCCTTACGTGCATGTGCGTGTGCGTGTGCGTGTGCGTGTGCGTGTGCGTGTGCGTGTGTGTGTGTGTGTGTGTGTGTGCATGTGTGGGCATGTGTGGGCATATGCCCATATGTAGTGTACGTGTGTATTTGGTTCTAAGTGCAGATGTATGGAGGCAAAGAGCAACCTCAGATATCTTTCCTCAGGAGTCATCTACCTTGTTTTGTGAAACAAGGTCCTCACTGGGATCTGGAGCTTGTCCATTAGGCTAAGCTGGCTGGCCTGTGAGCCCCAAGAACCCACCTGCTTCCCCCTCTCCAGCACTGGCATTGCAAATTGAGCCACTACCCCTGGCTTTTTAAATGTGTTTACTTATTTCTATTTTGAGACAAGGTCTTTCTATGTTTACCTGGCTGGCATGGAACTCACTATGTAGACCAGTCCACCCTCAAACTCATAAAGATTTGTCTGCCTATGACACCCAAATACTAGGATTAAAGGCATGAGCCACCAATGCCGGCCCACACTTGGCTTTATGTGGGCTCTGAGAATCAAACTCGGGTTCTCCTGCTTGCAAGGGAGTACTTACTATACCAAAATGAGCCCCTTACTTCTTTCTTTGGAAAAATTGTTCTTGGAATTGTATTACAGAAGCTGAAAAGGCAATCTACCAAGTACAAGGCAGACAAAACCTACCCTACAACTGTGGCCCAGAAGCCTAAGAATATCAAGAAAAACAGATACAAGGATATTTTGCCCTGTAAGTTCCATTTCTTCCTGTAAGCTTATATTTCCAGTTTTATCCACCTCTCCACTTTTTAACCAAGTACTTGTCCTTAATCTTGGAATATGGCACTGACAAACCAATCGTACTATTTATGACTACAAAAGAACATTCATCCGTTCAATTACTTGTTCACTTATCAAACACTTTTAACAACCACTCTTCTTGAGACCTGACTAAACGCTTGATGTTGGACTCCTTAGTTACACCGTGTCTTTCTCTTGTGTTCTAGATGACCATAGCCTGGTAGAGCTGAACCTGATAACTTCTGATGAGGATTCCAGCTATATCAATGCCAGCTTTATTAAGGTAGATGGAGAGGAAATAAAAACACTCCATATTTTTCTGAGCACCTAAAATGGGATGGGGAGAGGACCAGGGAGAAGAAGCTGTCTGTCATCACCTCATGTGATTTCTATTCCCTTTAGGGTGTCTATGGACCCAGGGCTTATATTGCCACCCAGGGTCCTTTATCTACAACTGTCCTGGACTTCTGGAGGATGATTTGGGAATATCGTGTCTTGGTGAGTGCCAGGTTGCTCTTGGAGCTTTGGTGGAGGAGGCAGGATGCAGGATGTGACTGAGGTTTCCCAGGTGTGCTTTTCTTATGGCTTGGTGAGATTTCAGAGTGCAGGTACCTTTTATCAATATTACAATGTATTTGTGTTCAAGAAAATGAAAGCTGATACCTTGACAGGCTCTCTTGGTAACAAGAATGCTGATAAGAGAACAGGGAAGTGGGGACAAAAAGAAGGAAGAGTAAGGCCATCTCCTAAGTCCACTAGGGTTTCTTTTTGGGTTAGAAAGCAAAGCTGACAGAAAAACAACGCTTAATACTTTCTGACTTCGGGACTCATGCAGGACTGTCTTCTCTAACTCTGTAGATGGTTAAATTTCTGTGTCTTGCCTTCAGGTCATTGTTATGGCGTGTATGGAGTTTGAAATGGGAAAGGTGAGTTGCTTTTCAGTCCTGGTAGACCTGAAGTTAAAGTAAGAGGGGCAATGGTGGTAGAACTTTCTTTAAGTGTGTCTGGGGAAAACCATACCGTTTTCCCAGTTTTCAGTTTGGAGATACCACATGATGCATAGGGGGTTTCACCTCCGAGAACCCCTTTTATCCATTTTCCCAGTAACTCTTGTGCTCTAAAGTTAAAGAAAGGAAGAAAGGAAGTAAAGGAGAAAAGAATATCACTTCCTTTCTGATAATCAGATGTTTTAACTGTCCATTAGAGACCCACCCTGTGCTGCCCAAAACAACATCCACCACCACATGTAGCTGTTAAGCACTTGCCAGGGATTGCGTGGAGGAAGAACTCAATGGTTTTATTTTAATTGCTCCAAAACTAAAAACTTCAGCTATTGAAAAATGTATTTTGGGGTATGTGGAACTTTTTTCAAAGATAAATTTGATTTACTATAACTGAAAATATTTCCAATGAAAATTTAGCATTCTACTTGAGTGATGAATATAAAATTTACATAGGATTTTAATATTTGTTAAAATAACAAGGCAAAGCACATATGTACTATTGTATCTGGATTACATTTAAATATTTTGGTATAAATATTGGGCTAAAATGTGTTTCACCTATTTTCATTTTTAAATGTGGTGTTAGAAAATTTAAACCTAACAGTGTGACTGGCATTGCTGTTCTAATCTACTGTGGCCATTCCAAGTTGGGAATTCCAATCACAATTGGGGGATCTGGCACTTAACTGGTGCAACTGTTTTAGTCAACAATTTTAGGGTTTTTGAGATGCTGAACATAAGTCAGCAATCACTATTTCTACTTTTCAGACTCCTAGGAAGTCTATAATTCAGACATCCTTTAATGTCTGTTTTTTATCCTTTGGAGATTCCTGAGCATATTGCTGGAGTTGAATTCCAAGGGGGTTAGCTGTACCTAACCTAAGATGAAGGACACAGAGCTGCTTCTGGATGAGGGAGTGGGTTTCATCTTGCAGGAGAGACTGGACTATATGGAGGGAAACCATTACCTTCTGTTTTATGCAACAGAAAAAGTGTGAACGCTATTGGGCTGAGCCAGGAGAGACACAGCTGCAGTTTGGCCCTTTTTCTATATTCTGTGTAAGTATGATGTGTTTCTGTTATGGCTAAGCAAAGCCTCCAGGATCTACGTTTTAGAAAGCGTGCTCTTGAAATTGCTGATAATTTAATTTTCTCCTTAGGAAGCTGAGAAAAAGAAGTCTGATTATATAATCAGGACTCTGAAAGCCAAGTTCAATAATGTAAGTATAGAACAGGAGTGATAATGCTGAGAGCCTACTGAGATAAGAGAGGTAAACATGTATGTGTATGACTCAGGCTGGGCATACAGTTATGGCGAGCGTTAGGGCCTTTTGTGTCTTGAGTAAGCCTTCATAGTCATAAGACACTCTGCCCCCAATCTGTTTCGCACCACAGCACACATAGAAGTGATATTGGTAGTATGAACAGAGGTATTATGAACAGTGGTTAGACATTAGGGACCAACATGACAGCGACGATGCCTTAGACTCTACCCTGACTTGCTAAAGGCCAGGGGATTCAATATACCAATATGTCTGTGAACTATTTGAGACATGCTAATTTGAGGAAGATTTGGTTTGTACTATTTTCATATCTACCTCCTCTTATAGAGGTGGGTTGTTAAGGATAAGACAATGGAAAACATCCTCATATTACTTTCAGTTATTTTCATAAGGCTTGAGAGGTTTATAGAAGAAAGCAGAATAAATTGCAAGAATAAAAGGGTATAGATGGAACTTAATCAGACTAACCTTTTGGTAGAATGAGGTAGAATCCTGACCTTGAATTCTCCATTTGTTCTGTCTATTTGTTTAATAGAAAACTAGAATTATTTACCAGTTTCATTATAAGAATTGGCCAGACCACGATGTGCCTTCATCTATAGACCCCATCCTTGAGCTCATCTGGGATATACGTTGTTACCAAGAAGACGACTGTGTTCCCATATGCGTTCATTGCAGGTGAGATGCTGTGAGTGAACTTTCCATTGAGAACAAGCAAAATGAGGCTGTGGTTGGGGCGCAATTCAAAGAAAAAAGTCAAGAGCTGAAGCAATCTAGTATAAATTCAACTGGTGCATTAAATTCATTTCTCTAAGATTTATTGTTTGTGTGTATGCACATATGTGCACCCATGTACATGTGTCACAGCCTACATGTAGAGATCCAAACACAACTTTGGGGAGATGGTTGTCTCTGTCCACCATGTGGGTTCTGGGGATTGAATCTCAGGTCATTAGGCAAAGGCAGCAAGAACCTTTACCTGAAACTCACTGAAACATTTTGCTAAACATAAGATTTCTTTAAAGTTATTTGTGAACAGTGGTTCTGGGAACTCTCGTGTGAAGTTGCCAATTCCTGTGGCATGACACACATGTTCTGGGACATGGTAGGACTTGAAAAGTTTCATTTCCTCCCTCCTCAATCTACTAAGGAATTTTCCAACCATCATCAGTTCTCTCTCATCAAGTGCACGTGCTACCGTGGTCTTCTGTTTCAGCGCCGGCTGCGGGAGGACGGGCGTCATCTGTGCCGTTGATTACACGCGGATGCTGCTGAAAGATGGGGTGAGTTTCCCAGCAAACGCTTCCTGTCTTCTTGCTGCATGCATCTTCCACTTTCAGAACATCTTCACTGCTCACCTTTTCTTACAGAGTGGGTTATTTGTAAATTTACCCTGTTACATGATTAAATTGGTTCCTAAGATGGTGATTCTGAAGGTGTGGTCCCAGGGGGAGAGGGTACAGCTTAATAATAATATACTTGTCTTATGGCAGGAGGCCCTAAGTTTGATCTCCAACATGACGAAGTACAGTTCTCTGGGATCAACATTACCTCAGAAATTGATAGAAATATAAATTATGGACTCCTGCCCACTGATGAATCTAGAAAGTTTGGAGGGTGTGAGCCAACAAGCCCTCTGGGTGATTCTGAGAAATGCTCAAGTCAGAGAACTGCTGCCCTGAATTGTTTATTCCCCCTTTGTTGTCCAAACTGTTTTAGCAGATGGATTCAACTTACTACAACCGAGCTTTGTGCTGTTGTCTAGAAATGTGTGTGTGTGTGTGTGTGTGTGTGTGTGTGTGTGTGTGTGTGTGTGTGTGTATGGATATGTGCATGGATGTGCGTGTAGGGTGCATATGTGGAAATTCATATTGGGGTCTCTCTTACTTTTTTTCTATCTTATTTTTTTTTTTTTTTTGAGACAGGGTCTCTACTGAATCTTAATTTTGATAGGCTGGCTGATACTGGGCTCCAGGGACCCATTTGTCTCCCTGAGCACTGGGATTTTGGACTGCCTGGTTCTCATGTGCATGCTTGGGATCTGAACTCAGGTCCTCATGCTCTTTACCAAGTGAGCCGTCTCTCCATCTCTAGGGAAAAAACATTTTTTTTTTCCAAGACAGAGTTTCACTGTGTAGCCCTGGCTGTCCTGGAACTCACTCTGTAGTCCAGGCTGGCCTCGAACACAATCTGATCTACTTTTGTCTCCTGAGTGCTGGGATTAAAGGCATGTGCCACCATACTTGGCCAATTAAAAAAAAAAATTAAACATTTTATGTGAGTGGGTATTAGACCTGTTTGTATATCTGTGTGTCTTGTATATGCCTAGTGCCCACAGAGGCCACAAGAGAGCATCGGTCCTTGGAAATTAGTTACAGACAGTTGTGAGCTGCCAAGTTGATGCAGGGAATAGAACCTGGGTTCTCTGGAAGAGCCAGTGTTTTAGATTTCCTTAGAAATCAGCTTTTATGTATGTTAGGAAATGAGAAGTTTAAAATAGGGCTTTAGATTTTCTAACTTCTTTTATTTCATAAAACCTCAGATAAATTATCTATTAAGCCTTATCTTTGTGGCATTAGACATTTTATCACCATGTAAAATTGTTCTAAATTATATTAGTCAGTCTTTTCTAGTGACAACACCAGCCTCTAAATCAGTGTTTCTCAATCTGTAGATCACAACCCCTTTGGGGTCAAATGACCCTTTCAGAAGGGTTGTCTAAGACCATCAGAAAACAGTTATTTACATTACAATTCATAATAGTAGCATAAAAAGTTACAATTATGAAGTAGCAATGAAAATAACTTTATGGTTGAGGATCACTATAACATGAGGAACATGAGGAACACCACAACGTGTATTAAAGGGTCACAGTATTAGGAAGGTTGAGACTATGGCTCTAAATCATGGTGAAAATTATAAGAAACTATTGGCTTTCAAAATACATTCTTGGGGCTGTAGATAATGGCTCAGGGGTGAAGAGCACTGGCTGCAGAGTTTGGCTCTCAGCAACCACATGTCAGTTCACAGTCATCAGTAACTCCAGGTCCAAGGGATCCAATGCCCTCTTCTGCCCTTTGTGGGTACCAGGCACCCAAGTGGTGCATTCATACGCAAACACTCATACACATAGAATAAAAACACGTATTTTGTAGTCCCTTGGGTCTAGGGATATAGTTCACTTGGTACAGTGGTTGGCTAACAATGCTTTATGGTTGATCTGTCTAAGCTGTGTAAACCTGGATCATGGGTATGGTGCACATACCTATAATCCTAGCATTTGGAAGGTAGAAGAAGCTGAAGGGCATCCTTGGCTACACAGCCAGTTTGAGGCCAGCTTGGGCTAAATGAAACCCTGTCAGAAAGAAAGAAAGAGAGGGAGAGAAGGAGAGAGGGAAAAAGCATTCTTTTCTTGGTGTTGTTCTATACTAGAGGAATGGGTGTCACAGGAGTACAAAACTATGAGAAAATGGCACCGTTTGTTAGCAAAAAAAAAAAAAAAGAAGTAAAAGAGTTTTCTCTTTGACTTGACAGATAGTTCCTGAGAACTTCAGCGTTTTTAGTTTGATCCAGGAAATGCGAACACAGAGGCCTTCACTAGTTCAAACTCAGGTAAGGACTCAGTGAAGAGATGACGGGTGTGTCTGTGTTCATGGTGACACACCCAAAGCTGCTGAGTGTGCGGGCGACACTAACTTGTTACTGTGTGTTTTCCTCTAACTCTGGATTTCCCTGGTCTTCGTGCAGCCCTTGTCCTGGGTCAGATTATTTTCATTCCTCATATTTTACTGTCTACAATATTATTTCTTGTTTACAAAAGAAATTGAAAAAAATTCAGTGAGTTTGACTTATTAGAAAGAACCGGCCAATGTTATGGGTCATAAGTTAACTTGAAGTTTTGCAGTTAAAAATCCATCTACAAAGCCACAGAAAATCAGGGACTTGCCATTTCTGCTTCAAGAAATGATATGATTTCTACATTAAGAAGCAATGAGAAATGAAATTAGAACAAGCAGATGCCTGTCACATGTTGGTTGCTTCTGTTACCATTCCCTACAACCTTTGAACCCATGCTAGATTGCCCACACTTGTCCATTTCACTAGGAATACTCTTCTAAGCCCAAATCTCTCATTGATTTCACACATATTTATACACCAATAACTTCACTCAGCTTTATACATTTATACATCTTTAACATGGAGCTTAGCATTTACCCACTCAGCGATTCACTCATGCATTCAAGTTTTTATTGATATTTATTACGTATAAGACATTTTTGTACATTTTTAAGAATTGTCTTTAAGTAGAAAGACCTTGACATGTTTCAAGTCCCTTACAAATGAACTTGCACACAAGTTTGAGATGAAGCAGTTCAAAGTGGCAGTTTAGATATTTTAATGTACAGTTGTGAATGAAGGGAAAAAATGAAGAGCTATTAATACAAAAGTGTCTGTTTGACCCACACAGGTTTTCCATGAGCAGGTTGTGGAAACAATAATTTTTCATGTGTTGCCTGTAGGTGTTTTCTATATTCAACTATGAGGGGAAAGTTTATGTGAACTGGAAGCCTTAGATGGCTTAGTGCTGTCAGGCTTGAAAGGAAGGTAATGCATATAAATTCACAGACACCAGGAAGCATGAGCCTTGCTATATGAACTGCAGTGCTAAATTAATAAGCATACCCTATTTCAGAAAATTCCATCTCTGTCGGGCCTAGTTTTGGGAGTTTGAAGGGAACCGGAGGCTTTCCTATTTCAGCACTGTTACTAACTAGCTAAACAAATCTAACGGTTGTAGCTGATTCTTCCGACACTGCAAAATGGCTATCTAGCCAGACGCTGCTTCCGGTGTGAGTCCCATTCCCACCCAGGCTCTCTTTATCTCTGTCCCTCTCTGACAGGGTCTTATCTCATACCCCAGTCTGGCTTAGAGTTTAACATTGGGGGCCAGGCTGGCCTTGAAGTTGCAGCAATCCTCCTGCCTCAGCTTCCTGAGTGCTGGGATTACAGAAGGGAACCACAATTGCTGGCTATGTTTTCTGTCTTAAAAAATGATAGCATTCCATGACTACATTGGGTGTTATAGATGCTACATTGTTCTCCTGCTAAAAAACACCCGTTGAAACATCCTTTATTTGTATGGGATTGTGTAAAGTATGAGAGGAAGTGCTTCAGGAAGAAGACAGGCCTAAATGAAGTATTACAAGTATTACAAGCCGTAAACCTTGTAATACATGGTAAGAATAGAGGTCTCATTTCTCTACATTGAATCCTTTTGTAACCACAGATTTTCAACTTTTTATTCAGTGGTTTACTTTTCTTTGGTATCTTTACTAGGACAAAATTTCAGCAACTTGATCTAAATACACTAAACTAAGTCAGAAGATTCAGTTTATAAGTCACATGCAGGAATTACTTCTGAATGGCCTTGGACAAACTGTAAACAGGTATAATAGCCTTCCTACCTCATAGAGCAATTGTGAAGGTCAAATTAGAAAACACATATTGAAGTTATCAATTCATATACCACCCATTACCTGATTTTTTCCATAAATGAAGGTGATTTACTCAAGATACATCTAGAATAACATGTAAACAAAAAATGCTAGCAAAGAAAACAGAGAGATGAAAGATAAAAAGGAAAAAGTAGGGTTAGAATATGAAAGAAACATGGCATAAAATCCTTGTGTGTTAGCTAGAGTTATGTAAAATAAGTATTTCTCATAGCCTAAAGGAACATACAGATCTGCAGTGAATGATGGAGCATACAGCGCTGTTTACTGTGCTTAGTAACGTGTTGATAGATGTTCCTGTTTTGAAATCAGTTTTTGTAATTCACCTGATGTTTCTGTGTTCTTCATTTGCCTGGCTTGTGATACTCTCCAGGAACAATACGAACTGGTCTATAGTGCTGTGTTAGAACTATTTAAGAGGCATATGGATATTATTGGAGATGAACACTCTGGAAGAGAGGTAATGTTGAAATTACATATTATTTTTTCATATGTTTTTGGCCAAAGTATCTCAGATTATTTGTAGGGCTTATGTATGGTCACATCTGAATTGGAATGTCAGGATTTCATAGGGCTATGTCAAAATCTCCTGTAGAGGACAAATTAATTTGTGGTAGTTTAACTTAGAAAATTCACAACTTGATTACCTTATTACATATAATTTACAGCTAAAATTAGAAACTGAATTTAATTAGGGCATGCATGTGTTTTGATCCCAAGTTTTAGGCAATTTATTGGCAAGTTAAATTTGAATTCATAAATTCATAGGTGAGTGCTTTTTCAGGTCCCATCTGTCTTACTTTATAGCATACATCTCACAATTTTTTTAAAATTGAGCCAGGTGTGGTGACACATGTCTTTAATCCCAGAGACAGAGGGAGGTGGATCTCTGTGAGTTTGGAGGCCAGCTTGGTGAGTTCCAGGCTAGCCAGGGCTACACAGTGAGACCCTGTCTCAAAGAACAAAAATATAACAGAACAAAATTGAATATATTTATAATATATAATATGATGTTTTAAGGTTTGTATACATTGTGTAATGACTAAATCAAACTAATTAACATATTCATTACTTTATATATTTATAATTTAAGAACTATAGTCTATGCAGTTTCTAATACATAATACCTCATTATTAACTGTAGTCACTGTATTTTATAGTAAACCTCTTGAATTTATTCTTTTTAATCTAGTTGAAATTTTGTTTAGTTTTGGTTTTGTTTTGTTTTGTTTTGTTTTCCCAGACAGGGTTTCTCTGTGTAGGCTGTCCTGGAACTCACTTTGTAGACCAGGCTGGCCTTGAATTCAAATTTGCCTGCCTCTGCCTCCCAAGTGCTGAGATTAAAGGTGTGTGCCACCACCGCCTGGCTCTAGTTGAAATTTTGTATCTGTTGACCAACATTGCCTCAAAATCTTCCTCTTTCTAGTTTCTGGTAGTTACCATTCTACTCTGTGTCTATGAATTTGGATTACTTTAGAGTCTATATAGGAATTATACAGTATTTGTCTTTCCATGTTTAGCTTCTTTTACTTAGCACAATGTCCTCTAGGTTCATTCATGTTGCCAAAAACAACAAAATATCCTTACTATTTTTCTTTAAAGATTTATTTATTTTATATATATGAGTGCTATATCTGCATGTACAACTTTATGCCAGAAGAGGCCATCAGATCTCACTAGAGATGGTTGTGAGCCACCATGGTTGCTGGGAATTAAACTCAGAACCTTTGGAAGAGCAGTCAATGCTTTTAACCAATGAGTCATCTTTCCAGATTCCTGCCCCCCTTACTATTTTTTAATGGTACTTGGAATTGAACATGGGGCCTTGTGAATGCCAGGCAATTGCTTTAGCACTCTGAGCTATATCACCAGCTCTGGTTTTCAATTTTGAGACAGCGTTTTGCTAAGTTGTGCAGGCTGGCCTTGAACTTATGATCCTCTAGCCCCAGCCTGCTAAGCAGCTGAAATTATAAACCTGTGTCACCATGCCTGGCACTGTGTGTGTGTGTATCTACCAGAGCAGATGCATGTAGAGGCCAGAGGTTAACACCAGGATGTCTTCCTCAGTGAAATTAGAGCTCTTTGTTTTGAGTAGACTGCCTAGCCAGAAAGCCCTCTCTCCCCTGGATCTACCTGTCTCTTGCCTTCAATACTGGGATTAGGTCCATCAGACTTGGCTTTTATGTGATTTCTGGGGGTTTAAACACAGGTTCTCTTCCAGGCCATTCTTTCCCTCTTTTTAAAGGGGGAAATAGTATTCCTTTATAATACTGCTGTAATAGCATATGAATATATGCTACATTTTCTATACCCATTCATCTATGGATGGATACTTGGTTTGGCTCTATAACTTGTCTATTGTGAATATGCCACATATGAGTACACTACATTGATTTTATTTCCTCTAGAAATACCAGAAGTTGAACTGATAAATTATATGGTAGCTCTGTTTTTAATTTTTTGAGGGCCCTCCATACTGATTTTTCATAATACACATGCTAGTTCATGTTTCCACCGACAGTATATAAATGGGTCCTTCTTCTATTCCCCCAGTCCTGGGGATTGAACCAGACTCTTTAGTTTCCATATTGATTAAATCACCTTACTAGTTGAGTTCTATTTAGATTTTCTATTTCTCCCTTAATCAACCAATTTTGATAGGATGAGTATCTCTAAGATCTTAACCAGTTTATCTAAGTTATCCAATTTGTTAGCATGCAATCAATATATGTGGTACTCCTATGCAATTGTTTATAGTATTTTAATTCTTTTTGTTTCCAAAAGATCAGTAGTAATGTCCACGTTTTCATCTTGTGTGTGAGGGAGGGTCCATGTGTAGATATGGAAGGCCAGAGGTCAACTTCGGATGCCACTCTTCAGGAGCCATCAACCTTAGTTTTTGAGATGAGTCTCTCACTGGGACTCAGGAGTCACTAATTAGGATAGGCTAACTATCAGGAACCCCAGGGGTCCTCTGTCCACCTCTCTAGTATTGGGATTATAGTGTATTACACCATGCCAAATTTTTTATTTTTAGGGGCCTATTCTGGGAATTGAGCAGAAGCACTTTACCAAAATGTGCTAGCAATTCACTCCCTGTCTTCTCACTTTCCATTAATACTTTGATTTTTTTCTTGAGACAGTACTTCTCTGTGTAGCCCTGGCTGTCCTGAAACTCACACTGTAGACCAGGCTGGTCTTGAATTCAGAGATATCCTCCTGCCTCTGCCTCCAGAGTTCAGATTAAAGGCATGTGCCATCACTGCTGGTGAATTTTTTCCCTTAATGTAACTAAAGCATAATCACTTTTATTGATTTTTTGAATTTATTCAGCTTTTCCATTTTTCATGTTCTCTATTTCATTTATCTCCACTGTAATCTTCAATATTTTCTTGCTGTTGCAGTTTGAGATTGATTTTAGTCACCCCCCACACACACCTAGTTCCTTAAAATGTAAAGTTAGGCTGTTCAACTAGGAGCTTTCTTTTTTAAACAAATATATCATTCATTTTATATTAATTCATTGAAGCTAAATAAACATACTGCTTTATATCTAATACAATATTTATTAATTCTTTAAGAAGTTATTACACTATATTTTGATGATATTTACCCCCACTTCTCCCCCTAATTCTTCCCAGAACTCACACTCATGTCTCTACCCCTTCTTAACTTCATGTCCTCTTTTATAAAAATAGCCCACCAACTCTAATTTGTGCAGCTCAATGTGCTCCTGGGTGTGGGCCAACCGCAGGGGCAAGGGGACGACCAGGAGCCGCATCCTGAATAAAGCTGGACTCTCCCTTCTCCAGGAGCCATCGATGGCCACAGCAACTTGTTGGGCTTAGATATCATTGTGCCCATGCCCCACTTCCATGCTTGAATGTTGATTGGCTTGATTTTATGAATGCAGTGGTCTCATCATGTCCAGAATACACGGTTTCAGTCCATTCTTCCCTGAGCTTTCTCTCCCCTTTCCATGATGGTCCCTGGGCCGTGTGTGTGTGTGTGTGTGTGTGTGTGTGTGTGTGTGTGTGTGTGTGTGTGTGTGTGTGTTGGGGAGTGGGAATGTGGGGGGTATTACTTCGTAGTCTTCAAATATTAAAATATTTTATTGACGTTGCTTCATTAAAAACCAAACCAAACCAAACAAAAAAACTCTTGACATTTCTTTTGAAGATTGAAGCAGAATTTTCAATTCCTGAACAAAATCTCACTGTACAAGCTGACTCTTGTCCTCCGTACTTACCAAAAAAGTGAGTAAATTAAGCATATCTAACTGCTGACTAATTGTGCTTGAGGGATGAAATCTCACGTTCTGCTTCTCTGTGCTGCTGGCAAGAGACCTCTTTCCGGTATGGCATCGTCATTTTCTCCTTTTGTTTCAGCGCCATGAAAGATGTGAAAACGACAGAGCAGCCGAGCAAAGCAAGGGTGGAAGTGGACGGCGCAGACGCGGCTTCCTTTGATAGGACTTCTGAAATAAGTGCCAAGGAAGAGGTCGTTTTGCGTCCGGCTAAATCAAGCCCTTCTTTTGAGTTTTTAGAGCTAAACTGTGGGTGTAACAACAAGGTTGTCATAACCAGGGAAGGGCAGGCAAAGGCCTCTCCAGTCCTGGGAGAGCCCCTTCAGAAATACCAGAGTCTGGATTTCGGTTCCATTTTGCACGGGTCATGTCCTGGTACTCCGTCTAGCACCACAGCAGGCAGGTGCAGCAATTCAAAGGGGCCGGTGATACGGACCAAATCAACTCCCTTTGAATGGATTCAGCGGAGAAAAACAAGCGACTTGGACATGGAAGACGGTTCTTCATTCTTGGAATCTCAACTGCATGCGCCTTGTCTCATGGAGCTGCAGGCACAAAGAGTGGTCCACGTTTCTTCCGAGGAACTGAATTACTCACTGCCACGTGCCTCTGAGCACCCAGCACGCGATGACCCTTGTGTACTGCAGCGCGGCCCCAACACTTTTAGAGTGCATTCTTGCACGTCTTTAGTAGAAGATCCCTATTTCCCATCGTCACCCCCAAACAGTGCTGATTCTAAGATGTCTTTTGATCTGCCTGAGAAGCAAGACGGAGTCACTTGTCCTTGTGGTCTGCTGCCAGCCTCTTCCACAACCTCCCTTTCCTACTGCAACTCCCGCGATTCTTTAATGGCAAGCCCTGTGAGCAGTTTCCCCTCACTGTTAAACCAAGAGACAGCCACAGAAGGTAAGCTATGTTCTCAAATTTGTATAGTGCTTTGGACCTTGCCTTGTTTCCATTAAATATTGTTTTCTCCTAACCCTCCTCTTCCTCTGCTTCTTTTTCTTCATTTTCTCCTCAAAGAAATAAATTCTAGGAGTGTTCTGATGGTGTGCTGTAAAGATAATAGCACCGAGGCTGTCAGGTTTGGGGACCTATCTTCGCCAACAGGAAGGCTTCTAACACGGCATCCTCATTTGACTTGTTTATCAACAGCCACAGTTTACCTTTACCATACAGAAGCAGCTTCCCAAGTACAGAGGGCAAACTGGTCAACAGCACGGCACAGTCACCCCGAAATATTTGTTACACACTTAAGTGCCTGTAATGCGTTGAGCACATTGCTAAGCATTGAATTCCCTTCCTGTAGGAGTGGGAGTGGTAGGACCCGATTTCCTGCGCTTTTCTCATCTTAGTAGATGAGGATATTTGCTTAGTATTGTGCGACTTTCTAAAATCTTTTAACACAATTTTCATATTTATGCCTTATAATTCTAGATTTTTACATATCCAACACACTGTTTTGTTTAACTGAGTAGTCAGAAAGTAATAGTGAATATACTATTAGAGGTTATTATATGCTGGTGTTTTTCTTTGCCCTTCTCTTTTTAGTGAAGTGGATGGAACTAGTGCCTCAGGCAGGTCAGGCAGGTGGAACCTTTAGCCCAGACCCTAATAATTTGTTGTAGAAGATGAAAGAAGCAAAGAGCAAGTTTCATTTGCTTAGGCATGTTGCCAGATAATCCATAAAGAGCATTTACTTAGTACAGAAAATTTCTGCTCTATAACAGTATTGATTGCTGCTTCCCTTTTCCTCTTTTTGAAGTCATGGGACTTGAATCTAGCCAGTCAGGCAAGAGCTCTATCATGGCGGGATAGGCCCAGCCTGTATTTCTTTCTGTCCTCTTTTCTTGATTTAGCTAGGTTCTTCCTACTGAAGCAAGCCTAGAACTCATGGAGATCAGGCTGATCCAGAACTCACAGCAGTCCTGCCCTAGTCTCTCAAGTGTGGGGATTAGTTTCTGTTTCCTTCTTTTGTGTGTATGGCGTGTGTGTGTGTGTGTGTGTGTGTGTGTGTGTGTGTGTGTGTGTGTACACTGAACTCAGAGCTTGCCTTTCACTGCCCTGCCCCAGGCTGGGAACTAGCAAGCCCTTGTCTCTGCCCCTTCCCCCCAGGGCTGGGCTTATAAGCACACATGGCCACTCAGGCTTTTCATGTGGATGCTGGGAATCTGAGCTCAGGTGCTCATCCTCACACAGTACAGTCTTACCCACTGAACCATCTCCCCAGGTTTTGTTGGTTTGTTCGTTTTCCTGTTTTGTTTTTTTCAGACAGGGTCTCAGGTAACCCAGGCTGGCCTCAAATTCTTTATATAAACAAGAATGATTTTGAACTCTTGATAAGTATGTGCTATGAAAACCTAGCAAATTTGGTAGATGAGTAAACCATTTGTTGCAAAAAATATTTTATCTGGATCTGAGAAGGTTCTTCTTTTGACTTAATTCTTTTATAGTTTGATTATATTTAAAATGTAAGGAATTTTGTTTTCTTTATTATGCGTGCGTGCGTGCGTGCGTGCGTGCGTGCGTGCGTGCGTGTGTGTGTGTGTGTGTGTGTGTGTGTGTGTGTGTGTGTATGCCTAGATCAGTGAACAGCTTGCAGGAGTGAGTTTTCTACTTCTACCATGTGGGGTCTGGATTGAACTCAGGTTGTCAGACTTAGTAGCAAGTGCCTTCACCTGCTGAGGCACCTCGCCATCTCCTGTTTTCTTTTTATGAATAACCATCATGCTTTAAACATCTCAGAGCATCAAAAACAACAAAGAAAGTAAGTTATTTTCATATTGTAGCAAAATTGATATGTCTGCCATCTGGTGGCAGTTTCTTATAGTAGCATGTAAAGTGTTCTGCACAAATTTGGAATTTTTTTTTTTTTTTTATTAAACAGAAAACCCTGTAGGCATTTGAGCCTGCCCTAGATTTCTAGTATACGTCCATTCCCAGAATTTTCTCCTTTTTTGATGAACTATTTCTATTTCTGTAATAAGCTTCTATATTTTGGATTCTGTATGGAATAGAAAAAGGATTTTTTCACCTTTTGTGTAAATGAATGTTTAGCTGATGAAAAGTATCCTATTGTGACTTCTATAGAAAACAAAAGGGAAGAGTTATGTAGAAAATAATCCAAATCGTCCTAACAGTGACAAAATATTTGGAGATATTTAAACCTTTAAACCCAGTAAAAACTTCAAAGATCAAGTAAAGCTTTTACCTAAGAACAATTTCATTCTTTTTCCTAGAGTAAGCATATACAAATCTGTTAAATTTATATTTAGATTAGATGGGAATGTAAGGGTCTCCTTTGTTCTCATTATAAAATTGTGATTACATTTCTGTCATTTGGACAGTGACTTCTCCGAGGATAGATGACGAAATTCCCCCTCCACTCCCTGAACGGACACCCGAGTCTTTTATTGTGGCTGAGGAAGCTGGTGAGTACAATTCAGTAAGTCTAAAGTGTGTTCCTTCTCAGGTCCCTCCAGTGTTCTGTGTGCTGCTGAGCATCCATTTGTCTCTTTTAAAAATAACCTTATTCAGCTGGGCTGTGGTGGCACACGCCTTTAATCCCAGCACTTGAGAGACAGAAGCAGGTGGATCTCTGTGAGTTTGAGGCCAGCCTGGTCTACAAAGAGAGTTCCAGGACAGCCAGGGTGGTTATACAGAGAAACCCTATCTCAAAAAACAAACAAAAACCCATTCCTAAGAACTGGGCATACCCACTTTCTTGCAGGAGAACTCTCACCAAGTGTTACTGAGTCCTTACCTTGGTGGTGAAGGTAAGAGGTGGAGCCTCACTGGAATGGAGTAGAGCATCTGACTCAAAGACCCACAGCATTTAGAAGTTTCTACAGGGCTGTGAATGTAGCTTAGTTGTAGAGCATTTGTCTAGCACGGCAAGACTCTGGGTTTAATCCCTAGTACTGAATTAAAAAATAGTTCCCACAATTGTGATGGAAAGTCACAATTTAATGTAATTGTTGTTACAATCACTGGTAATAGTATGGACATGCATAATGGTCTTTTTCTTTTTCTTTTTAAAACAAACTCACATAGCAAAGAAAATCATCCTTTTTCAAGTGCCATAAAGTAATCATAATTTCAACAACTTATCTCCAAATAAATTTTTAGGGTAATGTTCTACACTTGATCTTAGCCAAAAGGCCGAGAAGCGATAGGGTAATGTTCTAAATTATGGAAGAACTAATTCCGGAGGAGATCAATTTAGAACTAATTTCCATATGGTAGTTATGAAAAATCACTGTAAGAGTTAGGGATGCCTTTTTATAATTCAGCACACTTATGAATTAAGAAATGCTGGTGATAATACAGTTACATGAACTATATTTTTAAAATGGCATTTATTGCTTCAAACTTGTATTGTGTGTACATATTATTCTTTCACTTTTTTCCCTTCTCACATATTTAGAGTGTGAAACTCCCTAGTCCCAAGTCAGGTAAAGACTTCTCTTGACTTTAGGTGACATTTAGTCCTAAAAACTTGTTTTGTAAAACAGTTCATTAAATTAGAGTAATTCACCTCAGGAAGATTCATAGTTCTTGTAAACAGCTTCTGCTGTCAATTTATTTTTGGGTTTCCCAGACTGACAACTTTGTTTTTGTCATGGGCAAAGTAAAGGCAGGATCCTTCAAAGAAACAAACAAAAACATTACTTCAGATAGGCTATTTGAAAATTGAAATAGTTAAAATAATCTTGTGTAAAAAGAACGAAGCAGAAAAATACTATCCTACCTGACTTCCAAAAGCCAGAGACATCAGAATGGCAAGGTACCAACATGAAAGAGACACCCAAACCAGAAGAACAGAATACACAGTTTAGGAAAACTGACATACGCTTCTATAGCCAACCGACTTTTCACAAAGATGCTATGAACATGGATAGAATAGGACAGTATTTTCAATAAATGATTCTGTGAAAATTGGGTGTCCACATGTATAACAAAGGTGGGCTCCTACCTCTCACAGGTCACCAAAAATAACTTAACATCTACTAAATACTTAAGTATAAGACCTAAAACTACAAAATGACTAGAAGAAACTTCAGGACTTTGGAATGGGCAAGGACTTTTCTGAACAGGACATTAAAAATAAAACAATAAGGAAACAAAAGCAAGAATAGACAAGTGGAATTACACCAAATAAAAGGCCTCATGCAGCAAAGGCAACAACCTGTGTCTTTAACTTAGAAACCTTTGTTCACGATGCATCTGACAAGTACAGCATTGCTCAGCACTACAGTGACTCAAATTTCATTCTGTTTATTTATTTATTTATTTGGCGTTTTCAAGACAGGGTTTCTCTGCGTAGCCATGGCTGTCCTAGAACTTTATCTGTAGACCAGGCTGGCCTCAAACACACAGAGATTCACTTGCTTCTGCCTCCTCAGTGCTGGGATTAAAGGAGTGCACCACCATGCCCAACGTTAGTGATTCAAATATAAAAGAATCCTGTCTCAATAGGATATTCTGGATATTGACCAAAATGTATAAGGAACATACAAAAAATTAACAGCAAAAAAATATAGTAGCCTGACTTAAAAATTGGCAGTATATCTAAATATATATTTCTCAAAAGAAGACATAACTATGGCCAAAGGAGATAAAGATATTCAGGATCACTAACCATCAAAGAAATACAAGTGAAAACCACAATGTGGCATAACCCCACTCCACTCCAAAAACAACAGTGGATGTTGGAGCCCCTGGATCTGGAATTACAGGTGGTTGTAAGATGCCCTATAGGTGCTGGAACTGAACCTACATCCTCTGGAAGAGAAATCAGTGCTCTTAACTGCACTCACTTTTTAAAAACTTGTTATTACTCTTCTTTTTCATGAGTTTTGCTTATATTATATACTAAGAAAACTGAGTAACATCTACTGGGAATTCATAGGTACTTTGCAAACATTAGCATAGGCTGCAGTTGTCATTAGCATATTTATTCATATTATCACGTTACTCAAATATATATATGTATATATATATGTACTATAATGTAGATATTAAAAAGCATAAGCTTTTGGAGCAGTCTATAATTCAAACTACCAATCTACTAAAAATTACCAAAATATAACCTTAATTAAAGAATACACTTTCTGAGGGCTGGGTGTGATGGTACATGCCTTTAATCCCAGCACTTAGGAGGTGAAGTCAGGCAGATCTCTGTGAGTTCAAATCTAACCTGGCCTATATAGCAAATTGTAAGACATAAGGGCTAGACAATGAATCTCAGTCTCAAAAAACAAACAAACAACAAAAACAACAACCCCAAACTAACAAACTACTTTCTGAGACAGGCATGGTGGCTCACATCTATAAAGCCAGCACTTGGGAAGTTGCAGCAGGACTGCCCAAAGTTCAAGGCTACCATTGGTTATAAAGTAAGACCCTGTCTCAATAAAAAGAGACAAACTTCAAAAAAGAATAGCCGGGTGGTGGTGTCATACGCCTTTAATCCCAGCACTCGGGAGGCAGAGCCAGGCGGATCTCTGTGAGTTCGAGGCCAGCCTGGTCTACAGGGCGAGTTCCAGGAAAGGCGCAAAGCTACACAGAGAAACCCTGTCTCAAAAAACCAAAAAAAAAAAAAATAATAATAAAAAAATAAAAAATACATGTGTTTGGGGCTGGAGAGATTGGTGCCTCAGTAGGTAAGGGCACTGGCTGCTCCTCTGGAGAACCCAGGTTTGGTTCTCAGAACCCACATGGTGGCTCATAACCATCCATAACTCTGGTTTCAGGGGATGTGGTCCCTCCTCTGATCTTTGCAGGGATCAGGCACACGTGTGTTACACATACATACATACATGCTGGCCGTCTTAGTCGGTGTTCTATTGCTGCAAAGAGACACTACGACCAAGCAACTCTTATACAAGAAAGTATTTAATTTTAACTGGGGGCTTGTTTTAGTTTCGAGGGTTAGTCTGTTATGATGGCGGAAGCATGGTGGGAGCATGGTGACACCCATGGTGCTAGAGCAGTAGCTGAGAGCTATATCCTGATCCATAGGCAGAAGCCAGAGGAGAGGGAGGGGAAGGGGGAGGGGAGAGGGAGGGGGAGAGAGAGACCCACTGGGTCTGGTCTGGGCCTGAAACCTTGAAGCCCAGCCCTAGTGACCCACTACCTCCAACAAAGCCACACCTCCTCCAATAAGGCCACACCTCCTAATCCATCCTAAGCAGTTCATCAACTGGGGACTAAGCATGCAAATATATGAGCCTATGGGGGCTGTATTCATTCAAACACAGGAAATGCTCATATATAAAATAATAAAAATTCCTTAAATTGTTGATTTTCTCATTTATAAATTAAAATTTTATTTTTTTGTGAGAATTGAGATAATACATTTAAAGTTTTTAGCACAGTGTTACCAAATAGCCCTCATCAAATATCTTCCAAGTGTTAGGATAGTCAGAATATGTAAGGAAAGGCACTACTTTTTTTTTTTTTTTTTTAGACAAGTTTAGCCATGCAGCATCTCAGGCTGGCCTTAAACTTTCTATCCTCCTGCCTAATTGTGGAATCACAAGTGTATACCACTATGTCCAGCTAAAAAGTACTATTTAATGTTTATATTAAGTTGGGTGGATGAAGTTAATGCCCATGTGGAATCATTGATTATCTATGTGGCGCTAATTATATCAGCAGGATTTTGGAAAAATAGGATGATATTACTGGAGTGGCTAGGAAAGCCTTTACTCAGCATGAGAAAGATCTTAGAGAATTTGGGACAAAAGGAAGGAATTACACAAGTTATGACAAGCCTAAGAAGACTCAAAGGAACATGATGTGTGCAAAGAAATCATGAGTAGGTTATCTGTATATTTTACAGTGCTGAGATCCATTTCAGGGCCTCCTAGATGTTAGGCGAGTATTCTACCACTCAGCTACTCCCCCAGCTAGTGACTAGGTTATTGTCATTGCAATAGGGGTTCAACTTTGTAAAATACAGAAGATAAATTTAGATAAAGTGTAGCAAGGTTTTGAAGTTAGTCAGAGGGAATATCCATGTTGTAAAAATCCATAAAGACAGTGAGCTGGTGGGTCCCAGCTACCAACTGGCTCACTAAACACCTAAGGACCAAGCCTCCATGTCACAGAGCACCCAGAACCAAGCCTCCTACTCTGTCTGGATCAGAGAACTCTAAGAACACGGAGGCTGCAGGGATTTTCCCCTCTTACACATGGTGTAGAACTTACTAGCACCAGAGGGCTGTGAGAACTTCATTTTTCAAGTCAACATAGCTGTGCCAGCAATATACTACCTAATTGTTCCAAGCTTTTGTTGTCATGGCTTACCATGATGGACTGGACCCTGAAATAAATAAATAAATCCTTTCTCTGTTAAAAGCAAGCAAAGAAGCAAGCAAGCAAACCCGAGGTTGCCAGGGTTAGGGGGGAAAGGGAATAGGGAGCTACTAATGGGTGTAGCGTTTCCTTTCATGGTGATGAAAACTGTTCTGGAATTAGACAATGGTGATGATTGTGCAATACCATAAGTGCACTGTTATTGATGACAAATCATATGTGTATTTTACTACATACCCAAAGCTAGGCAGAGGAACACAGACTTAATACAGAAAATAACAGCATTGTAGATTCTTCCTCTAGAGACACTTAAGATGAAATGGAAAACATCCACCAAGATATTGCTAACAATTTTACTTCTCAGAATATGCCCTAACAGCAAACTGAAAGATAATAAACTGTCTTGAAGTGTTTATCAAACAATTATTGGATTAGGTACTAGAAATAAGTACTATACAGCACATAAGAAATAAACAACAACACTTGCTTCATAGGTAAATTTTACAGCCTAAATATCTTATGACCAGGGCTGTCGAGATGACTCAGAAGATAAAAGTGCTTGCCTTGCAAGCTCGATGACCTGAGTTCAATCCTTATAACCCACATAAAAAAGATGGATATGTCTGTGGAGGTGGCTGTGGTAAGGGTTCTTGCCACTAAGCATGACAACTTGAGTTGGATGCACACAATAGAAGCAGAAAACTGACTTCCACAGGTTACCCTCTGACCTCAGGTTACCCTCTGACCTCTACATGCACACTGTAGTATGTTTGTGCTCCCCCATCAATGTTAAAATTTAAAAATCTAGATGGGGCAATAAATACCACATCTCTAGTCCCAGCATACCTATAATGAGATGAGAGGTAGAGATGGGAGAATCAACTAGAAGCTGGAAGGCTAAAATTTTCTGTAAAATAAATTAGATCTAGGACCTTGGTAAAATCCACTTCCAATCTCTTTAGAAGAATACATCCATAAGTGAGCTCACAAGTTTGTGATGAATCATGGGCTCCTTGGTCAACAAAGTAGGACTACACTTTTGAGACTCTGGTCATTGTTCAGATAATTCCTTTTACATTGTATGACAGTTCACTTCAATGTTGCTGTGTCCACCACAGGAGATGGAGGCCCTGGAAGGCAACAAATGCTCTAAATCTTTCTGCCAGCTGGACATGGTGGCGCACACCTGTAATCCTATGTTCAGATCCTTTTTGGTGGTTGTGATGGTTAGTTTTACAGGATCTGCAGTCCTCTAGGAGGGCCTCGAGGCACACCTGTGAGGGATTATTTGATTCAGCTAGCCTTTAGACATGCCTGTGAAGAACTATCTTGATTAGGTTGAGGTGAAAAGACCACCTCAGTACTGGTTAGCATTGTACCCTGGGATTCGGTCCTGGACTGAATAAGAAGGACTCCAGCTGAGTAGAACCAGCATCCACCACCCCCTGCTTTCTGACCTTGTGTGCAGTGGGACCAGCTGAGCTGGCGTCCCCACCACCAGGACTACCCCCATGATTTTATACATACTGGGACTACCGGCCAACTTAACCCCTTTCCTGAAGTTGTTCTTGTCAGGCTAGGTTGTCACAGCAACAGGAAAAGTAACCAGAACAGTGATTGCAGGCTACATGGACTGACAGCAAAAATTACACAGACACAAAACGTGTCCTGACCCGACTTTTAATTGCTGGATTTCTTTGCTTTGCTATATACTTTTCTTATTACAGATCTACAGCAGGATGGTTCCCCTCCACCTCCACTCCCAGAAAGAACTCCGGAGTCCTTCCTTCTTGCTGATGAAGACTGTAAGTTGGCATTACTTTCCAAAAAAGACATAAAATGAAATGTTAAAAGGTCTAAAATAAGCTAAGTGTGGTAGTGCATGCCTGTAATCTCAGCACTTGAGAGGTGAAGACAAGAGTTCAAGGTCATCCTTAGCCACATTGTTTAAGGACAGCCAAAGCTGTTTGAGACCCTATCTCATAAAAACATAGACAAGGCTGGGCATGGTGGTGTGCCAGAAGGCAAGGGCAAGTCTCTGTGAGTTCCAGGCCTAAAAAAACCCAAAACAACTAAGTTAAAAACAGTAAGTCTTACATGGAAAGGTACAAAGAATGATTAAATAAAAGAATAAATTTTAAAGTCTACAATATATAATGAAAATGATACCTAAGAATGAAAAACATATAGGCCAAGCTTGAATATACATCTATATTTAAGTCATAGGCTTAAGAAACTTTACAACAAAATGTTTCTCTTTCTTTTTTCTTTTTGTTAAGGTTTACAGGCCCAACCCATAGAATCTTACTCTACTAGCTATCCTGAAACCATGGAGAACTCAACATCTTCTAAACAAACATTGAAGACCCCTGGAAAAAGTTTCACAAGGAGTAAAGTAAGACTAGAGATTTAGAAAACATCTCAGAGTTTCCCTTACTACAGGCTTTCCCTCCACAGCATTAAGATTGAAAATTACATTAAGCATCTTTATTAACCGAAGTTTTGATCTCTCACAGTTAAACTGAACAGAAAGCAAATCTATGGAATGAATGAGAGTAATTACAGTAACATGTTAGTATATTAAAATAAATGCATCATCTACCAAAAAAGTTCAGGAATAGGTCCACATCCATATAGAGATTTAGTACATTATGGTGTGTCTCAAATCAAGGGATAAAGATGGATAGTTTCATAATTGTTAGTGGGTTGAGAATGTACCTCAGTTACTAGACTGCTTGCCTAGAGGCTGCCTAAAGCCTGGAGTGTGACCCAGGGTGGTGCATATCTGTAATACCCAAATCCTAATATTTGGGAGGTGGAGGCAGGAGGATCAGAAGTTCAAGGCTGGGATACGTGTCTCAGGAAAAAGTTGTTGGTCCAAATAAGTAATAATGTAGAAAATATTTAGGATCTACAATTTATATTGACATCAGGATAAAGTCTAGATAGCTAAAAGATTTAAATGTTAAAATGTGTACATATACATAAAACTACTAAACAGGACCTGGAGAGATGCTCAGAGATTAAGAGCACTAACTACTTTTCTAGAGGACCTGAGTCCAATTTTTCCAGAGGACCTAAGCACCCACCGGGGATCTTAACTGTCTATAATTCCAGTTCCAGAGGATCTGATGCCCTCTTTTGCTCTCCCTGGGCACCAGGTACATAGACATACATGCAGGCAAAACGTCTATACACACAAAATAATGAATCAGTCTAATTGTTTTAAATCTGAAAATGAAAAACAACCCCCCAACAAGGACTCAACAACAACTATTTAAAACCTCCTAAATTACAAGAGTACTTTTTGGTAAGATATCTTTGTAACTCTGGGAGTCTGAATGGCCTTTGTAACTATAACAACCAGAGGCGGTAAGGAAAAGGATACACACATTCCACTAAATGAAACAGTAAATTTCTGCACAGTGAAGGAAAGTTGCCTGAGAATCAAAGATACAGACCAAATTGGAGAGAAAAATGCCTGTGACTGGCACCATAGTCAGAGGGTATTGTCTACTATATGATGAATTGCTAGAAATCCATAAAAATGGGCAAAAAGACATGGCTGAAGAGCAAAGCAACCCCCAGAGGCTGTAGTCAGTTCTGGAATACCCCAGCGAGGGGAGAGACGTCCGTCATCTTTACCCTGGCCTTCTGTCCCGTTGTTTCTAGATATGTACTACAATGCATATGGTAAAATAGCCAGATAGAACCACGTGGTAATTCTATATTGAATTAAGATGTAAGATGGAAAAAATGATTGCATTTTCATGGCTATTATTAAGGAAACTAATCCTGTTAAGTCTGTGCTTTTAGTTGACTAAAGCATTTTGAACTTTATAGGAAAATGTTAACTTTCCCCCTTTCTTCACTTTTATAGAGTTTAAAGATTTTCCGAAATATGAAAAAAAGTAAGTTCATTCATATTTATTTTTTAGAATGTATCTAAAACTTTTAAATTTACACCGTTTTTGGTATAATTGCCCTATGAGAAACGTTACCAATATCATTCCCAAATAGAACTTCATTAGGGACCTGTGGGTTAGAGCGATCACCCAGGCCTTGACTTTGCTGGGATCCATCAGGCTAATGTCGGGTAGGGGTTTCTGTTTACAGACAGAATTAGAATAACTACAATGTTTGGATTGTCTACCCATACCAAGATGCTTAGATATAAATATGTTATTTACAACTCCTAGCAGTCTAACCTTCGATATATTTTCTTTGACACAGTAACAGCAAAGCATATTGTGAAACAAATGTGTTGACTTGATGAAACAAGCGAAGTCTTGACACATTTCCATTTTCACATGTATTACCAGCAGCAAAAGTCTGTTGCTTATTATTTTGCTGTATTGTAATGAAAATAAAAACCCACGGGCTCTTTAAAATTTTGGAAATTCTCTTAGACACCTTATTTACAATTATAAGGTCTATAAAACATGATGGTATGACTCTTAAATGGGACCCACTTGGTTGGTTAGGAAGGACTAGTTGATATTATACTGGAACAATAGGGAGGGACAAGGAACACCAGGGAAATTTTGGAAAGCAAATCTCAGGTAGATAGTTGAGTGTTACTTTTCCCTTTGAGGCTTGTCCTTTATTTTTCTATCCATAAAGTTCAGATTCTCAATAGTTTGCCAGCATTACCATCATACCTGACCTCTGAAATAATCTTTTATCCAGTATAGCTAAAGTCTGGTTGAGAAACATGCCTTTCCCCCTAGAATTAGTCAAGGAGAATTTTAGTCAGCCAAAGCTTTATTTGATCAGCTTGTTTAGGAAACACTCAGTTTTCTTTCTCTAGATACAACACTATTTTGGGGATATCAAAGAAACAGTAACTTCAGGTAGATTTATCCTGGCAGATCTTTGGGATATGGTGGGAGACTGAGCCTTCTTTCTTATGTAAAAACTCTCAGGGCATCCTCTAAATGTAGGCTAGACTGTATTTCTGTTTTTCAGCTACTTTCATTGGACATTCTTTGGTGGCTGAGAACAGTGTCAAGCCTTCACAATGACCCTGGAGCTTAGCCCTGCATTAGTTTAGACTTGTCTACCTGTCCTCCACCCTTCCAGATACTCATGACCCAAGAATTCCCCATGTTCTTCTCCAATGTGGATCTCTTAGTAGTCTGCAGGGAAGTTTTTAATGAAAAGAGCATTTTTATCTGTTATTTTGAGCTAGCATTTCTGTCTGCTGTTTTTCTTTATTTCTATGAATATTTGTTAAATGCCTGCTATGTGCCAGACACTGTGGAAGGGACCTGGTATGTGGTGGTCAACAGTGATAATACGGGCTCTCAGGCTTTTGTGCAACTGAAGACTAGTGAGGAATTCAGAAATCCAATGAGTTTCCAAGTACATACATAATAACATTGTGGCAGATGCTAGCAAAGAAAACACGAGTAATTGTGAGAGAATGAAAAAAAGGTGTAGCTGGTGGTTTGATTACTCTTTGTTCTTTGGGATGGGAGGGGCCTGCCACCCAGCTCCCTTATAAATACATGGAGACTTAATCTTTCTTATGAATGCCCAGCCTTAGCTTGGCTTGTTTCTTGCCGGCTTTTCTTAAATTATCCCATCTATCTTTTGCCTCTGGGCTTTTAACTTTCTATATACTTTTCTTCTTACTCCACGGCTTGCTGTGTAGCTGGGTGGCTGGCCCCCGGAGTCCTCCTCTCTTCCTCCTTTTGTTTCCCTTCTTCTCTTTTTCTCCTTCTATTTATTCTCTCTCCTGCCTAGCTATTGGACATTCAGCTCTTTATTAGACCAATCAGGTGTTTTAGACAGGCAAAGTAACACAGCTTCACAGAGTCAAGCAAATGCAACATATCTTTGCATCATTAAATGTTCCACAGCATAAACAAATGTAACACATCTTAAACTAATATTTTACAACAGTAAGGTGAGGCTAAAAAGATGGGAGAGTAGTAGTTACATTCTTATTGGTCTTGCTGAGTAGAGTTTAAGTGCCATGAGACACCATAAGAGGGTTTTAGACAGAAATATTATGCACTCTGTTTTTATTCTGGTTGCTGTATGGAGAGTGGATTACAGGTGACAAGAATGGAAGTTGCCAACCATGCTGCCCAGTGATGCCCACTTTTAGCGGGAAAATTTTCGAGTAAATTTTGTTATATTGTGTGTTGTGTGTGTGTGTGTGTGTGTACACGTGCATGTATGATGGGGGGCGCATATCTCAACTTGTGTATGGAGGACAACTTTGTAGAGTTCATTTTCCCCTTCTACCTTTACATGAGTTCCAGGGAACAAGCTCATGTCCTCAGACTTACACAGCAAACTGCTTTACCAGATGAGCCCTAATAAGACATTTTAATTGCTCAGAAATACTATAGTTGCAAGTGACAGAATGTCCAATTTAGGCTAACTGGAGCACAAGAGAAACATTGTCTTGTAACTAAGAATTCAAATAATTCATTAAGCAGTTGACCTCTCATTCCATATTGCTTTGTGTCATTCTTGTGTATGTATGTGTGTATGCCTGTATGCACACAAGTATGTACATATGTGGTCTGAGGTTGATGTCATGTATCTACCTTATTTTTCAGGCAGGGTCTTTCACTGAACTGAGAGTTTACCAATTGGCTATACTAGCTGGTCAGTGAGCTCCGGGGATCCTGCTCTCTTCATTTCCCACATGCTGGGATTGTAGGCACGTGACTGCCATGCCTTGCCTTTCACTTGGGTTCTGGATGTCTGAACTCAATGCCTCATGCTTGCTCAGCAAGCACTTTACCTAACCAGCCATCTCTCTAGCCCAGCTTTGTTTCGTTTTATAAGCTTACTCATAGGCGATTTTTTTACCATGTGGTTTCAGGCTTCTGATGGAAAAAATTAGCTTCTTCCTGGTTGCTTAAGCAACAGTCTGATGACTAGTGTAAACTGGCCTGATGTTGGCCTGGTTCATTTGCCCCTGCCTGAATCCATTCTTAACAGTATATTTAACATTCCAATTAGGCAAGATAATATGTCTTATATTTAGCCACGTAGTTACATGTGGTCACTGATTACTTAGTAATGAGATCAGACCTAAACATCTGGTGTGACCATGCCAATGTACCAGCAATGGAAGCCAGCCCAAGTTATTAGTCATTTCATTCTTCTACAAGTAGAAATAGTTCCACTTGACGTGTGGAAACTGAAAATTGGGGAGGATGTAAAGGGAAAAAATAAGATGTTTTTATCTGGAGAATACATGTTGAGCAGGCAGCATAAAAATAACTTGAGACAAGCCATAGGTAAAACATCAGTTCCCTCTAATATATATCTGCTGAATATTTGCTGCCTTTAAAAAAAAAAAAAAAAAAAAAAAAAAGGAAGGGGGCTGGAGAAATGGCTCAGTGGTTAAGAGCACTGACTGTTCTTCCAGAGGACCTGGGTTCGATTCCCAGCACCCACGTGGCAACTCACAACTGTCTATAGCTCCAGTTCCAGGGGACTCGACACCTATGGCAAAAAACAAAACAAAACAAAAACCTAGTGTGCATAAAAAAGTAAAAAAAATTTTTAAAGGAAAAAAAAAAAAAAGAAAGAAAAATAAACAGTATTCTTTGGGACAAATATATTCTCTCAGTTCACATGTAGAGATTATTGACATCCTTGCACATCCCTGTCTTCACCCAATATATTCCTGTCTACCCTCAGTTCCTAGCCCAGCTCTTGACACACAGTATTAGTATGTACTGAATTGGAAACAACTGAAATCTACTGTGTATTCTAGTGATTAATACTCAAGTATACTCCAGAAAGGAAATGTTCTAGATGTTTCTAGAAGCCTAATATTACATACCTATTTGTAAGCATATATATGCAGTTCTCACATTGCATTTTGAAATGTTAAGAACAAATAAAAAAGTATGTAGTAATTTCTCCTTGCTTATAAGCTGTTTTTGAGAAAGTTTACATAAACCTGAGAAACCTTTATTCCTATAAGACAATGCACATGTATAATGTAGATCCAGTTTTACAGAATTCCTTTTAAAAACTTGGTAGAAACTGATATATGTTTATATTAAGGTGTTAGGACCACACACACAATTTTAGTCTTACACATGGTAAATGCAACAGCAAATGAAGCAACATAACAATGCCTTTGAGAGACTATGGCTCTAACTTAGAATCACCTATGAGAAAAAAATGGCTGCAAAGTAAGAGATTTAGGAGTAGAGGACAATATAAGAAAAACCTCAGCTTGCCATAGATAAATTAATATAAACTCATCATTTCGACAAAGATAAACTCCAAAGCCAAAGGTGAATTCTAAAGAAGTGGATTTTCTTTTGGGCCACCAACCAGCTCCCAAATTATGACACAAAGACTTGTTATTAGTTATGAATGCTCGGCCTTGTCTTAGCTCTTGTTTTAATCTGTTTCTCTTTATCTACATTTTGCCTTGGGCCTTTTTACCTTTCTTTTATTCTGTATGTCCTACTTTTCTGTTTCTTGTGTCTGGCTGTCTGTCAGCTGCCTGGCTTCTGACCCCACATCTCCCCTCCTACTCCCTCATTCTCTCTTCTCTTCATTCCTCAAGCCTAGATTCCTCCTCCTACTCATTCTCTCTGCCCTCCAGCCCCACCTATCCCTCTACTGCCTAGCTACTGGCTGTTCAGCTTTTTATTGGACGAATCAGGAGGTGCCTTAGGCAGGCAAGGTGAAACAGCAACACACCTTTACATAATTAAACAAGTGCAGCATAAGCAAATGTAACACACCTTTACATAGTTAAAGTAATATTCCACGACACCATTCCTTTGACAATTTTCTTTAGTTTTGTGTCTTGTTACATAATCTGTTTTGTTTGCAAACAGATTAAGTGCCACAAGTTCAAGGCCAGCCTGAGATACATAGTGAGTTCAGGCCTATAGACTGAGACTTTTCCTCCTCTCCCTATAATACTTCTAATATAAAAATATAATTTTAACAATTTTGAACATGTTTAACATGATACTGATATATTCATTTTGGAGTATTATTTGGGATTTCAATAATCATGCAAGGAAATAAACAGTAATCTAAATCTGTTGTCATTCTTACCCGACATAGTTTTCTTCTGATTACAGGTGTTTGCAATTCTTCCCCGCCAAGCAAGCCTGCAGAATGTGTTCAACCAAAAAATTCCAGCTCCTTTCTGAATTTTGGTATGTGTATCATTTTATAGCAGAGTTTAAAATGTATATAAATTGGGGCTGGAAGGGTGGCTCAGTGATTAAGAGGACTGGATACTCTTCCAGAGGACCCAGCTTCAATTCTAAGCACTCATACAGTGGTTCACAACTGTTTGTAACTCCAATTCCAGAGGGGCTGATGCCTCTTGCTGGCCTCTGCAGGTACTGCAAGCATATGGTGCACACACACAGCCGTGGAGGCAAAATACCAACAGACATAACATAAATTAATTTTAAAGATTGTAGGAAGACCAGAACCTGCAGACACACAATGCCCAAAGCAGAAAATGCGGGAGCAGTTGCTGTCATTACAGTTCTTGTCTCATTTGAGAAGATATTCACTAGAAGTGCTCTGTTTCTTTAGCTATAAAATTTGGTTTGCATTTCATTAACGCAATGTTTCAATAGTTATATCTTAAAAGCTAAGATTTGTAGCCGGGCGATGGTGGCGCACGCCTTTAATCCCAGCACTCGGGAGGCAGAGCCAGGTGGATCTCTGTGAGTTTGAGGCCAGCCTGGGCTACCAAGTGAGTTCCAGGAAAGGCGCAAAGCTACACAGAGAAACCCTGTCTCGAAAAACAAAAAAAAAAAAAAAAAAAAAAAAAAAAAAAAAAA
Source organism: Peromyscus leucopus (assembly GCF_004664715.2). Classification (NCBI taxonomy): domain Eukaryota; kingdom Metazoa; phylum Chordata; class Mammalia; order Rodentia; family Cricetidae; genus Peromyscus; species Peromyscus leucopus. The sequence goes on from NC_051068.1 coordinate 78,169,724, forward strand.
AAAAAAAAAGCTAAGATTTGTATAAAATTACTTAAAAAATTCATCTAGGACATTGTATGGACTATGAAGAAAACATGCAACTTTGCCTCATGTTACAAAAGTTTTCTGCTTCCTTCTTTTCTCTACATCACTTGAGTGATGTACGAACCATCTGACTTTACATTGCTGTGGCTCCGAGATAAAATCTTAGCTGTGTCCACGTTGCTTCTTTTCAAACATGCCTGGATTTCAACAGTTTGTGTACTTGAAAGCATCACTTATATTTCATTTCTCCCTTTAACAGTGGCAATATAAATTGTAAGAATATGTTACTTAAAAATATTTAAGTTGTTCTGATGATGCACACCTGTAATCCCAGCCCATGGAAGGTGGAGGCAGGAGGATCATGACTTCAGTGCCATGCTGGACTTGCATAGGGAGATTCGATCTCATTCGGCCCCCCCCCCCAAGTTGAAAGAAAAAGAAGCATGTGGTTCAGGTTTACTTTTCCTGAATTGAACCATATGCAGAAAACAGTAGTGTAAAGCTGTTTCGAAAATATTAAGAATTGGCTAGTGAATAAGATCAAATAAAGGCATCTGAAATTTTTGTGGTTCTAAGCGGTCATGTATCATGTCATCATCCCTCTTCCCAGTGTACTGGGCTACAGTTAAAGTGCCTGTGCTGAGGAGATGGGTTTGCTATGTGAACTATTCAATCTGAATACTTTTCCTTCTCTTTATTTTCAGTGAGGTAAAATGTATATGAAATAGGCTCTGTACACTTCTCCCAACATTTAAAATCACTAGTTAATAAATATTAAATGTTTCTTTCAGCTCTGTCATACAGGTGTGTGTGTGTGTGTGTGTGTGTGTGTGTGTGTGTGTGTGTGTGTGTCTTGCTACATATGTCAGGCTGGCTTTGAACATGTGATCCTCCTATCTTAATCCCCTGTGTATTTGGATTACATGGATTACAGGAAGTTGCCACCATACCCGGCCTACTCTAGTTTTGTTTTTCAGACTTAAATGTAGTCATATATGTAAGCAGTTACTAGCAAAGGTGATGAAATTAAAGTATTAGGCATATCTCTGAGTTTTTCATTTTCTGTTCTCCCTTTAAGTTTCAAACATGTCATTTTTAAATTTAAGGCACTGAAGTTGATAAGTGTAAGATTCTTTGAAAATCTAGCACAATCAAAGAAAAAGACATATATTGCTGGTGACAAAGAATAAATATCAGCCTGAAATTCTTTTTGAAAGAACCCACTAACAGCCTTTATTTTATGTGAAGTTTTTTTCTTATTCTTTTTTTTTTTGTGTAGGCAAGGGAGGTACATTTCAGGAAGAAAAGTAATGAAAACTTATTTAACAGATATTTCTTTCAGGATTGCTTTTTATTTTCTGAGTTTTGGAAACATAATATTTTAATACTCGGGAATTTCTGTGGCTGCATAGATATAGAACTAGATTTAGTAATAGCACATAAATAATAGTGCTTAATTTTTGTAACATGAATCTTAAAAGGTCTTATTAATAAAAACAAACCCGGAGCCAGGTATTGGGGTGAACGCTGAAAGATCAGAGAAACAGAACCAGCCACAGCCACCTCACCTCGCCAATTCCTTAGCTGATCTCATTTTCTTAAACTGGAAGCCTCTGTGTCCTCATCTGAATGGATCTCAGCTGAACTGCTGCTCTAAAGCCTAAAAGCTTAACCAGAGGCTCTAGTTCCTGGTCCTCACACATTATATACCTTTCTGCTTCCTGCCATCACTTCCTGGGATTAAAGGCGTGTGTCACCATTCCTGGCTGTTTCCAGTGTGGCTTTGAACTCACAGAGATCAGATGGATCTCTACCTTTGGAATGCTAGGATTAAAGGCGTGTGTGTGCCACCATTTTCTGGCCTCGATATCTAGTGGCTGTTCTGTTCTCTGACTCCAGATAAGTTTATTAGGGTGCACAATATATTGGGGAACACAATATCACCACAAATTTTATAAAAATGAAATTTGTTTTGTGATCAGTGGTGGTTGAATACAACAGATAAACAGTGTTATGTACTCAGTTATTGAAGGCTACTATAATCATGGTTCTTCATACAATTATTACCATTAGTTAATCCATAAGTGGTCTAAATTTTAGTATTAGTAGTATTTGGGTTGGAGGTGTGTGCCTTACCGTATACAAGGCCATTAGTTTGATCTCCAATATAGCAAAAACAATATTCTATTTCATTTAAACTTTAATTACTATAATGCCTTTACAGTCTATTATTAAATTGATCAAAGAGGGTGCTTAACTTTTTCAATATTGTATTCTAAAATCCAAGTAATTCATTTCTACATAAAAGTACTTGTTTTCATCCAGTTTTTTGTCCCCAGGTTTTGGAAATCGTTTTTCAAAACCCAAAGGACCAAGGAACCCACCATCAACTTGGAATTTATAAGAACACTGGCTGCAGATGTGCCTGTAAATAAAACTACTAGAATACTGCTATAATAATAATATCAATAATGATGTATATTGTATCAATAGCTTTCAAAAGGAAAGCTATCTGTGAAAAACTTCAACAACCTTGTATTTTCATAATCTTTACATTTAGTTGGGAATTACCAATAAAGTTTGTAACTTGAGTTTATGCTTCAAAATGGTTTTATTTTTCAGTTTTGGAAGTTATTCTATTTTACTTTTTATAATTTATTTATTTTCATTTCACGTACATTTGTGTTTTGTCTGCATGTATGTCTATGTGAAGATGTCAGATCCCCTGAAATTGGAATTACAGGCAGTTGTGAGTTGCCATGTGGTTGCTGGGAATTGAACCTGGGTTCTCTAGAAGAGCAGCCAGTGCTCTTAACTGCTGAGCCATCTCTCCAGCCCTGCTATTTTACTTTCTCTGTAAATGTGAATTTTTGTTTTGAGATGATGTCTTTCTATGTTAGTCTTAAACCTTTAAAGTGGTCCTCCTGCCATGGCCTCTGGCGGGCTGGGATTAAAGGCACACAATCAAACCCAGCACAAATGCTCATTTTAATAGGCCTGTAAGAATTTGATCTTATACCATGATAAATGAAGACACCATGGGAATAGGAAGAAGCAGAATGCTACAGAGGTCCCCAGGAATCCACAAAGACTATAGACTACTGGCAATGGTTGAGAGGGTGCCTGAGCTGACCTACTCTGGTGATCGGATGGCCGAACACCCTAACTGTCATGATAGAACCCTCATCCAGTGACTGATGGAAGCAGATGCAGAGATCCAGGGCCAAGCCCCAGGCCTCCGGAGCTCCAGGAGTCCAATCGATGAGAAAGAGAGAAGGGATTATATGAGCAAGAGATATCAAGACCATGATTGGAAAAACAACAGGAACAAATAGCCAAACTAGTGGAAACACATGAACTATGAATCAATAGCTGAGGAGCCCCCATGGTTACTAGACTAGATCCTCTCGATAAGTGAGACAGTTGTTTAGCTTGAACTGTTTAGGGAGCCCTAGGCAGTGAGACTGGGACCTGTCCTTGGTGCATGAGCTGGCTTTTTGGAACCTAGTGCCTATGCTGAGACACTTTGCTCAGCCTTGGTATAGGGAGGAGGGAACTGGACTTGCCTCAGGTGGAATATACCAGGCTGGGCTGACTCCTCAGGGGAGACCTTGGCTTGGAGGAGGTGGGAATGGGGAGTGGAAGCTGGGGGGTGGGAGGAGGGAGGATAGGGGAATCCGTGGTTGATATGTAAAACGAATAGAAAATCTCTTAATAAAAAAATTAAAAAAGGATTAGATCTTAACTAAATTTCTCTTTAAAATATTTTTATGTGTAGAAATGTTTTTGCCTGCATGTATGGAGATATACCACATACGTGTAGTGCACATTGAGGCCAGAAGAGGGAGTTGGATCCCCTTGAATTGGAATTATTGGCTGTGTGTTGCTGTGTGGGTTCTGAGAATTGAACCAGGGTCCTCTGCAGAGCAGTAGTGCTCTTAACTACCCGAGCATCTCTCCACCCCTTCAGCTAAATCTCTACATTCCCTTAATGTTAAACTGTTTTTTCTTTAATAGACAAGGTCTTGCTATGAAGCCCCAGGCTGGCCTCAAACTAATGATCCTCCTACTTCAACCTGCAGAATGCTGGCATTACAGGTGTTAAAAGGTTTTATTTAAAAAACAAAAAAAAAAAACAAAACAAAAACCCCATTGCCCTGTGTTTGCAGTACAAAATTACTGGTTGTGGTAATGACTGTTCCCAGAATGTTATTTTTGTCAAAATGGAGTATACTTCCCCTGTCTTTCCAAATGTGTAGAAAAGAAATATTAAAGAGGATGATGTGCAAATAATGGCAGTGATCATTTTATATTGCTATAACAATGTTCAACTATTAATTTTAACCAGTTATTCATTTACCAATTCTAGAAAAATAATCAACAGCAGTTACTTCGGTAGCACTTTAAAATTATTTAAAATTCTTTTTTGATAGTGTTTTCTTCACAGAAAAGGCCCTATATAAATGTGTGCAATTTATGCTCATAATCATTTAAAGGTACTGGTAATTTTAAAATGTATTTCTGTATGACTATGGATTCTCCTAAATAAATTAAATTTGAAATCTAGTTTTACACAGTAAATAAGTTATCTTTATTATTTTAAAGGATTCAATTTACTTTCCTTATCAACTTGATATTTTCACTTAAGAAAATACAGCCTAGCAACAGTGTTATTTGTGCTTTAATAATTTTCATTAGGAACCCCAATGCTAGAGCTAACTGAAAGGTATTGTTACTTGCTTATTGTAGTACAATGTATACCCAGTAGGTGTTCAAGAACTCTATTTTAAAGTATAACTTTTATCGCAGGAGTTCGCTCAGCCTAAGTTACTATTCTGGGAACTAGTGGTGTTAAACCAAGTGCTTTTTATATGCTTAGGATATCACTGTAGCCAATTATTAAATGAATTTCTGAGTAAACACTATCTCCTGATGAACAGTGGCGATTTTTTAAGTGTTTAAGTTAGGTTGACAACACTTATCACATTTGCAAATTTGTATTTATGGATTGAAAAAACTTTAAAAATTTAAATCGAGAACTTTTCGTTAACTATGGTTGAATGTTCCACATGAATGCTGGATTCTACCTTTCCAACCATAGAGGGAAATGTGACTCGGGCAAGGTGGGGCTGCGCTCAGGGGACTGCCTAGCACCTGCCTTAAGTCTGTAGCTGTAACCACAGCAATGCCACCGAAAATTGTTCAATTTTTTTTTTTTTTCCCTGAATAGCAGCCCTGCTATACTTTACAGCAAAACCGTCATTTTACATATTCCGAAATTCTTTTCCTAGTCGTTTGTCGAGGGCAAAGGCTGGAGATTCTTTTACCTCACAAAGGCTATGAGAGAAATACGGAACTGAAAAGTCACTATGGAGACCACCTACTCCGAGTACGATGAAGAAGGAACACTGGAAGAGGATCGCCTGAACACACCGCCAGACTCCGAAAGCTATTAACATTGTTTGGGCCGTTGGGGCGGTTGGCGGCAAATCGCCGGCCGGCGGCAGTTGCGTCGCACCCCCGAAGCGTGCCTGGGCGCACGCTCCCTCTCTGCTCCTCCACTCAGAGAGCTGGGGAACGCGGCGGGCGGTGGAACTACAACTCCCGCAAGGCCTTGCGCGTCCAGGGCGCTTTACAATAGAAGCTCGGTTGGCGAGGTCTGCGGCGCGGTGCCGGAACTGCCGTTTCCCGCATGTTCAGCTCGACGAGAAGGACGGATCAGTGGCGGGTGGGGGAGAGACTCCAATGCCCAGCGGGCCCTGCGCGGGCGGCGCTTGCGCGAAACGCGGACGGGGGGGCGGTCGGGCCATTTAAATGTATGTTTGTGGGTGAAATGGCTGCGCAGGTCGGAGCGGTTCGCGTAGTACGGGCGGTGGCGGCGCAGGAGGAGCCGGACAAAGAGGGGAAGGAGAAATCCCATGTTGGGGTCTCGCCGCGGGGAGTAAAGCGGCAACGCCGGGCGAGCAGTGGGGGGTTCTCAGGAGAAGCGGGGGCGGCCGAGTCAGGACCCCCCTCTCGCTCCCCCTCATCGGCGGCGTCGCAGCCGCCAACATCCCGGGCCGCTGCCTCCAACGAATGCCGCCCCAACCGTCCCGGGCCCTGTTGAGCCTTTGCTCCTGCCGCCTCCGCCGCCACCGTCACTGGCGCCCGCCGGGCCCGCTGTCGCTGCCCCGCTCCCGGCCCCAGGCACCTCGGCCCTCTTCACCTTCTCGCCCCTGACGGTGAGCGCGGCCGGGCCCAAGCATAAGGGCCACAAGGAGCGGCACAAACACCATCACCACCGCGGCTCCGATGGTGACCCCGGCGCCTGCGTTCCGGGCGATCTCAAGCACAAGGACAAGCAGGAAAACGGCGAGAGGAGCGGAGGGGTGCCTCTGATCAAGGCCCCCAAGAGAGGTGAGAGCAGGCGAACCGCCGGGGCTCGGGCTTCTAGGTCTCAGTGCCCATATCCCGCCCCTTTAGGACTGAAAGACGCCTCTCGACTCCCTTGAGCCCACTGAAGTGGACTCGGGATTGCAGACGGTTGCCACAGTTTGACCTACTTGAGACTTCTCTCGGAGGCCAAGCTGTCAGTTTCCATCCCCGTTTGCAGTCCCCCGGAGCCTTTGCAACGTTTATTTTCAAATTCGGCAGGGTTTCCGCGCCGCGCGGTGCTTGGCATCGGATTAGTAGGTGGGGTACTAAAACCAGATTTACTGAAGTAAAGGCTTGTCACTGAAAGTCCCTTCTTGTTTTCTTTCTTGGAAATCTTCAGTTTTTCTCATCCCCGGCACCAAAATATTCACAGGTTTGGTTCTGGGCTCTGAGTTTGAATTCTCAAAGAGGTTACACAACTCATTGGTTGCCTTAGCTCCAGCGAGGTTTAAAAAAAAAATCATTTATGGTATTTAATTTTCAGCTAGACGAGGTAAAAATAGCTAATTTTTTTTTTTTGATATTATCCCTTTTAGTTCTTAGTATGGTAAACGATTGGTCCGAGGAAGGTTTTTATCGCCCTTTGAATCCTACGAAGTAGACCAACCTTTTCTCTGAAGAGAAGGAAGCGTGCAGTAGGATGTAGATACAGAGTTTAGTTCTGATTCTCTCTGCCAGAGCACTGTTTGAGAATCTCTGCGATTCCAGCAGTCCTTAAAGGTATTTCACATGGAAAACAGCACTACATGTGATTTTGAGAGAAATTAGGTTGGCCAAAATTGGTGTCTTCTATTGCCAGATACTTGTAGCATCTATTTATATTCTTTGTGGAAGAAATGAAGTGTACTTTTGGTTATGCCGTATTTATACTTTGTATATGATATTTATAACTTGTAATACCAATAATCTTGGTAACATGCTAATACACTAACATGTGTTTGAATACTGGGCCACTTCAGTTATTACGTGTTAGTGAACTAGTCTTTAAACCTAAAGTTTTGAGTGTCTTGCATTTTTCCCATATATTTGGTCTTAGTGCTAACCAGTTTTTTTTTTTTTACGTGTGTGTGTGTGTGTGTGTGTGTGTGTGTGTGTGTGTGTGAAGTGCAAATAATAAGTTTTCATTGGACAGAACTGCATCTTTTTCCTTTGGTGGTATCCAGATATCATTCTCAGGAATAGAACTATGCAGGCTGACTGGCTTGCTAGTTTCCAGTATGCAACTATTTTGCATATTGGAGTATCTTTTTTTTTTTAACCCTTATTCCTCACTCTCCTGGTGTGTGTCCATAACACAGCTACGGTGATTTTTGAATAATCATTTCTTTTAAATTTGTGTTGCAGGAGAGAATACCAGGGTCCAAAATAGTGAAGAGACTTCATCTACGTGGTCTCATTACCAAAGATGAAATTTAAATTAAAAAAAAAATCATTGGCATAGAACCCAGTCTCCTAAATGCTAGTTCAAGCTTCGGCTCCGGTCTGCCCAGCTTTGCCTCCCCTGATCCCTTTTCTCCCCTCCTTTGCTTGCCTTTTCCTTTGCCTTGACGTTCTCATTCTGGGGGCAGTCAGTGAGCCGCCTAGAAATGATCAGAGGTCTCTGTCTCCCTTTATGGGGGAAGGTGGTGCTGACAGGTGTAGTAATTCACAGTGGGCCTCTCTGAAGACTGGACAGGCCCCATGTCCTTTTAAAATCAAACAAAACAAGTCTCTAATACTGATGAATAGAATTTTCTCAGATGATGTAAATGTTCTCGATCTGTGTTGTCCAATATGGTAGCCATATGTGGTACTTAAACAGATTTGTAATGTGGCTGTGTGAGACTGAGAAACTGAAATTTTATTTTATTCTAATTTGTAACATGTTATGTACAGCTCATGGCTACTATGTTGGACTGCACAGCCCTTTGCTAATTCACGAAGAAGAGAAATGGGTTAAAATTAGGCCATTTGAACACTCTCTCTGGTTTAGAGATAATTGTATTACATACTCAAACTGTATATATTCTGGGGGAGATAGGGCCCTCCGATCAGGTGTATTTGAGGAGACCTGTACTGTAGTGGTCTAGATCTCTAAAATGCACTGGCATTTTACGAGTTCTGAAGCCTTGTGCAGAAGACAAACTGCTTAATGTTGTTTAGTACAAGCCTTTTGTGTAGTTGGACCAATACTTGTAAAAATCAGTGTGTTTATTTTTGTTACCTGCAGGTTCAGGAGGGATGGCTCTGGAAGGAAATTTTGGTTTTAGTATTTACTTGTGTGATCAGGATTGAATTAATCTCTTTTTAACCCCAGTTTTCTTGTTTGTAAAATGGAGCTGGGTATTTCATTCATATGGTTGTTACAGGGATTAAGTGGGGGCAGTGTATGGAAAGCACTTAAAATAATGCTTGGCTCATGGTAGGCTGTTAAAACTGGCTTTTATTTTACTACGCTTGGACCTATAAACAACTATAATAAAGAAGTAGATTGTTGATTACAGAGGCACCTCATCCTTTTGCTTATGCTGAGATTTTTAGGAATTTTCAGTTTACTTTGAAATAATTATAGATTCACAAGAAATTGCAAAAAATATCGTAGAGCAGTCCTTTTTCTTTTCCAGTTTCCTTCAGTGATAATATCTTATATAACTATTGTATAATATCAACACCAGGAAGCTGACATTGGTACAGTGTGTGTGTGTGTGTGGTTCTGTGCAGTTTTATCATATGTAGATTAGTGTAACCACCACTGTAAAGGAGGCACAAAACTCAGGAAAGATCTCTCATGTAGTTTCCCTTTGTAGCATTAGACAATGCCTTCTCTCTACCCTCTCCACTGTTTCTAACCAATAACAACCATTAGTCTGTTCTCTACCTTTATAGTTTTGTCATTTGAGAATATAATATACTTGGTGTCTTTTGAAGCCAGCTTATTAAACTCAGCATGAGATCATCCATGTCAATGGCTCTCACTTTTTCAATACTGGATAGTATTCTCAGCAAGGTGTACAGTGATTCTTGGATATTAAGGACATTTTGGTGTCTAGTTTGGGACTGTTAGAAATAAAGCTTCCCATTCATAGTTTTTCCCATCAGAAGCAACTTTTTATTTCTTTGAGGAATGTTCTTATTAGGTCATGTGGTAAGTACATGTTCAGGGTTTGCTTATTTATTTATTCATTTATTTATCATGTTGCCATGTGTACTCTTTACATTCCTATTAGTGACTTATAATTTTTTTTTTTTACATCCTTGTTAGTATCTGGTGTTGTAACTATTTTTATTTTAGTAGTTTCAGTAACTGTGAGGTAATTATCTTATTATGGCCTCATGGCTAATGATATTAACCAACTTTTTTTTGGTCTATATTTATAGAGCCTCAGCAGTAAAATTTATTTCTCGGTGTTTTTGGTTTTTTTTTTTTTTTTTGGTGTCAATTTTCTAGTCAAATTTCCTTAAAAAATACTTTTAGAATTCTTTATTGAGAGTTACTTGTATATTACAGGTATACTTTTTTTTTAAAATCTACTATTTGGTTTGCAAATTATTATGCTTGCTTTTCTCTTGGTTTAACAAGGTGTTTCACACTGCAAAATTAGCAACATTTTATTGACTTTTCTTTAATGAATCATTTTTGGGTGTTGGTCTCCCCATAGAAGCTTTATAATTTTATTTTTTGTGTTTAAATCTGTTGTCCATTTGAATTAATTTCATACAGGTGTAAGATTATGTTGTGATTCTTTTTTTTGACAGGGAGGTGTCCTCTAGACAAACAGTCACTGTAGCACTTTTGAAAAAGCATATTGTTCTTCCATGATTTGTTCTTCACCCTTATAAAGTCACTTCTGCAGCTGATGTCCTGGTTTGCTTTCTAGTGCTGTGATAAACACCATGACCAGAAGCAGCACAGGAAGGAAAGGGTTGATTTCACAGGTCCGAGTCCACCATGAAGGGAAGTCAGGAGCAGGAACTCGAGGCAGGAACCTGGAGGCAGGAACTGAAGCAAAAACCACAATGGAGTGCTACAAGCTTGCTTCCCATAGTTTGCGCCATTTGTTTTCTTACATCACCAGGATCACCTGCCCAGGTTTGGTACTTTCAGTCATTAATCAAAAAGATGTCCCGTAGACTTTCAATCTGATGGGGGCATTTCTCAGTTGAGGTTCCCTCTTCCCAGATGGCTCCAGAGTATGCCAAGTTGACAAAGCTAACCAGCACAACTGGTGGAGAGGGAGGAAGACTAGAAGTTTCAGGCCAGCATGGGTTACAGAGCAAGTTCCCAGCCAGGTATATTGGTAGAGAGCTTGCCTAGCTTTCAAAACCCTGGGTTCAGTCCCCAGCACTGCCCAAAACTGGGTGTGGTAGCATTGGTTGTAATCCTAGCACCTAAAAGGTGGAGGTAGGAGAGTCAGAGGTTTAGGGTCATCCTTTGCCACATGTGCACTTGAAGCTAGCTTAGGACCCTGACACCTTGTTTCAGAACAAAACAAAAATCAGTTCTGCTCTTATTTTACAAGTTGGTAAGATTGGTTTTCATCTTTCAGATTATGGGGAAAACCTCAAACACATGAAAACCATGTGGGATGTAAATTCTATGTCCACAGATAAACTCTTATTGGAATACAACTGTTCATTTCTATATACTGTCTATACCACTTTTTGCATTATAGTAGCAGAGTAGGAGTAGTTGAGGCAGAGACCATATGCTCCACAGAGCCTACTGTGTTCTTCAGAGAGAGTTGGTCACCTCTGACTTGAGACATGGGACGTGACTAAGAGACATGTTCCTGCACATCAGTCCAACAGTACTCAGTCCAAATTCATGTATAGGCTAATTTCAGATATTACCACTTCAGACATCTGGCATTGCTCATAAATAGTTAAAAGAAAAATTGGGTATTTAAATACTTGCTCCAAAATAGGAAGTAAAATGATTTTCAGAGATGAAGTAACATGCTTGAAATTTCCTAATGGTAGAACTGAATATTAGTCTCTTAAGAAAAACAAACACCTAGGCAAGGCGGTGGTGGTGCACTCCTTTAATCCCAGCACTTGGGAGGCAGAGCCAGGTGGATCTCTGTGAGTTCAAGGCCAGCCTGGTCTACAGAGCGAGATCCAGGACAGACACCAAAGCTACACAGAGAAGCCCTGTCTCGAAAAACAAACAAACAAACAAAACCCAAAACAACAACAAAAAAAAGAAAGAAAGAAAGAAAGAAAAAACCCAAAACAACAACAAAAAAAAAAAGAAAGAAAAACAAAACACCTCAGGATCCAGTTTGCTTTTTCTGTTATGTACATTGGAATTGATTATTTATTGGAATTTATTAAGAAATATTAAAATATTTGCTATGTCTTGTAAGCAGTATGCTTCAGTCTACCTAAATAGCTACCTGTATCCTTTGGTCCATAAAAGCATAGACCAAAGATATTTCATCAGAAGTAATAGTTTTTTTTTTTAGTTGTTCTTGGTTAGTAACTATGATCTTACTATATTAAGGAAAGCACAGGAAGATGATTGCCTAGCTCTTGACTCCGCCATCATTAAACTCCAGGATTGCTCTTATATGAGTCTTCATAGTTAGCTTTCCTGTTTTTCAGTCTTGACCCCCTTCTTAACTGCTATCATGTGGAATTATTCTGTGATACCCAAAAGATACTGGGTGTGATAGCACATTTCTGTGATTCCCAGCATTTGGGAGGCTAAGGATTGCTAGTTGTAACAGGACCCTGTCTCAGAAAATAGAAAGATATAGATAGAAACACTTGATTTGTTTTTGTGGTAGAAATGGGGAATTATTGGGATATATTGAGTGTGTGTGTGTGTATGTGTATATATATATATTCTCATTTATCAGCAACTTCAGAAACTTTTCCCCTATCCACCAGAGAGGAAAATATTGTCAGTAAGGCATGAAAACTTTTATATAACATAATAATGCCAACTTTGTGATCATGAATTGTAAAGGCATTATATGTAGTAAATGTAGTAATACTTTTCTTTATTGGGACCTCACATAGGCTAGCATCTGAAGTCCATTAATTGTTACTGGATAGTCTTAGTTAATAATCTGCCTGAGTGTTTAGGGACAGGTTGATAGAAGAGGTGGAAAGGAAGAAAGTCTACTGTACTGTAGGAGAAGAATCTGAATTTTGGAGTTAGATGGGTCTGAGTTTTGACTGTCAGCTGCTAGCTTTGTGACCTAATAAAAGTTACATCTTGTTTCAAATCCTGCTTCCATCTTTGAAAAAGAATTTCTGTGTCTACTGGACTGAATGTTGGATTAAGACGAGATAATATTTATTAGGATCTTATTCAAGCTTCTATTAGACATTTAGTGAGTCATCTTTTTTTTCCCCTCAGACTTTCTCCACTTTTATGTTTCATTTGTGGTATACTATACCATACCCTGAGCCAGTAATTTCTAGATTTAATCTGATATTCCACTTGTTGAAAAGCATTTCAAGGAATGTTATCCAACCCTTATGATAATGATAAGATAAAGACTTGTGTGTCAGACCTGTGATGAAAGACTCATTCTGTTTAATCTTTGCAATGACTCTTAAGATAAACATGAGTGTTAGTGCTATTTTAAGGCAAGAAAATAAAGGTTTAAGGGGATTTCTGAGTTTGTCCAGATACTAATAAGCATCAGAGCTGAGATAGTTATCCCAGTTTTAACTGTAAAGCATTCAGATGGGTACTTTTTGTTTTGGTTTTGTTTTGAGGCAGGATATTGTGCTATATATAGCCCAGGCTAGCTTTGACCCCACAGCTCTCCTGTCTTACTTTGGGTTCTGGATTACAGGACATGTAAATAACCAGCCTCAGTTTGCCCTGTGTGTGTTTGTACCTGTTCATGTGGAGGCCAGAGGTCTATCTCAGTAGTCATTTTTTATGAACCTTCCACTTTGTTTTTGAGACAAAGTCTCTCCCAGGGACTTGGGGCTCATCTATTAGACTGGCTGGCCAGTGAGCTCCAGGGATTCTCTCTATTGTTGGGATTCCAAGCACTTGACACTATGGTTGGCTTTTTTAGGTGCTTGTTGGGGATTGAACTCGGTTCCTCCTACTTGTGTAACAAGTCATTCACCAGTAGAGCGCTTGTAAATGTCATACTGCCTTTATGTTTCCACCATTTGGGGGTGAAAATAGTAATTAACATTTATTATTTGTTATAGTCTAATATGCCAGGTACTTTACATGCATTTTAATTTATCCTGTACATTTTTTTTTTTTGTAATCCTGTACATTAACATTGTGGTTGGCTGATCCAGCCCCAAGAAGATTATGCTAAAGTTCCAGTCCTTTTTTTTTTTTTTTTTTTTTTTTCGAGACAGGGTTTCTCTGTGTAGCTTTGCGCCTTTCCTGGGACTCACTTGGTAGCCCAGGCTGGCCTCGAACTCACAGAGATCCGCCTGCCTCTGCCTCCTAAGTGCTGGGATTAAAGGTGTGCGCCACCACCGCCCAGCATCCTGTACATTTTTATAGGAAAATACTCTTGTCTCCCTTCCTCCATTTCATAAGTGAGAAACAGTGAAGTACAGAGATTCTAGTTTTGCAAAAGCCCAAGCTACCTCACTGTGGCAGTGCAAAATGCTACAGCTACTTAGGAAGACCATTTGGCAGTGTTTTACTGTATGTGATACGGTAGTTCACATACTATTTGGTATTTACCCAAAGGATTTGGAAATGTATACCTACACAGAAATTTGTAGTAGCTTTATTCATAATTGCCAAAAATTGAAAACAACTCAGATAAAATTGACAAATTGTGGTACATCCACAGTGGAATGTTATGCACTGAGTTCTCACTGAAAAAGCCAAACCCATCAAGACGATATAAAAAGGTCAGTGGTTGCTGGTAATTAGGATGGAGGGATTTATGAATAGTCAGGTCACAGGATTTTTAGGGCCATTAAACTGCCCACTATAATATTGTAATGGTGGGCCCATGTCAGTTTCATTTGTTGAAGCAAGAATGTGCAGTACCAAGTGTGAACTGAACCGTAGTTTGGACTGTGAGTTGTGGGTGAAGAAGATATGTCAGTGTGTTCAGTGGTAGCAAGTGGACGACACTGGTGGGACCTGTTAATAGGGGTGTATAGAAAATCCGTATAGCTTCTTGTTAGTTTTGTTGAAAACTTAAAAAAACCAACCAAACCAAAAAAAAAAAAGGAAAAAAAAAAAGCCCTTCAAAAAACCAAAACATGATATTTTAGGCTGAATGTGTTTGTGTAACTGTAATGGTAGCATCCAGCAGGCTAAGGCAAGAGGATCATGAATTCAAGGCCAGCCGAGCCATGTGATAGGTTTAAGGACAGTTCAGGGTAAATAGTGAGACCCTTTTTCAAACAAAACTACTCCTACAGTGGAAAAAAAAATAGTCTTAGGAAGTGGTAGAACAGGGTTTCTACCTAGCTAGCTGTTATTTAGCATAAAGGTGTGTGTGTGTGTGTGTGTGTGTGTGTGTGTGTGTGTGTGTGTGTACAGTGTTAAAAACAGCGACTCAAAAAAAACCCTTGGCTTTAAGGAGCTGCTTTTTGGTTTCCATTTTAATCAGGTTTTTATACAAAATTGTAACTACCCTCAAGAGAAGCACAAAGAATTTATTCCCCCAGTACTTCTGGCATTTGGGAGACTGAGGTAAAATGACCTTGAGTTTAAAACCAGCTACTTTGAAAGGTCCTTTCTCCAAAACAAAAAGAAAGAATTAAAGTAAAATAATTTTTAGAACACAACTTTAGTTCTTTTTTTCTTTATGATTATGATAGGAACAATTATTTATTTATGATAATTTATGATAAGATACGAGCAATTATTGTTTGCTTTTCTTATCTTCCATGATAGTTAGGGATTGAAGGTACCATATCTCCTAAGACATAGTTTTCAACAAGTGTATGTGTACGTTAGTGTTTGTGTGCTTGCCAAGTGTTCTACCAGTGAGCTATAACTTACCCCTTATTCTAATTTTTTTTTTTTTTTTGCCTTAGTGAAAACTAGACTAGTGTGATGTTAACTAGGCTATTTGATGATAGATGGTGTTAGCTAATTTGAGGGCTTTGGTGATAATTTGATGGATTCTAAGTGTAATGACCTTTTGAAAGAGAGCCAGCAGCTTGTTCAGATCAATGTCCCTGTCTTTCTCTGTAGTACGACATACTTTCTGTATATTGAGTTTTAGTTTGATACATAAAGGCTTTCCTTACTCTAGGTGAAGTGTAGCTTGGTTCTTGGCTGTTCAGAACTGATGTGAGGGCTAGAACGCCCGCCTATCCTAGCTCTGGGAAGAAGGGTACAGTGAATTGCTGTCCCTGCAAAAGCAAAACAGCCGAAGAAGACAGCGAGAGAAACCAAGCATGAGGGTCAGCAAGACCCCTCGCTGCAGACAGGATACACAGCAGAAACCTGGAAGACACATGAAGCTGGCAGGAGACGCCCTCCATCGAGCTGTCCTGACCTCCACAGGGCAGCCATGCACATACACACAACAACAATAATAAAAAATCAACAATAAAACTGAAGACAGGAAATTTGAACTCTTACACTATGGAGAAAGAACTCAGAAAGTGACTTCATGAATGCATTTTCTGTGGGAAAACTAAACCACTGTACTAGAAATGGAGAGATCATGAAGCAAGCCTTTGGGCATTGACTCTCTCTCTCTCTCTCTCTCTCTGTCCTCCCCCCCCCCCCCCCCCCCCCGCTTCCTCTCCCTCTCCCATAGACTTTTAAATAAATAATGTTTTTTACTCAAAGCAAGGCAACTGGCATTCTCCTCCTACAGCAGCAGTGGCTGGCTTCATATAATAACCAACAGCGTATGGATGCTCAGGCCGTTCTCAGCTGGTTGTCACTACTGCAATTTAAGAATGAATTTTGTTTATTCATGGAAATTCATTAGCAAATAGGAGATGAATGGCCTCAAATTTATCTACAAAGAAAGGCAGGCTTTCTGTATCTCAGCCTGAGAAAAAGAGTCTACATTTGAAAAACAGGATTAGCTAAGAGATAGATTGAGCTTTGTAAGATTACAGTAATTTAAGGTGCATTTCATCTTTTCTTTTTGAGGCTGTGTTACACTAAATGAATTTTTTTTTAAAAATAATAAAAGAGGTTTTTTTTTTTTTTTTTTTTTTTTTTTTTTTTTTTTTTTTTTTGGCTAAAATCAACAGAGACTTGGCCAGGTAGAAATACCACTGGTAAGCAAATAGTAATATAGAAAATGCCTAATAATCAAGGCACTTCCTTCAGTGGCAGATCTAGATAATAATTCATTTTTTTGCACACCTCTTCTAAAACTTAAAACTTGGTATTTTTCAGAGATATTCTTATACCCCCCACCATGAAATTACTAAAGGATTTAGTAGGGGGTAATTAGATGAGTATTTTTAAGTTGGTTTAACCTTTATATTGAGTAGCATTTTGTTCCTTAGGAAAATTGCCTAAATTACTGGTTTGCTATTAGGAAAAATATTTAAATTAGTTTTATTTGGTTCAAAATATAAATGACTTGAGTGTTTGAATTATGATCTAGATGTATATGGAGTAAAAGATTGGTTATATTTTCAGTTACCAGTATAAGAAATCTGATTTTATGTATGTTATATATTTACATTATAAGTGATGCTTGTAAATGAAGAGACTTCTTTTTATTGTCTCCTTCCCTCTCCTATCCTTTCCCCCCTTTTTTTTTTTTGAGGCCATTTCTCATTCTGACTCTGTACTCCGGGCTGGCTTAGAGGTCCGTTCCCTCTGCCTGTGCCTCTTGAGTGCAGGAATCACCAGTGTGAACCACCATGTCTGGGTTTTTCTGTTGCTTTAAAAGCAAGTTTCAAACACATAGTACATTGTTTTTATACTTTAAAGACTTTGACTTGCATTTTAAAATATTTTCTTTGAATTTCATAACTGTGGTAGTATATGGTCATTTGGAAAAATTTTTAAGTGCTTTTATATAGAGTCTTTATACTAGTTAGTATTTATATATTATGCCAAGTAAGTTCTTTATAACTGGGCATCTATTTTAACTTAATTGCTTATGTTGGAAATATTGTTGCTTGTAGATGAATTCTATATAGGGAATGCTAGACTATATTTGAAGATTAGTTAGGACTATAGTTATTTAATCACAAAGATTATTATTATTATTTTTTGGCCAGGTATATTTTCTAACTACTAAATAAAAGATGTCTTTCTATATTGGGCTTGTCAATATAGGCTAATTAAAAACTTGAGTCAGTCTTTAAATTGTAGCATTAACATGTTTATTATAGAAAATTAGAAAGTACAGATAGGCAGAAACTATAAACATTTATAATCTTCCTACAATTCATTGGCAACTATCAATAATACCTTAGCATACATCCCTTTATATATATATATATGTTTGGTTTTTCGAGACAGGGTATCTCTGTGTAGTTTTGGTGCCTGTCCTGGATCTCGCTCTGCAGACCAGGCTGGCCTCGAACTCACAGAGATCCGCCTGGCTTTGCCTCCCAAGTGCTGGGATTAAAGGCATGCGCCACCACCACCCGGCATATTTTTGTATTTTTTGTATACAGCACATACACAAATGAAGCAGATTTTCCCTGATTTTAGATCCTTTGCTTATCTTTAGAAATTCGCCCCTAGCTCTTCAAATGCCCAGCTCTCTTTTACTATATACTATTACTAATTTAGAACTCATTCTAAATTTCACCTCTCAAAAAGACCTTCTCCAACATCCAGACGGCCTTTTTAACGATCTACTACATGGAAGGACTGTAGCTGTTTGATCGTCTCCAGCTAGATTATAAGGCACAAGAGAGTAGAGAAGATGGTGTCTGTGCTGCAGTCAGCACTGTGGTCCAGAGTACCCAGCACATGGTGCGTGCATTCTTAATAAATTCAGGTGAATGAAAGTCTAATCAGAAATGGAATCAGAATAAATGCAGGGTAAGTGCTCTGGAATAGAAGGCAATATCTACTCTTGAGCTCAGAGTACGTACAGTCTAGGAGAGAGGTGGAGAGGAAATGTGTGGAACCTGGAGTGGGAAGTGCCAAGGTGCAGGTGGAGAAGTCACCAGTACAGGCTTGCTAGAAGAGTGGAGTGTGAGCATTGGTTCCTTCACTCTGCAACCGAGAATGGTTGAGGATACGTTTGCAGTGTGTAACTGTCAGAGTTTAATCACTGTGTTAGGCATTTCGGAGGAGTCTACTGTTGTTGTTTTAAAATATACTGTCATGGCTATCTTTGTAGATCTTCCAGTCATTTCTTAGATAACTTTGACTTGGAAGTTTATTTCCTGGATCTGGAAGTTTATAAATATTTTCTAGGCTTGTGGTATATATTACCAAATTGTCACTTGTGAAAAATTTATTTATTTTTTATAAGGATTAAGCGTTTTGGGGTCTAAAGATTTTCTAGTTATCATTTATCTGTAATCTTGGGCAAAATAGCTTTCCCAAGATTATGTACTCTCTGTACTTAGTGTAATATACTTATTATATACTTATACTCTATATACTTACCCAAGAAGTATACTCTCTATACTTCCCTTTGCTCCTCCATAAAACAGTATGGAGAATAACTTCATCAGCTAGAATGTACAAGTGAAATGCTATGTCAAGAGTGCTGTGTCCAGAACCTGGTGCAGAGTAAAGCTTGTCACCGTTGGCTGGGTTTGCCTCTGTGTTTTCTTGCTGTCTGTGTGTTGCCTTTCTTTTCACTTTTTCCCATGGGAAGAAGAAAAGGGCTTCTGTTTCAGTTCCTTTTTTGAGAGTCTTGCTGTAGAGCCCAGACTAGCTTCCAACTCTTTAATCTTTTGTCAGCCTCCCAGATGCTTGAATTACAGGTGTGTGCTACCACACCAGGCTTAAAAGGATAGTGTAAAGTTTGTCTTTTCTGAAGAAAACTGATGATCACTTTTAAGAGACAGCAGGAAAAAGGGGTGAGAAAAATGTAGCAAGACACAAGGGGAAAAAAGATTAGGAGTAGCAAGAGTACTTGTGGAGAATAGTATGTAGGACCAGCAAGGTGAACGAACAGTAAAGTCAGCTTCCATGAGAATGGGAGTGGCAGCCTGTGTCATCAGTTTCTGTTTCCTAGAGTTGAGTTGCCTTTACCCCACCCCACCCTTGCAAGACAACATATATTTTAAAAGCCAATTTGATAGGTAAAAATAGTGTTTTATGGCTTAATTTGTCTTTTTTTGGCTCATCTATGTATACTATAATAGTTAATAGACTGACAACAAACTTCAATTTAGATTTTGAGTAACTGAATAAATATTCCATATGGTGTTTCACACTACTTCAATGTTTTATCTTTATTACGAGTCATATTAAATATATCCTCGGTGTGTGTGTGTGTGTGTGTATGTGTGTGTGTGTGTGTGTGTGTGTGTGTGTGTGTATTGCTGGGGATTGAATCCATGGCTTTGCACATAGTAAGTGTTACATACCACTTAACTATAGTCCAGCAGTACCTCACTATCAGGTTTTTTTTTTTTTGTATAATCTGTGACCCAGAATATTACTGTATTTTAAGATCTTTGTCTCATTTTTGTTTCTAATGATAAAAGATGTAATGACAAATTCTCAGAAGTTAAGAAGTTACTTAATTTTAGATCAAATACCTTAAGACACATGTATATTGACACTGGTCCTAGCAACTAACTTATTTTTAATTATTGTGGCCAGAAACAGCAGATGAAAATGGTAAAACCCAGAGAGCTGATGATTTTGTCTTGAAGAAAATAAAGAAGAAAAAGAAAAAGAAACACCGAGAAGACATGCGAGGAAGACGCCTTAAAATGTACAATAAGGAAGTACAAACCGTCTGTGCTGGCCTGACCCGCATCAGCAAAGAAATTCTCACCCAAGGACAGCTAAATAGCACTTCAGGAGTTAATCAAGAGTCCTTCAGGTATCTGAAGGATGAACAGCTGTGCAGATTAAATTTGGGCATGCAAGAATATCGGGTGCCCCAGGGAGTGCAGACACCTTTCACAACGCACCAAGAACACTCTATTCGCAGGAATTTCTTAAAAACAGGTACTAAATTTAGCAACTTTATTCATGAAGAACACCAGTCCAATGGTGGTGCTCTTGTCCTTCATGCTTACATGGACGAACTCTCATTTTTGTCTCCAATGGAGATGGAGAGATTTTCTGAGGAGTTTCTTGCTTTGACATTCAGTGAAAATGAGAAAAATGCTGCCTACTATGCTTTAGCAATAGTGCATGGAGCGGCTGCTTATCTCCCAGACTTCTTGGACTACTTTGCTTTTAATTTTCCCAACACTCCAGTGAAAATGGAAATTTTGGGCAAGAAAGATATTGAAACAACCACCATTTCAAATTTTCACACTCAGGTAAGGTAAAATTATTGTTCAATTGGATAGTAAATACAATATCTCAACAGTATTAACGTCATTGTGTTGCATAGCACACACCTGCTCACATTATAAAAATTCCTGGTAATAAAAACACTTCAGCCTGTCTGTTCTTCAAATTATAATTCCTAATTGCTAGATCTTTGGTGTAGGACTTGCTACTTGCTTCAAGAAATGCTTTATACATCATTGTGAGTTACTAGATACCGGCTTGAAAATGAGTCCAGACTTCACATTCAGGTAACACTAGTGTAGAGTATATGCTTTAGACGTAATAGCCTCAGGGTAACATTAGTTAAGACTCTGATACCAGAATAGAACACTTAAGGTATTGACTTACTTATTTATCAGGTTTTGCTTAAGTTCTTTCAGTAACTTGTTGGTAGTCTGTCCCAGAAATACACCCATGTGTGTGACTTGGGAATGTCACTGGAGAGACCGCCATTACCTCTGCTCCTTCTGCTTGTGCACTGTTGGAGGTAAAGCATTTTCTAAAGCCTTGCTTGGGCAGTTAGGCTTAAGTCAGCAGGGAACTGTTCCTTTCTCAGCAGTTTTTAGCCAAGCATTCCTTTTGGTGGAGTTAGTTACTGTAGAGATTAAAAAGACTAATGAATCTGAAGGTTTTTAAAACTTTTTGTTTTGTTTGCTTTTCTCAGAAAGATTGTGAATATGAATGGGCAGTACTAGGTTCTGTACTGTAGATATTGTGATTCAAGTTTCACTTTTTACAGATTTGTAGTCTGCTTTTTCTGGTTTTATAGTGATTTACTGCCATTCTTTTTCCTTAAAATTTTTTTGAGGTAAATGAAGTTCCATAATCCGACTCTCAGCTGCTTACTTATAGTGGATTCAAGCCACTTAGACTTGCCTGAACCCTCCTCTAACTTGAATTTTTTAGTGAGTCCTACCATCCTTGCCTCCAACGAGGGGAGTATCCAGTTTAGGTTTATGGACTTCAGAATTTCTCTAATTGAAGTTCTCTCTGCAGTAGAGAGAGCAGGAGCAGCTAATCTGGAGAGGTCGCAAGATGAGTCTGCCCAAGATGTTGGAACTGGATGTGCAGTAAAAGGCTTCGTCTTGGATTTTGGCCTTATTACCACAATCAGGTACCAAAGTACAGACTTTTGTAGTAGATTTTCCTTTCTTTTTCTTTTTTAAAGGAGCTTTGCCCGTTGAAAGTTCAAAAACCCTACTTTTATAAATCCTGCAGAAGAGACAAGAAATAGCTCTAATCTAGTCTGTAGTTACAAAGAAAGGTGTTGCTGAGAGTGGATTTTACTTACATGTTCCATCACTTTTTTTAGATTAGAGAAATAAATTTTCTATTTTGACAGACCAGCAAGCATATCTGAAAAATAAGTCAGAAATTTGGGGGGAGGTGCGGTTTTGTAAAGGTGACTTTTTAACTTTCATACTAGTCTATAGATTGAGTTTGTGTGTCAACAGACAGTAAGTTCTCAGACTAAAGACATCTCAAAATGGTATTCCCTGCTGATTTTTGTCCTCCAATTAATTTTTTAAATGGAGCTAATATTTAAATGACTGTACCAACAACTTACCTTGAGATTCACTTTGTGGTTTATATAATAAGTACTCTCAAAGAATATGTTAGATTATTATGGAATTAGATATTCCTACTTTAGCTACATAGGAGAATTGAAGACTGTGGGTCTTGTTGCTCTTGGTCTTCAGGAACTTAAGTTTTGTATAGCCCATGAAACTTGAAATTTGCATTTGTAAAATCTTTGATGGATGTGGAGGTGGAGGCTAACACATTAGTTCACATTTATTCATGGCGTGTAAAGATGTTTTTACATTCATATCTGAATATTGAAACAACCAGGAGGTAGGTAAAAGCAATCTATCTCTGCTGTCCATTGAAGAAACTGTTCATTCGTTATACAGAGTCATCCATTTAGTAAGTAGAAGAGTCAGGATGGAAACCGAGGCCATCTGACTCCTTACTGTGAGCACTTGGGAAGAGATTGGTGCTTTTATTGTGTAACATTGTGGTTATGAAGTTGTGTCTCAGCTTAAAGTAGGTGAAGCTTTGTTTTTAATCTTCTTTAAACAAATATGCTTAGATTATGGGAATTAATTGAACATTTGGGATTTTTGGAAATCTGTGTTTTGTAGTCTTAGGAACTTCTCTTAAACGATAAATAAATCCAAATAAAAATTGGGGTTTCTTTTTGTTTGTTTCGTGTGTGTGTGTGTGTGTGTGTGTGTGTGTGTGTATGTTCATAGTTTAAACTTGTAACCATAATAATTGTGTGTGTGTGTGTGTGTGTATGTTCATAGTTTAAACTTGTAGCTATAATAATTGTCCATGACAGTATTTCAAGATAGGTTTCAGCTTTTATTGAGCACCTACCAGGTACTGGACACTCTATTCTTTTTTTAAAAATAATTTATTTATTTTTATTTTATGTGCATTGGTGTTTTGCCTGCATGTATGTCTGTGTGAGGGTGTCGGGTCCCCTGGAGGTAGAGTTACAGACAGTTATAAGCTGCCATGTGGTTGCTGGGAATTGAACCCAGATCCACTGGAAGAACAGTCAGTGTTCTTAATCACTGAACCATCTCTCCAGCCCTTGGACACTCCATTCTTAAAAGGACTAACTGGTAAGTTTAGCCTAGTAGGGAAATGAGTAAAGTAGCAATTACAAAACAGTTTAAGAAGAATAGAGGTGTGCACAGGGGAAACCCTGTTATTGAGGGAGCAGAGTTTGTGGTGATTTTAGAAGGCATTTTAAGGCATGCTATGCTTAAGGAGGCTCTCAAAAGTGGATCAGTATTAACTTTGTATAGCCATTCTTAATCAAAAGGAATTTTAGCCTATGCAGATAAATAGTCTTGAGAATGTGCCACATCCAGGCAGCTGCAAACGGCTTGATGAAGCAAAAGGGCGTTCTGATCGTTAAGGGTGGCTAGAGTGAGCAAAGAGGGAGGGAGAGAGAATAAGACTGAGGGGTGGTCAAAAGTGTGAAGAGCTTTATGTGATATACTAAAAATCTTTTTCTAAAGGTAGTGGGTATTATTAGTGACTTTTAATAGGGGCAGTACAACTAATTATACTTGGGAAGATTAAAGGGCAAGGTAGAGAAGGAAAATGAGGAAGAAAGTGAGTTTGGAAGCAAGAAAACTGATTAGGTTACTATAGTAACTAGAGAGAAAAGTTCAATGTCCAAATTGATAGCAGTTTTGGAGAAAAGAATAAGATTTGAGAAATTATTAAATGGAACTTAACTAGGTTTAGTGAAAGAGGGCTAGTTTTAAGATGTGGCTTAGAGAAATAGGAAGATTATAGTGATATGGAAAGTTAATATGGGGCTGAAAAAGCTGGTGTCTGGTAAGGGTTAGGGGTGTGTGACTATTTCTGGCCTGCTATTCAGTTCCCAAATAATGACGCAGAGACTTCTTATTAGTTATGAAAGCTCCGCCTATAGCTTAGGCTTGTTCCTAACTAGCTCATTTAACTTAAATTAATCCATTTTAGTTATCTACATTTTATCCCATGTCATTACCTCTCTTCCATTTTGCACCTCCTGTTTCCTCTCTGTGTCTCCTGGAGTCTCCCCATTTCTTCTTCCCAAAGAACTCTCTGTCCTTGGAAGTCCCTCCTAATCTCTTTCTGCCTAGCTATTAGCCATTCAGCTCTTTATTAAACCAATCAGAAGGCGCCTTGACAGACACATCTTCACAGTGTAAACAAATATTCTGCAAAAGGGGTGCTGTGGTATTTAAGATATCTTTTTGATGTACTCCTAACCTCCACCCCATCTTTAGTGCGGGAAATTGAAACCAGGACTTTGTGTGTGCTTGGCAGGTGCTCTTCTGTGGAGCTTGTAGGCTCCAGCTGTTGGAGATATTTTGAATTGGAGGTGTACATTTGAGCTTATATTTAGAAAGATTTCTTAGTAGCTTCATATGCAGATCTAAGGTTGGGAAATGCAGGTCTTGGATTAATTAACATGTAGGCAAACAAGAGATGGTAGTAGAATGAGGAAGAGGTGAAGGTAAAGGTCTAATATACCTTCAGTAAGTGTGAGAATTTGGGAAGAGACCAAAAAAGGAAGACAGACTAGATGTATTTCCTAGATTTTAATGGTAGTGGAGTGATTAAAAATTATAACATAGTGCAGGTAAGATGGCTCAGTAGTTATAAACACTTGCTATGCAGTCATGAGGCCTGGAGTTTGGATCCTAATCCCCATTTAACTAGCTGAGGGTCTTGTAAACATTTGTAACTTCAGCTCAGAGATCTGATGCCCTCTTCCAGCCTTTGCATATGAAGAGGCATACGTACTGCACATGTGCACATGCACTCACAGACACACATAAAAAGATCTTTAAAAAATGATACAGTGTATGATGGGTCAAGTAAGATAAAGATGGAAAAGTGTTAGGTGTATGAGTTACGAATTTAATTGGAAACATTTCAAGACAGTACTTTGCAAAACACTGGGGAGGTGGTGGTGATGGTGGTGGTGGATTTTAAGTATTGTAAATTATAGCTTTTCTTTAGAATCTTGCTATCAAAATGTGCTTGAGTGTTTTTGGCATCACCACAGTGCTTGTTAGAAACGTATGCTCTTGCTTTTACTGAGATTTTCCAAATCAAAATCTGCATGTCTGAAGATTCCTCAGATGATTTTGTGCACATGAGGACTCACTAAGCTCTGCTTGAAAATTTTGTTCTCTAGCAGGAGTTGTTGTTAACATAAACAGCACATTCCAGGAAGGATTTACTTAATAAATGTTAAGGATGGTAGGTTAAACAGAGGTGGACAATAAATAGCTACCATAAGTAGGCTCAAGATATCCCAAGGTAGTTTGGAACCCTCCTCATTCCAGATCACCACAATCACAGGATTCTTAATAGTCAGTTAGCCTTTTAGAATCTTTAGCTTAACACAGGCACCTCTTTCTCCCCTCAGAACTTGAGCTCATGAAATAAACTGTAGGCTTGTTTTGTGTAAGTAAAGTTAGAGCTTCTATTACTTTTATGTTTTTAAATTATTGTGTTGGGTCAAGCTAGGATCCATGTATAGGTTGTTTTTGAACATTTTATAATCCTCAAATATTTTAACACTCCAGGAGGTAAATTCATTATGTCAGTTGGAACTCCAAACTGATCCTTGTTTGATTACTTAGCTCCTAGGAACTGCTAAAGGCTAGCTTTGTGAATTTGAATTTCTAAAAGAACATGCATTTATTAAGACAATAAGATGTTTTTAAAATTTTTAGGAATACTCAGTTTCTAATTTTTAATTGGTTATTGGCTAAGTATAAATTTGGACCAAAAATGTTTGAATGTTTATGGAATCTTTAGATCAGTTAATGGAGAAATAACATAGAACTGGAGTTAAAGATGGTCGGAGCTGCCATGTGGACGCTGGGAACGGAACCCAGGTCCTCTGGAAGAGCAGCCAGTGCTTTTAACCTCTGAGCCATCCCAGTATAGCCTACATTTCTAACACTCTAGAGGTCACAGGCCTTAAAATCTATGACCTGCACATGAAAATGGTGACAAACTAACAGTATAGTGAGGTTAAAATGAAAATTAGCTTAAACGCCACAGAGCTGGCTCACTTTATAACAACTAAATGGTTGAAGGGCACATATGAAGAAGGATAATGGATGTATATTTTGCAAGGCAAATGTTCATATTTTAAGTTCTGATATTTTTTTTTCCTCAAAGAATTTCTGTACTTAACGATTGAAAATCTCACTGAAGGGCATACTTAAAAAAAAGTAGTTAGACATGTTTTTTATACTGTGTCATTGGCCTGAGTAAGACCATACCTTTTAAACTTTATTTGGGTAGCAGTACTGGCAAATGTTACGTTTATAGTAGTAGTATTCTAAAAAATAGTACTATTTTGTAGGATTGGATTATCCAACTTTATTGTCTTGTTTTAGAGAATAACAAAGAAATTATTTCCCTATCACGGGTTAGGGTAAGGCTTATTAGCTCCCTAACCTTTGATTAGTATATTGACATTTTTAACGTTGATAATTGTGATGAACAGTGGAATTAGTAAAATGGTATGTAATTGGGAAACAGCTAAACCCTTGAAGAGCTCTAAGCACTAGTGCACTGTATAAAAGGGAAAAGTAAATATTTGAAGTTGCTGCCTTTCGAAAATAAAACGCATGCATAGCAGCTCTGATTATTTCCTCTCGTTCTCAGTACAGCTTGTAGTAGACTCACTTGGACCCACTCAGTGCTTGTCCATGGGATTTTATTTATTTATTTTTGGTTTTTTATTTTTAAACTATGGCCATGACATGCTCCTTGCTAGCTAGCTCTTATATCTTAAATTAACCCATTTCTATAAATCTATACAGATATGTGGCTTGTGGCTTACAAGTATCTTTACATCTTGCTTCTCATGGCGACAGCTAGCAGCATCTCCTGACTCAGCCCTCCTCTTCCCAGAATTCTCCTTGTCTGCTTGTCTCCATGGGATGTTTTAAAGAATGTTTTTCTACTCATAGGTCACAAGGTTAGGAAGATTACTGGCTTTTTTTTTTTTCTTTCTGTTTTTTAAACAATCAGCTTAAATAGGCTTCTCCCTGAAGTACAAGTTCTGTGGACAGTGCATCCCTCCTCTACACAGGGTTTTCAGTATGGTACATTTCAAGCTTGGTGTTCTTCTGAGTCTTAGTGGATGGTTTTAGAAGTTGTGTGTATTGGATGCACAGTGGGATTTCTTTAATTTTCAGAAATGGTATAGGATAACTTCAATGTTGAGTTTCTAACCTAGAGAACCATATGTATGTTGATGTAGAGCAGTGTGTACATTGAGAGGTAATTGGTTAATATTTTGTGACTATTACAAACATACCAGGTTCTTTGAGTGCCTGCTGAGCATGGTTAATTCCACAGCCTTCTCCTGATTTTACCAAGGTGGGGTTTTCCCTCTTGCCATTATGCGGTTCTGCTTTCATGGCAGCTTTATTTTGTTCTGCTCAGTTCTCTTTCCTTAACCTGCTTGCAACACTCCTGACATGTTTCTCCTCTACCCGCTGTGCTGTAATATACTTTGGGAAGTGATAGAACTCAGCTGGTTTTTTGCTTTCATTGAAAATGTCATACTCTCAGATTCTTTTGGAGATTCCTATTCATTAGATCTGGAGTAAGTCTGAGATAAGTGCCCCAAATGGTTCAGTGTCTGTAATCAAGGGAATTTTAGAGGCATTGTTTTATATCACATTACCTACCATATTGTAATTCTTTTCATTTGCTCTGTAGGTATAATCTTAGAATTTCATAACATCTTAACTGAGGCATATCTTGTCTAATATCTATATTGTACAAAATTATTCTAAAATATCTTTCTGGGTTGGTAACTTGGGACTTTATCTCTTTATAAGGTTTTGTGAAGACCTGCAGCATTGCTTAGGAAAGTCAGCCTATTTGCCTATTGCCTGTTCTTCAAGACTGAGAATTTGACGTTGTTAGTTATGTGGGGTGTGTGTGTGTGTGTGTGTGTGTGTGTGTGTTTGAACTTGTGTGTGTAGGTCAGAAGTCAACATCACGTGTGTTCCTCAGTCATTCTCCGTCTTATTTTTGAGGCAAGATCTCTCACTGAACCTAGGCGCTCACTAATTTTGCTAGACTGGGCAGCCAGTGAACTAACTCTAGGAGTCACCTGTCTCCTTGCCAGCACTGGGATTACAAAGTTTTGGGGCTCTGAGGTCAGGTACTTGTTCTTGTGTAGCAAACACTGTATGGACTGAGTCATCTCTCAGTCCCTCTTCCCTTCTCAGTCTCTCAGAGAAGATACTTGCATTCTGCATTAACTGTTTTGCCTGTTTGTGTTCTGGATCCTGACCCTCAGCCTGCTTCACTTTGTATTTGTTCATTTGAGACAGGGTCTCATGCTTCACAGACTGGCCTTCAACTCCCTATGTAGCTGGAGATGACCTTGAACTTCTTACCCTTCTGTCTACTTTCTGAATGCTAGGACAGGCCGAGCCTAGGATTTCATGCATGCTAGGCAAGCACTCCATTAACTCACCTATTTCTTGAGCCCCTGTTGTTTTGTTTTAAATATACATAATATAAGCTTTGCCATTTTGGCCATTTAAAGTCTGTGATTCTGTGAAATTATTACATTTGGAATGTTATATAATCATCAGCACTGTCCGTTTCCAGAGATTTGTCCATCATTCCAAACAGAAACTATCCATTTGCTCGGGATCTTCAGTAATAATAAGCCGTCCCCACTTCTCCAACCTTTGCTTCCTCCATTTTATATGAAAAGGGGATAAGTTATGTAAATGAATTGCTGCTTTGTATGTATCCTTAAAAAGACAAGTTTTTCTTTTCCTAAAAGCAAATCTTTGTCTTGAATTTGTAGTTTATAATTTTCACTAATTCCTACTTTGCTATGATGTATATTTTGAGAATCTGCAGTTAAATTTAGGTTCTAGTACTAGAGTGGCTAGCAACCTTGATCATCTGTAGAAGGGGAGAGAGAGAGAGAGAGAGAGAGAGAGAGAGAGAGAGAGAGAGAGAGAGAGGAGAGATATGGGTGGTCACACTGTGCTTTTCATGGTATATTTTTAATCTAGTAGATGGCCCAATGTCTATCACCTTAGACACTTGTTTATACTGGTAGTTCTCCTGGTGACTCTTGTCTGACTCATGTCCAGTTTATATCATCATTTATATCATCATGACTATCACTCTGGTTCTGGGAGCCTGACCTTGAGTTTTTGGTAACCAGTGAGGAAAAAAATAGCCTCTGATAATCCTCATTTCTTTAGACAAAAGGCCTAAATTTGATATACCACCCTAAACGTGCAATAGGTTCAGAGGTCTACTATAGATTCTGGGTAGGTCACGTTAGGCAAGAGAGAAACAGAGCATTCACCACAGCATGAATTTAAAATAACTTGTAACTTTTACTACTATATCACATGCCTTCTTAGAATCCTAGTTTTGGTTCAACAACATTATATAAGAATATGCTTAAAACTCTAGTTCGTTGATTGTCAGCCTCTCTGTGTTAAAGGCATCGAATGTTACAATTCTCTTGTTCTTGGGCATTTACTGTATTAGAATGTTTCTGTGTTGTAGGAATTAAATGTCTATTCACATGTATATCCTGGGATTTCTACTTACATTTTTCTTTTCTAAGATTTTTTTTAACTGCTGTTGGGATTCAAATAAGACCTGACACGTAGGAAGTCTTTGTTCTATGCCATTTGGTTGGTAGTTGAGATCGGTATGGAGTTCTAGATTAGAGGTGATTTTCTTCAGTTTGTAAAGGCACTGTTCCAGGAAGTGTTGCTATTGAGGAATCCATTGTTGTCGTTATTTCTGTTCCTTTTGGGGCTTTTCTATTCCTATTATCTTCCCTCTAAATTTGAAGTTTTCAACATTTCTTATAAAAATTGAGAATATTAAGGGTAATATGCTTTGAGATGAATTTTTTAAGTACTATGAAATGTATCAGGCATATAAAGGAATATAAATAAGTCACAAGCAGCTGGATTCATATGTAACCCAAGAAATGAAACTGCATCAGTGCAGTTGAACTCTGTTCCCTCTGCCTTTTCTATATGGAAATATATTACTCCATTTGAGTACATTTTCTATTACTTCTTTTCTTTTTCCTTCCCTCCCCTTTCCCCCTCCTTTACTCCCCACTCCCATTTACCTCTCCTCCTCTTCTTTTCCCTTCTCCCTCTTCACCCCCCATTCACTCTTTTCTGCTGGGGATCGAATGCCGACTCTTAGGTATGCTAGGCAAGTGTTCTACCGCTGAGCAGTGCTGCCAGCTTTCACTCCTAGTTCATTTCCTTCCCTCAGCCTTCATTGTACTTGTTTTTGCTGAAGTTTTTATTGTTTGTTAGCTCTCCCAATTGATGGTTTAATTTATTTAATTTTTTTAACATTTTTATTACATTGGTTACACACATAAACATATATGGCACATATATGTGGAGGTTAAAGGACAACTTAGGGAGTTTTTCCTTCTATCATATGGGTCCTGGGCCTTGAACTTAGCCCATTAGGCCTGGTGGCAAGTGTCTTTATTCTTGGAGTATCTTCTTAGCTTTAATTTCCTTTTTTTTTCCCTCCGAGACAGGGTTTCTCTGTGTAGCTTTGGAGGCTGTCCTGGAACTCACTCTGTAGACCAACCAGGCTGTCCTCGAACTCACAGAGATCCTCCTGTCTCTGCCTCCCAAGTGCTGGGATTAAAGGTGCGCGCCACCCACACCCACCCACGCCCACCCACGCCCGGATAATTTCCTTTTTTGAGTGGGGACTTGTTATATTGCTGTGGCTGTTTTTAATCTCTTGGGCTCAGGTTGGTCCTCTGATTTTTTCCTTTTATTATATAGTTTTCTTCTTGTATTGTAGATAAATTTTAGCTAAAATGGTTTGAGAAGGTTTGTTTTTGTTTGCTGTTGCTTTTAAAATAGCTTTCTGTTATTCTATCATGAATGTAATGCCCTCTCTTATTCCTCTGTTGAAATTATTTTAATTATTAAATTAATCACATTTTCTCTTATGCTTTCTTACTACAAATTCTGTTTGTCTTAATGTTCTGTTTCTATTACAGGTTTTCTTTCAGAGTGATCTGGTGTTCTGTTCACATGTAAACACGAGTTACCATGAAACTGCAGTCACATAAGAGGGACTTGCCAGTCTGTGACTCAGTAAGGAGTCATAGCATTCTGAGCAAAGCTCCAGTTATCAGGGTTTTTCTCTGGGACTTTTAATTTCTTTAGCTAAGAACCATTACATTTTTTGGCCAGGGAGTTAGACTATCTTACAGCACTCTCTTAGGACTCTTGGAGCTGACTGTGGAAGAGAGGGGAGGTGATTTTCCTTTCTAGTCCCATCTCCTCTGCCTCATTCTGAGAAGGATGCTTGCGATTACCGCTGGTGTCTACTTGGATAATCCATCTCAGTGTCCTTATTTAGTCATACTTTATAGTCAGTTGACATTCACAGATTCTGAGAATTCAGAACCTGCACACCTTTGGGGTGTTTACCTAACCTGTCCCATGCTTCAAATTCATGGTGTCCAAGACAGAAGATACCATCTTCCCACCCAAACTTCCCTTCTAGAAGAGTGAACCTTCTATCTGTTTGTAAAGGATACAAATTAGTAGTAATCCTTGATACTTTTTCCTGTTTTCTGTCAGGTCTAGTCTTTTTCTAAGTCTGATAGTTTAATCTCCTTGGTTTTTTCTATATTGCTTTTCTCTCAACCCCATCTAAGATCAGTTCACCTTTTTTTTAAAAACAGATCCTGCCTCAAGTTTATTTGTAAAAATAGCATGGGGTCCTGATCATCTGCAAACAGTGTGTAGGTGTGTCACACCAGTCTATCTGTCTTCACATTGGCAGACAGAAACCTTTTCTATGGGGGCCTTCACAGGGTCCTGGGCACCTTTGGGAGCCTGAGCTGGAGCAGAGGCCTCTGCATTGGTTTGAACCTTGGGCTTTGGTTGGCTGAGCCTACCACCCTTGGTCATGTAGCTTCTAATCCGCTTCCCGAGCTTGGGGTGAGCGATGAAAGCAAGATGGCTGAGCTTGCGGCTGAGGCCCTTTGGCATCTTGGGCTTCACTGGCCTCTGCATGTGCACTCACTGCCTTTGCATTGTTGGCCTGCATCTTCTTCAGGCCTTTCTTGTTGTGCTTCTTAGCAAAGCGCATGTTCCTCAGGAACTTGGGGTCGACCCCCTTAAGAGTTTGTATCTTTGTCACCGGGGTTTCTTGATGCCATTTCTGTGCGGTTTTCATGATTGGTTGTGTGTGGCGTGGTTCTTGGACTTGGCCATGTCCGAATGGTAACCGGTGGCTCCCAAAGCGCCTGGGACCGGAAGAGAAAGAGCATCAGTTCACTTCTTTTGAGCAGTTTCTTACTCGGAATATTATAGAATTCTCCTAATTGGTGGTGTCCCCCCCCTTTTCCGAACACTAAAAAAATAAAAGAGAAATAAATAGGCAAATATGGGAGTTTGAGGATGTAAACCCATGTGGTAGAAGGCTTGCCTAGCATGCAAAGCCCTGGGTTGGATCTCAGCACTGTTAACTAGGTATGGTAGCATATACCTGCAATCCCAGTACTAGGAGGTGGAGGCAGGAGGACCAGAAGTTCAAGGTGGTCTTCAAATACATCATGTGAGTTATTTGAGTCCCTGCTTTAAAAACTGACAAGCATTAGCTGAGTGGTAGTGGTGCATGTCTTTAATCCCAGCACTAGGGAGGCAGAGGCAGGTGGATCTCTGTAAGTTAGAGGCCTACAGAGTGAGTTCCAGGACAGCCAGTACTATTTCACAGAGAAGCCCTGTCTCAAAACAACAACAACAACAACAACAACAACAAAAACAACAACAAAACCCAAACCTCACAAAAACCAAGCAACCTGACAAGCATGGTTTTCCATGAAGACACGTACTATAGTTCTGTGTGGGTGCTTGAGGTAGGGTCTTGAGCTCTAGAATTGGAGGTCAGCCTGTACATACAGTAAGACTCCCAACTCTAAACGAAGACAGAGGCAAGCTGGGAGCTTCCTCTTCCTTCAGACCTAATGGGTTACCAATTTTTTGTTTGTTTGTTTGTTGGTTGGTTGGTTTGTTTTGTTTTTGCCAGGGTTTCTCTCTGTATCCCTGGCTGTCCTGGACTTTACTCTGTAGACCATGATGGCCTTGAACTCACAGATTTGCCTGCCTCTTGCCTTGCAAGTGCTAGGATTAAAGGTGAGAACCACTATGCCTGTTGATACACACACACACACATACACACACATACACCTTGGAGGGAGTAGTTCTTAATATATTTTTGACTCTTTCTAAACTTATTCTCATATTTTAGCTTAATGTTACTTTGAGGGACATTTTATACTCTGGATTGAGATTCCATACTCTATCATAGTGTCCCATTTTCTATTCTGAAGACCTTACAGTTTGAATTAAGTATTTTAGATTAGTTTATGTCTTTCCCTACTAGACTATAAAAGGAGTCAGGAATAGGTTTGCTATGTCTGTGTTGAGGGCAGTCCCTGACATATAATATAAATTTATAATTCTTACTCTTTGTTTAAGATTATATAAATCTACTCCCTTGTGCTAAAATTCTTAGTCTATTTTTTGTTGCTATTATAAGCTAGTAAAGTCCAGGTACATTATAAAGACAAAAGGTTTATTTTTCGTTCAATATACTAGGTATTCAACAGCAATGTCACTGGCATACGTCTGGCTCTGTTCTAGGTGAGTATGGTCAGTGGCCATGTGGCAGAGGGATTCAGAAGAGGTGCCAGCTCACTTTTATCGGTCTCTTAGGAACTTTCTGTGTCCTGTCTGTCAACTTTCTGTGACTGTGGTATTCTCCAAGGTGATGTTCCATTGTTCTAATTATCTCCACTAAGTTCCACCATAGCCCAGCATCACCACACTAAGACTGAGCGTTTAGCGCTTTTTGAGGGACAAGCCTTTAGACTCAAAGTATTTGAAGGCTGTTGTGTTCTCCTTTAATCTTTTATTAATATTTTAAAATATACTTTAAGTTGTGCTTCTCTCACTTGTATGGTTTGCAAAAAATCACCATGATTATTCTCTTTTGGCTGTAGTGTAGTGGTAGACTTTTTTTCTTAAGTACAGGTCAGGCTATATAATACGCCATTTTCATTTATGCAACTAAAAATACCATAACAAAGAGAATCCAGATTGGTGTCTAGGAAAGGAAGTTTTCTTCTATGACAGTCTGGAGTTTAGCAACACTGTTTCACTTTATCCAGGATCCTAGTTCCTTCTGTCTTAAAGTTTGGCCATTCCTTCCTTATTCTATGCTTGGATGTGTCTGGCTCTATATTATTATCACCCAAGGTTCTGCTAGCAAAGAAAGAGGAAGTGAAAGACAAGATGGTTCCTTATGAAAATTGTACTTCTAACTTGTGTCCTATTGGCTATAACTTAATCACAGGGTATACTTAGCTGCCAGGGAGCCTAGCTCACTGGCCATATGCCCAGGAAATTCTCACTAAAAAGAAGAAATACAGAATACTTGGGAATAATTAGGTTTGCTTGTTTGGCATCAGTTCACACAGTTGGTGCATGTTGACTGTGCTTATAAATGCTGTTCATAGTCTGACTTGTGTTACTAATTATTTAAATAACCTACAAAAATTGCATATTAGAAGTTTTAATGCAAGCAACAGTGTTGATCAACAGCTCTTCTCTTTTCTCTCTCTTTTTGTTTGCTAGAGTATAATGGTTGATTACTCTGTTTCTAGCCTTAGCATATATAAATTCAACAAGTATTTATGTGAGACGTGTTGTATTATAGATACACTGCAGTGAATGATACAGAGTTTATATTTAAACACACTGCCTGATTTTTCATGTGAGTGCTTTAAAGTGGGCTAGGTAAATTTTTATATTTTATGTATTTATTTTAATTAAGAATTTTTTAAGTCATTTTACATACCAAACAAAGATCCCCCTCTATGGTGGTATTCTATTTGTACTGAAATGTGATTTTAATTGTATGGTAATAAATAAAGTTGCCTGGGGGTCAGAGCTGTTAGAACCACAGAAAGAGTGTGGCGGTGGTGGCGCACGCCTTTAATCCCATAGATCTCTGTGTGTTCAGGGATACAGCCAGCATTGGAGACATACACCTTTAAGACCTGGAGGGCGGTACTTACAGGCAGTGACGAGGCAGTCATGTGTTTGGGTTTACAACCAATGAGAAGGCAGAACAGAAAGACTATTTAAAGACATACACACAGGAAGTAGGTCTCTTTCGGAGAGCTAGGACCACTGCAGGAGGAAGGGTAAGATTTTAGCTCTGAGCTCTGACCTCTCGGCTTTCTCTTTTACATTGGTTCTGTGTTTCTTATTTAATAAGACGCTTGGTTACATCTACACCCCTCTTCTCTCCTCTCACCCCTCCAGCCTCCGCCTCCCAACCCACCTCCCATTCCCTCCTACAAGAAGGTAAGGCCTTCCAAGGGTAGATACACTTAGTAGAGGCAGGTCCAAGCCCCTCCCCCTGCCTCAAGGCTGTTTGAGGTGTTCCCCTATAAGTAGTGGGGCTCTAAAAAGCCTGCTTATGCACCAGGGATGGATTTTGATCCTACTGCCAGGGGGCCCCTTAAGCAGATCAAGCTACAACTGTCTCGCTATGCAGAGGGCCTAGTCCAGTTCTACACAGGATCCAGAGCTGTTGATCTAAATTTCATAGGTTCCCACTAGAACAGGAACTACAGATGCAAGGGCTAGGTAAATTTTTCTTTCCTGTTTCTCCTTCTCTTCTTTACTTTTTTTTTCCTCGACAGGATTTCACTATGTAGCCCTGGAACTCACTCTGTAGACCAGGCTAGCCTCAAATTCAGAGATTCACCTGCCTCTGTTTCCCTAGTGCTGGGACTAAAGGTGTGCAGTCCTCACCCAGAAGGACTGCATAGTATTTTAGGACCATACTGCCTCTATCTAAACTGGGGTGTATAAACTTTTAATACAAAGGACTGTATAGTATCCACTCCTATCTGAAGTACTTACTACTTGATTCTGCCATTGTATTAGTAGATATGAATGGGTAGGATGTTTTCCAGTCCAACTTGGCAGTCCTGGGTTAGGTCTGTGGGTTGGAGTTTGCCAATGTCTGGTCTACGTTAACAGCTTAGGCTTTCTTCCTTATCAACCAATTGTTAACTTCTTCAACCAGGTCTTTAGTAAAGATGTGTTCTGGGTGATTTTTCTTGACTGTTTTGAAATGTTATTCCTAGGTTATTGTAGTTGTCTTCTGCTGCAGCTTAGCTGCTTTCTTCTCTTTCCCCTTTCTCTGTATGGCCCCCCTGACTCAGCTGTTTTTCTTTTCTTTTTTCTTTCTTTCTTTTTTCTTTTTTTCTGGAGCTGAGGACCGAACCCAGGGCCTTGCACTTGCTAGGCAAGTGCTCTACCACTGAGCTAAATCCCTAACCCCCTTTTTTCTTTTCTTAATTTTTTATTCGTTTTTACATACTAACCACAGTTTCCCCTCCCATCCCTCTTCCTGTCCTTCCCCTCCCCCCATCTACTCCTCCAAAAGGGTAAGGCTTCCCATGGGGAGTGAACAAAGCTTGGTACATCAAGTTGAGGCAGGACCAAGCCCCTCTTCCCTGCATCAAGGCTGAGCAAGGTGTCTGACCACAGGTAATGGGCTCCAGAAAGCCAGCTCATGCACTAGGGATAGATCCGGGTCCCACTGCCAGGGGCCCTTCAGACAGATCAAACTATACAACTGTCTCCCACATGGAGAGGGCCTCCTTCTGTCCCATGCAGGCTCCAATCAGCTGTTTTTCTGGCTGGACCTATATATACATTTACAGCCCAGCTCTTTGACAGTTTATTTACTGGTCTTTCCTCAAATGTTCCTTTCCCCCTTTAGTGTTTTGGACCTTTGTTTCTCTATTTTTTTTCAAGTCCTGTTAACTATAAATTAGACTTTCTAATAATGAAGTGTGTTTGTGCACCATGTGTTGCTTGTAGAGGCCAGAAATGGGTGTCACGTCTCCATTACAGAGAGTTGTAAGCTTCTGTGTACATGCTAGGAATCAAATATGGGTCCTCTGGA
Organism: Peromyscus leucopus; assembly: GCF_004664715.2. NCBI lineage: Eukaryota > Metazoa > Chordata > Mammalia > Rodentia > Cricetidae > Peromyscus > Peromyscus leucopus. Next base: position 78,207,114 of record NC_051068.1, read on the forward strand.
AGAGCAGTTGGTACTCTTAACCACTGATTCATCTCTCTAGACTCTAATTCTTAATATCTACCTCTATTTTGTAATTTATCTTAAACCTTAAATAAAAACATGAGATATGACTACTTTTCTTTTCTTTTCTTTTTTCTTTTTTTTTGTTTTTTCGAGACAGGGTTTCTCTGTGTAGCTTTGGTGCCTGTCCTGGAACTCGCTCTATAGACCAGGCTGGCCTTGAACTCACAGAAATATATCTGGCTCTGCCTCCTGAGTGCTGGGATTAAAGGCATGCGCCACCCCCACCCCCCGGCCTACTTTTATTTTCACTTAAAAAGTTTTTGTAATTAAAATATGATTATGTAATTTCTCTTCTTCTCTTTTCCTCCATCCAACATGTCCCAAGTACCCCCTTTGCCCTCTCTTAAATCCATGGCCTCTATTTCTTTAACTGTTGTTATATATAACTATATATGTATATATATTCCTAAGTATATAAATTCAACTTGCTTAATTCATATACTGTTACTTGTATGTATATGATTTCAGGTTTGGCTGTTTGGTCGTGGATAACCAATGGGGGGGGGGCTTTTCCCTGGGAAAGACTATTTTTCCTGCTCTCAGCATTTCTTGTTACCTGTAGTTCTCTGGTCTAGGGTTTAGGCCCCATGAGATTTTCCTTTCCATGTTATCCATCTATTGGTGTTTTCCTTATTCAGATCTATTTAGGTAGCCATGTTGGTAATATTTCATAGATGTAGCTATTCTGACATTTCTAGGAGGCATGGTGTCACAGAAAACTTCCTGTTCTTTCCAGACCTCCTTCTGCTATGATCCCTGAGCCTTAAGTGTAGGAGTTGGGTTGTAGATGTGTAAGTTGGAACTGAATGCCATACTGTCATTTTCTATGCATTTTAATTGGTTGTGGTTTTCTATAATTTTTTCCCTCTGTTGCAGGGAGACATTTCCTTGATGAGAAATGAGACCTATTTTATCTCTGTGAATAAGGACAAACATTTAGAATGCATTTAGGAATTATGCTGGTTTAGTAAAGTGGCTGTTGTAAGTTCTTCTCCAAGATCCATCCTTTCATTGTACCCATGTAGTTGGCTAGGTGTCCAGTAGAGGTATGATTTCCCTCTTGTTGAGCAGGCCTTAAATCCAAGTAGAGTTAGTTACTGCCAACGTGTGTGTGCTGCTATTGCACCCTTAGGGATATTGTGCCAGACTGCTTTTTGTAGTTCATAGGTGTCACAGCTAGGTAGGACCTTTGTTTGCTTGGAATCTTCCCTTGGAATCTTCCATGGAGTCTTCCAGTAACATGAAGGAGGCTTTCAGGTAAGGTGTATCTCTTGAAACTCCAGGTCCTATGCCTGAAGTCCATGGTGTCCAACAATAAGGGCTCTTCAACCTCTGGTAGGCAATCAAGGGCAACAACAATACCCATAATGTTTTAGGAGGCTCTTGGACAACACTGACTAACAACTCGGGTTTTGCCTGGCATTGGGCCTTTTGTTTCATAGTCTATGACTCTTGGGAGGAGCATAGTCAGCCCAGATGGAAATTTTAAACTATATATGTTAACACAGAAATGTATTATATGTAATTTTGGTGGATAGATAATAATATAATGCCTTATGGCTTTCAGACATCCTTTCTGTTATTTTACCTATTTCCCTCCATCTGTATTTATCTTTCTTGTCCCTAACTAAAGCATTCCTTATTTCATTTTCCCTTCAGATCACTTGTACTCTGCTTTGCAGTGCATTATTGTCTCTCCTCCCCCATCCATTTTCACTTTCTTGGCTTCTGCAGTTACTTGAAGATACGTATGTGTATTAGTCAGTGTTGTATTGCTGTGAAGAGACACTATGACCACGGCAATTCTTATCAAAGAAAGCATTTAATTGTGTCTGGCTTACACTTTCAGAGATTTACTCTGCTCTTACTATGGTGGGGAGCATGGTGGCATGCAGGCATTCATGGTGCTGGAGAAGTAGTTGAGAGTTCTTCATCTGGATCCTCAGGCAGTAAGAAGAGAGATGCTTGTCTTTCTGGGTCTGGGTCTAATTCTATCCATTTACCTCCAAATTTCATGATTTCAGATTCCACTTTTCTTTACAGATGAATGGTATTCCATTGTGCCACTGCATTTGCTTTTTATCCATTCATCAGTTGATGAATTTAAGTTGTTTCTATTCTTGTATAGTATTAGAAGGACCAGCCTTAATATTAATACTTCCCAGGGGCTCAGAGAGAAAATTACGAATGGTGAGAACTATTTTTGGCAAATAGAATCTCAGCACACCGAGCTCTTTAGTCCACTTGCTTTAATTCCTGTGGGATAACATCCTATTTATACAGCTTCAGTTCTGTTCTCATGCATAGCTTCTTTCTTGCCTGATTTCTCTCTATTCATCTACTGTTCCCTCTAAGTTCTAGCTTAATTCTCTCATCTTAATTCTGCCTCATCTAGGCCCCTTTCATCTCGTTCTTACCCAGCTAGTACTTTCCCATCTAGCTCTTCCTCGTCTTCCATCTCGTCCACATGTTCTCTCTGGTCAAAACCCTTATTCCTCTCCTTCTCTGCCTCTCAGTTCTCCACATTCTGTCCAAGTCCCCCAGGAATCAAGTTATAAACCCAAGCAATAGCAATCCCCTGGTGGAGCCAGGTCACCAGGCTTGAATTCTCTGGGGTCATAAAGGCAGGTAAGAATTTTCCTCAAGCGGTGACCACCAGTCTTTCTTTTACAATCCAAAAGGGAGTGGTAAAAGAGAAGATCATCTGAGTGCTAATGACCAGTTAGCATATCAAAAAGGGGGTCTATGTGCTCAGTCTACATTCCAAGAAGTGGTTAGGTAAGAAGTTAGGGGTCTATAAAGTTAGTAAGGCTATAAGAAAGGAGGGTCTGAGCTAAATTGTGTAAAGCTATTACTTAAGTCCACCAGACCTAGGCGGTGTCTCCTTGTGGAATTTACATTAAATCAGGAGACTAGCATGTGGTGGTCTGGACTGTTACTTCTGTTAGTCCTTGAATGTGGCTAAGGGAGATATCTGATTCCAGTGCTGAAAGGTGAGAAACGGATGGGCTGGGGGAAGGAAGTCTTTCCTGAAGTTCTTCTCCAAATACCTTGAACATATATGTCCGAAGAGTGATCAGTCTACACTGTTAGCAATTTTTAGGGAAAAATTAATTGGGAAAACTATGAAGGCACACACGGTTTTCATAACAGAAGTCAGCTGATATATAACAAGCCAAATAATACCAAATGCTTCTACGAATTTGGCTTCCTCTGAAGGAGTTCCTTGATCCCTTCAGGTAGTGGCTTTGCCATAACCAGCTGAGTTCTTATAATATTTTCCTGCAGCCTGTAGCATTCTGTTATTAGCTATTGTGAACAGAGTGGCAGTGAGTATGGCTGAACAAGTATCTGCGGTGTAGGATGTCGAGTCCTTTAGGCATAACAAGGAGTGTTATAGCTAGGTCATAGTATATTCAATTTTAGTTTTTGATGATCCCCCAAACTGATTTCCAGAGTGGCTACCAGTTTGCAATCCCACCAACAGTGAATGAGGGTTTTCTCTTTCCCACAGTCTCTCCAGCAATTGTTGGTTGTGTTGATCTGTGCCATGCTGACTTGGGTAAGATGAAGTCTCTAAGTTGTTCTGATTTGCATTTTCCTAGCTGCTAGGGACCATGAACATTTTTTGAGATGTATTTTAGCCATTTTTATTCTTTTGAGAGCTCTGTTCAGAGATCCCAAGCTCATTTTTGAAAGTCATTTGTTTGTTTGTTTTGTTTAGTTCTTTATATATTTCTAGATATTAATCTTCTGTCATTCTGTGAGGTTCTTCTTCATTCAATTGATTGCCATGCAGAATCTTCTTAGTTTTTAAGAAGTCTTGTTTGCCAATTGTTGGTCTCAGTTTCTGGGCGAATCTGGTCTAATTTAGAGAATTCTTTGTTATTCCTGTATCCTGTAGGGTACTGCCTGTGTTTCCTTCTTGCAGTGTTAGTGCTTCAGGTTTCACATTGCAGTCTTTGATCCATTTGGGCAAGGTGATGGATACAGGTCTAATTTCATTCTTCTACATGTGAACATCTGGTGTTCTCAGCACCATTCACTGGAGATGCTGTCTTTTCTCCAGTGTAAGTTTTTGTCAATGTTGTCAACTATCAGATGACTGTAGTTCTGTGTACTCATGTTTGGGTCTTTGCTTTTGTTCCATTGGTCTCCATGTCTGTCTTTGTGTCAGTATCATTTTGTTTTTTATTATTGTAGCTTTATCATATATCATGAAGTCTGGAATGGTGATCCCTCCAGCTTTGTTCTTTTTGCTCAGGATTGTTTTGGCTATCCAGAGTCCTTTGTGGTTCCATTTGAATTTTAGGATAATTTTTTCAACTTTTGTGAAGAATAAGATGGAGATTTTGACTGGGATTGTATTGAATCTATAAATGGCTTTTGGTAGGATGTTTATTTTCACAGTATTAACTTTACCAACCCATGAGTATGGAGTGTCTTTCCATTCTTTAGTATCCTTCTCTTTCTCTTCTTCAGAGCTTTAAAGTTTACATTGTAGAGGTCCTTTACTCCCTTGGTCAGGTTTATTCCTAAATATTTTATTTTCTTTGAGGCTATTCTAAATGGGAGTGTGTTTATGATCTCTTTCTCTGTAAGTTTGTTACTGGTGTATAGAAAAGCTATTAATTTTTGCAAGTTGATTATGTATCCTGCTGCATTGCTGAAATTGTCAGTCATTTTTAGAAGTTTTCTAGTAGAGATTTTAGGATCTCTTATGTATATGATAGTTTGCTTTCTTTTCCTGTTTGTCTCTCTTTAATTACCTTCTCTTGCCTTATTGCTCCAGCTAGTAATTCAACACAATATTGTGGGTTTTTTTTGGGGGGTGGTGGTGGTGGCATTACTCAGGCATTTATTCTCTTGAGCTGTTTTTTTTTTTTTTTGTTGTTTTTTGTTTTTTTCTTTAAATTCCTTGAATTCTTTGAAGTTTAAGATTGGTCTTCTAAATTCTGTGTCCTGGGGCACATCTAGGAAAATTTTATTAGCAAACATTTCTATAGGACTGGTGGATTTAGGTGGGAAAGAAGGATACTATTTTGATCTTTAATATTGTTTGTATTTTTGCTGAGAGATCTGTTGTGTGGACTTCTTTTGTCTGTGTTTGATATGGACAGAGCCATTTGGAACAGAATACAGGATATGTAGGTTGGGTTGATCCTAAAGATTGGGTATGGCTTAGGTGGAATGAAGTTAGGTGGACACAGAGGTCTGGGCTGGTATCCAGGGTGTGTGTCCTGATCTAAGCCTGGAGTTTGGGGGTAGATCTGGGGCTTGGGAAGGGTATGTAGAGGGTGGACTCACCTGACAAGACCTTGGTGCAAGATGTGCAGAGTCTGGCTGGGCAGACAGGTTGGAATATGTCTTGTAGAGGGCCTGGAGGGTTATGTGAGGGGGTATGTTCTGACCAGAACCTGGAGGCTGAGGTCCCAACAAGCAGGTGGCCAGACTAGGCTGGAGTATTAGATGTGTGACCCTCACACATGCCAGTCAAGTGCTCTTATTGCTGAACTCTATTCCCAAACCCTTATTGTTGTTATTATTTTAAATCTAGTTATGACTTTAAATCCAACTTGTCCAGTACCTGTAAATTTCATACACTTGATTTCTTTACCTGGAAACCTTGCTTAGATTTGTCTTCTCATTGATCTATTTAGTTACCTAGAGGAATAAGTTGGAATTATAATGGTTGACAGTAACAACATGTGAAAATTGGAAGCCAACAAAGGTTAGAGTGTGTGTTAAAATGTGGCAAATCATACAGTTCTTTTGGAATAATAGATCAGAAGGAACTTGATGAGCCATGAGGATTTTGAGCTTAATGGAACTACTTGAAGCATTTAGAAGAGGAAAGTTGAATGGTAAAGTAGTCTTTCTTCAGGAGATCATTTGTAGGCACTATGTAGGATGATGGCTCATGGGAATCCCTCATGTAAGGACAGTGATTTTGAAGTTTTTGCAATTTTGAAGTCTGAGGTAGAGCTGATGGTTTGAATGTTTCAGGCTTAGGGCTTGCTAGGCAGCTGGGCAAGGACTAGGATAGAATATGAGTGAGAGTAGATCCTGAGGCCTAAGCTAGATCTGAAAGGAACTCGAAGCCAGAGGGGTACTGAGACTCAGAAGGAAGCCTAGGTAAAGCGAAGCCAGAGGCCTAATTCAGTGTAAGTAAGTAAAGGGATGAAACTGGGAAGGGTGTGGTTGTTCCAGAGCCTTTCTCTAGATATGTGAACTTACAGTTTTCCAAATAGACTAAACATTACAGTACTCAAAATCTAGAACTTGAATTTTATAGCACTTTTACTTGCTTGATGATGGTTATGCCACTAAGTAAAAATCTAATAATATTAGTTTGGGGCAGTTACTTGAAGACAGCATTAGTACTCACAAAGGTGTGGCCTTATAAGATGTGAAGCTTTTCTTTATGTGGATGAAAATAAACTTGGTTATACTCATTCTCCTCTTCTGCCTTTCTTCATTCCATCTTCCCTTTAGGTTTTCTTTTTTTTCTCTTTTCAAACAGGAAGACGTGCTTTATTTTTATTTACATCCCATCAGATGCCCTAAATAACTGTGTTTCTGAGCTGTTGGTAAATTGGGTACTGTTAATATTGTGGTGGTTGAGTTATGTAAACTTAAGAGTACTGTGGTAGCTTGATAGCTTTCCTCAAGTGAAGGGTAAGCTTAGGAATATACAATGGACATGAAGGATTAATGTGGCTATGGCATTTTTTTCTTTTTACCCTGCCAGTTTTACTGCTTATTCTGTCTTTTCTCTTCAAAATAAAGTGGTTTCCAAAATTAAATAGTTATTATTAGCGAAACCTGTCTTAATGCCTTTCTTTGAGGTGTTGAGCTTGTAGGCTGACCTTCACATTGAAATAATTTCTGTTTTTTGGCTGACTTCACAGTATGGTTGGGTGACTGACTGATAGTTAACTTGTCCAAAGAACTGACCATTGAATTTTTAGTATGCAGATGAAATACTAATACTGGGAACAATACTCACTTCTCATTCTTCATAATGCATTTCAATCCATTTTCCCTTTCTCTTTCATTTATCTCAGGTCAACAGGACATATTGCTGTGGTACCTACCGAGCAGGTCCTATGCGGCAGATAAGTCTTGTTGGAGCAGTTGATGAAGAAGTTGGTGATTATTTCCCAGAGTTCCTTGATATGTTAGAAGAATCACCATTTCTGAAAGTGAGTATTTATTTAGACTATTAATGTTCATGTCATTATTTCAGTAGACACTTAAATATTAGAGTATTAAGTTAATCATGGTTACTAAGATCAAATTTTATGTAATAGATGGTGAAATTATTTAGAAAAGTATTGGTATTGAATACTTGATTTTTTTTAAATATTACTCAGCAATACAGCTTTTATTTCTTCACATACACATGAGAAATGGTTTTTAGTACTTTTATTTGGATAGGAATTATCTGTAAATAGCTTAAAAAATTTCAAATGTAACTCATTCCTTTGGTTTCTAGATGACTTTGCCCTGGGGTACACTTTCCAGCCTCCAACTACAGTGTAGGTCTCAGAGTGATGATGGGCCTATAATGTGGGTGAGACCTGGAGAACAAATGATCCCCACAGCAGACATGCCAAAGTCACCCTTCAAAAGACGACGGTCAGTAAACGTTAATTTGCGAAAATAAGCAAAACCATTCTTTTTAGTAGGTGGCTTATAAAAATGATTGTCACCTGAGCATGGTTTGGAAACTTGTCTAGATTTTTGAAGAGTTCCTTTAGGTAAAATTTCAAGTTGTCAGTTTCCTAGTTCAGATAACCTGTTACATGGTTATCAGTATCCTGAAAAATTAATTGATTTTTCTTAAAACTTGTATCTTAACTGCCTGTAGGACAAAAGAGCAAATTCTCCCTAGTGCGGTCTATACAAATCTTTGATAATACAGTACCTTTGTATCTGCTTTCTTCTCTCCTAGCTGTACTAAATTCAGTTTCCAAACCATTGTCTCCCATTGACCTTTGCCCTTGCTCTGGTCTTTTTATTTGAGTTCACCCCCTTCCTACCTTCTTCTTTGCCCAGCAGGTTTTAGTAAAGCTTTAGCACTTAACCTTGAACATTGTCACCTTTGTGATGCTTAGGACAAGTTCATCTGATCTTATAACATGGTTCCTTGGTGATCTTTGTACTGTTTTTGTTTCTTAATAAATTTTGGCCTTCTTCAGGTGAGGGACTGTTGTATTTCTCTCTGTCATCATGATGCATTGTAGGAAACCATGGTTTGCTGAGTGAAACGTGGTACTGTTGTGCTATTGTATAAAGCTGTGATAAATCATGTGCTAAGATATTTCTCTTTCACACACATAAAACAAATGTAGATTTACTCCAGCATTTTAGAAAATATCATTCAGTGAGACTAAAAATAATTTACATCTGCTTGGGCTGTGGAAATAGCAATTTAAAATTAGGCTGGGCATGGTGGCACAAACCTTTAATTCCAGAACTCCAGAGGCAGAGGCAGGTGGATCTCTGGGTTAGAGGCCACCCTGATCTACATAGTGAGTTGCAGGCTACTGGGGGCTACATATTGAGATCTTGTCTCAAAATAAATAATTTAAAAAAAAAGCAATTAAGAGCTCAAAATGAGTTTTAATGGATTAGTCTTAACTTTAACTTAAAACTCACAGGAGAAAACTACTAAATTATAAAATAGCTTTAGACACTTAAGATGATCCATGAAAAACCTTGGTAAAAACTGAATATGAAATTTGGGGGTGTAGTTCAATTGATAGACTGCTTGCCCAGCATGGAGGAAACCCTGGATTCCACCCCTAACACTGCATAAATGAGATACATTTGCAGTCCTCTTATCCAGGAATGGTGGAGGCAGGAGAATCAGAAGTTCAAAGACATCCCCAGTGATGTCTTTGAAGGCCATAGTGAGTTGGAGGCCTGTCTGGGATACATGAGACCTGTCTCACAAACACAATATACTAATGCAGTACTTAAAACACAGCAATTAATCAAAACTTTTGTACAGTACTAGATCACAGCAATTTTTATGTATTATGGTGATGGATCTTAAAATTCTAAATTCTTAAGTACTATATGCATTTTGCTGTGTATTTCCAAAAAGAAATGAATGCTTGATTACTTTAAATGTTTTTAAAAAGGAGAAAAAGACTAAAAATATGGCAGACATGCTATGCTAAATGAATATTCCTTTTTCTCACCTACTTTCTGAGTAATTAGATGAACCCTATTTTAGCTTGTTCCTTCCAGCTCTGTCAACTGTATTCACACATTATTGAAGCTAATTTATTCTGCTTTAGAACCATCATTCGATTCTTTTTTTTTTTTTCTGGTTTTTTGAGACAGGGTTTCTCTGTGTAGCTTTGCGCCTTTCCTGGAACTCGCTCTGTAGACCAGGCTGGCCTCGAACTCACAGAGATCCGCCTGCCTCTGCCTCCCGAGTGCTGGGATTAAAGGCGTGCGCCACCACCGCCCAGCCCATCATTCGATTCTTAATGCTTTATCAGCAGGTGCATTCTGAAATTGGATAGATAGCAATGACATTCATATTTACTTAAGATTTGGATGGTAGGCTAAAAATTTATATTCTAAGTCCTGGTATTATCACTCATTAGAAGAATATATATGTCACAATTTAGTTTTATATTTGGATCGTGCTTTTTTTTTTAAAATTCTGTTTTCACTAAAGTTTATCATTATCTATTTTGAGGCAGGATATAATTTTTTTTGCGTGTATTCTGCATAATTTCTAGTCTTTTTATTGCTTAGGAAAGTTTACTTTCTTCTGGAACTATAATGACTTTCTTATCTGTGTGGTTTTCTTATTATGACCCCTTATGTAGCTATTATGAAACCTTTTTTTTTCTTTATGTATGTGGTGTATGTGTATGATATTTGTGCATGTTTGTATGTGGGTGTATTCACCTACCTGTGCGTGAGCATTGGCCAAAGGAGGATGTTGAATGCCCTGATCTGTTTATGACTCTCCATTTTATTCCTTTGAGACCGGGTATCTCAGTGAACAAGGTGCTACACTAGCGGCCAGCAAGCTCCAGTGATCCTCTTTTCTCCACCCTCATAGCACTGGGTTACAGATGCACAAGTGTGTCTGTCCAGGCCTGCTCTGTGTGGGTGCTGAGATCAGAACTCAGGTCTTCATGCTTGCATAGCAAGCACTTTTACCACAGAGTTGTCTGTCCAGACCTGCGCCCTGCCCCCATGGAACTTTCTAGAATTTCTATAATACTGTCAATTAGTTTTATTTATTTTAGTGGACTTATAGTAATTATATATATTATGAGACCCAGTGTGGTAATATGTCTATAATGTATATAATGGTCAAATCAGAATAATTAGCATTTTCATCCCCTCAAACACTTCTCATTTCTCAATGTTGAAAATCTTTCTACTCTTCTACTTTGAAACATAAGTAAATTTCGTAAGTCACTTTACTGCACTATAGAAAAGTCTTCTAGAATATTCTGTCTAATTGAGCTTACTCATGTAATCTAACTCCAGAATTATTCTGCTCTAATTCTCTAGTTTCCATTTTCCAATCTCTCTTTATCCCCGCTCTTTGCTAACCTTCCCTGCCTCTAGTGACTACTGTTTCTCTGTTCTATAAGGTAAACTTTAAGCTTTCTTGTATATACCATTTATATCTTGATCACCTTTGGAGATAGGTCTGAGTTCTGTTCATTGTGGAAGGATCACTAAACAGCTATAAACCTAAGATTTCCCAGCTAAAGCTTTACCCCACCAACCAGTGGCTGTTGTCTTCCTAGGTTTATTTCCTGTGCTTACTCAACACATTTTCAAGAGTCATTCTAAGAAATGGAGGATATGCTGAGTTAGTATATTCTGCAGTTTTCTTTTTCTCTCATTAAATTTAATTGATAATTTAGTTGGAGCATGGAGATACATTTTCCAGTCATTATTATCATTGGATAGGCCCCTTTAAAGATTCTTGTCTGTTTTGATTTCTGGGAGTTCCAACATGCTTGATTTCCTTTGTTCAGTGTGTGTGTCCCCTCCACTCCCTTCCTCCCTCTCTCCCTCACTTTCCTTCTTTACCTTTTCTCTCCCTCCTTGCTCTACCCTCCCACTCCTATTAGCTGAAGAATAGCACTGCTGATTTAAGTGCCCTTTCTTTTCTTTTTTTTTAAATTATATCCTTTTAATATTGGACATCCAATTTTTAAATATATATTTAATTTTTGTATTTTATGTGCATTGGTGTTTTGCCTGGATTCAAGTCTGTATGAGGGTGCCGGATCCTCCGGGAACTGGAGTTACAGACAGTTATTAGCTGCCATGTGGGTGCTGGGAATTGAACCCAGATCCTCTAGAAGAGCAGTCAATGCTCTTAACCACTGAGCCATCTCTCTAGCCTCTAAGTGCCTTTTTTTGTTACTGATTTCTTTGGTTTTATTTGGAAACATTTACTTAACAGTTTTTCTTCTAGCATTTGGATTTTTAAATATCATTATTGTGAATTTTGGTCGTTGTCAGCCTGCTATCTGCAGATAATTGGTTAATGTTTGGTGACCCATTCATACTTTGAATACATCTTTGGACTTATTGAAAATTCTATATCTACTTCATTCATCCTGGCAATAGATAGGTTTCACATTAGAGTGAGTAGGCATAAATATTAAATGGGATGTCCAATTGTCTAGAGACTTGTGTTATTTACATGGCAAAGTCAATGTGTTTAGAAAAGAAGGTGCAGTTTCTTTTTCTGTCTTTTTTTTTTTTTGGTTGAAATTTTATGAAGATGTAATGGCTATAAACAAGAATTTTGAATCAGTGTGATTAATGAAATAAAAAAAATATTACTCTATATGTCAAGAATTCTGGAAAGGTTAGCTTTGGGCACCGTATCGTCAGTAGCTAAATACTAGCCTCAAAGAGCCAGATCATTTCCATTCTCTACTTAATCATTCTTTTTTTTTGCCTAGGCTTTTCTGCTCATTTTGGCTTTATGTTAGTTAGATCGTTTTAGAATTCTTGAATCTGGTTATATTTAATAGAAGAAACTCTTACGCTTCTTTTTTATGAGCTAGAAAATTTCCCAGAGGATTCCTGAGCAATTTCTTTTCATACTGTCAAATAGAATCCACATCGTAGCAGGCATTGGTTTATGTCTCTTTTTGAACTAGTTTTGAATGTTCTGAGAGTTTGAATGAGCCTACTGTAATTTCACAGGATTCATCCAGCTCTACCTCTGGAGCTTATAGATGAGATCACATAGGGAATGATCAGATGCCTGGTGAAAAGTCAGGGACTGTGAGGAAAATCAAGAGGAGAATGCAGAGCTGAGTGGCAGCCATTTTCTACTCCATGGGATTAAATGCCTAACATTCTCCTTCAAGGGGTACTGAGTCTGGCAGAATTTCACCTTTATCTTAGCTACTTGTCTCTTCCCGTGAAGAGACACCAGAATCAAGGCAGTATGTAAAAGGAAGCATTTAACCTGGGTTGCTTCCAGTTTCAGAGAGGGAGTCCATGACTGTCATGGAGGGAGGGGGCTTTGCAGTAGACAGACTATGTACCTACATCCTGATCTGCCAGTTGGAGGCAGAGCGGGGCGGGGGTGTAGGGGGGGAAGAAGGGAGGGAGGGAGGAGACTGGTCTGGGGTGGGCTTTTGAAAACCCCAGTGACACATTTCCTCCAACAAGCCTACATGTTCTAATCCTTCCCAAAACAGTTTCACCAACTAAGGACCAGGCATTCAAATCTATGCGCCTATGGAACCATTCTCATTCCAACACCACAGTCATTAGCCTCCCTTTCTCAGTTTTACTTAATTTCTGCCCCCATTATGCCTGCCCCCTTTGACTCCAGTTTCTCTAAGGTCCATTACCCTTTTGTCTGTTGACCCTTATTGAATAGTCTAGCCTCTTAACAGTCTCTTTTCAGTTTTATAGTCTAAGACATTGTGATTATTTTCCATCATGCAAAATTTGTTTTGTTGGTATTGCTAACTCACTAATTCATTTCCTTTACTATCACCCATAGATCATTATATTTAGAAATGTTTGAACACATGAAAAGCAGAATATAATAAACTCCCATCTTTTTTTTTAATCAATAGCTATCTATTCATGCCTCATTTTTCTCATGTGTATTTCTGTCCATTCTCCCATTTTCCCCTTCTCCTGTCCATATTAGTTCATTTAATGTGGAAGGAGATCAGATGTATGCTCAGTTTGTTGCCTAGAATGTAAGTCCTGGTAGAATGTTTTGAGAGTTGTAAATGGGGTGACTGAGTTTACAGCTTTAAACCTTTAATTATATTGTCCTTGTCTAGAGAAATTTCATGCATTCCGATTCTTCAGTTAAGCCTAATAAGGTATAGTCTACAGAGAAAGAGAGGAAATCATATTAATCATTTTAATATAGTATGTTCAATGCTAATTATCAAAATCATTGTACTCCTCTCAAACCTCATTTACACCTAGTATTGTTGCAGACCTTTATACCTTACTGCTGTTAATTTTGCTGTTTATTTCCTCATACTTTCCTTTGTTTCACAACCAAATCAACTATAGATCAATGAATGAAATTAAAAATCTTCAGTACCTACCTCGGACAAGTGAACCCCGAGAAGTCCTCTTCGAAGACAGGACAAGAGCTCATGCTGATCATGTAGGTCAGGGGTTTGACTGGCAGAGTACTGCTGCTGTTGGGGTTTTGAAGGCTGTACAATTTGGTGAATGGTAAGTTAAAGGAACTAAACTATAGGGTTGACTAATGTCTAAGAAAATGTGGATTCTGTTTAAAAAGTCAGGGACCAATTTTTAAATTGTGGTGAAATACATATAACATAGCTTCTCATCTAAACATTTTTTTTGGTAGAAGTGTAACTACACTGTGATGAAACAGGGCTCTAGAATTTTTTATCTTGCAAAACTGAAACTTGATGCTCACAGCTACTTTCACCTCATCCGTAGATCATGGGAACCATTACTATGCATTCTCTTGCCATTTATGGTGTCTTATAGAAATGGAAGTGTACTTTCCTTTCTTGTTTGCTTTTTACAGAAAGTAATCCTAGTGGGCCAATGAGATGGTTTAGTGGATTAAAGGTGTTTACTGTTAGGCCTGACCACCCAAGTTCAATCCCTAAGGCTCTGACCTCCACACACTGGTATATACACATGTGCATGCACATATACAAATATTAATGTAATATAATTAATCGTAGTGACAAAAGGGAATTATTTTTTATTACACTTATATTTTTGTGTTGTGAGGTATGTGCTACAGCAGTTGTGTGGCAGTTGGACAACTTGTAGGAGTTGGTTCTCTCCATCAGGTTCCTACAGATTGAACTTAGGGAGTCAGGCTTGGTGGCAGGCACCATTACTCAATAAGGCATCTGGCAGTTGCATTTTTTTTTCTTCTTCTCACTCAGCCATTTCTATTAAAATAATGTCCCTCAGAGTTTATCCATGTTGTAGCAAGTGTCAGACTTTATTTTAAGGTAAGTATAGTCCCTTAGGCACATATGTGCATGCACATGCAGACTCATGCATACCATTTTGTTAGTTCACTCAATAAGTGTTTGGTTACTTTTACCATTGGCTCTTTGATTGTTAACATAGGTATGTAGGTATCTCTTTATGTCCTTGGTGTTCAGTACCCAGAAGTAGAGTTGCTAGATAATATGGCAATTTTGCTTTATTACTTTGAGGAACTGCTGTACTGTTTTCTGTAGTGGCTGCTTCATTTTACACTCACTTGGAGCTTACTTAGCTTTTTAGCCATTATTGCTTGAATTTTTAACAACTTACTGATTTTTTTTTTTTTAGGCTTTATTTATGTGCATTGGTGTTTTGCCTGTATGTATGTCTATGTGAGGATGTCAGATCCTCTGGAATTGGAGTTACAGACAGTTGTTAGCTGCCATGTGGATGCTGGAAATTATTGAACCCAGGTCCTCTAGAAGAGCAGTCAGTGCTCTTAACCGCTGATCGATTCTCCAGCCCTGATTTTTGTTTTTTAAAAAAACCTTTTATTGATATGCTTTTATTTTTTTCAAAACTGATTAAAGAAGTACACTCTTAATCTTTAGAAGACAGGCATTTTATTTATTTACTTATTTGCTCAAAGTAGCATTCTAGAAACTGGAAAACAAATTGTCATTTTGCATTGTGGATGCTAGTCCCTAAACTTTGTCTTATTAATATTAGGAGTGACCAACCTCGCATAACCAAAGATGTGATTTGTTTTCATGCTGAGGACTTTACTGATGTTGTACAGAGACTCCAGTTAGACCTTCATGAACCTCCAGTGTCCCAGGTAATAATTCTCACATTCTCATTACCCTTTCAGTGAGACATTGGAAACAGCATCTGGATCCATTTTATTAGGCATTTTATTTTATAATTGGATTTGCAGACAGTAAATTTAACTTTATTTTTATTAAATTCTGTGTGAGCTTCCCAAGCAAAATCTTTGGGATGGAGGGTGGGCCTGAGATGGACCAGTTCTTCACTTCTGGCCATAAGCAGTCTTACTTAGTAATCTCACTGTGCTGTGGTCTCAACTGCAAAATGTCAGAAGATATGAAGGGAAAGATTAAATGTTGCCTTTGTGTGTGGTAAAGATACTGATATAACTGGGCAGTGATGACACACGCCTTTAATCCCAGCACTCGGAGGTAGAGGCAGGCAGATCTCTGAGTTTGAGGCCAGCCTGGTCTACAGAACAAGTTTCAGGACAGCCAAGGATACACAGAGAAACCCTGTCTTGAGGAACAAAAAAGTTACCAATATTTAGCTGCACTTTCAAGAATGCACTGATTCCATAGGTTATCTCAACAGTCTTTTGTTATTAAGAAGAGTAAATATGTAGAAAAGCCTTCCCAATGGTTATGTTCTCTCAAGATTTGATTTTTGTTTTAAAAGTTTGCCATACTGTTTTCCCCTTGAATTAGCATATTTTGTTTGAATCATTACATATTTTAAGGTCTCATGCAATTTCTTGGCCTTTGTTTTAGTGTGTACAGTGGGTGGATGAAGCAAAACTAAACCAAATGAGGCGAGAAGGAATTCGCTATGCTAGAATTCAGCTTTGCGACAATGATATCTACTTCATCCCTAGAAATGTCATTCATCAGTTCAAAACAGTGTCAGCAGTATGCAGCTTAGCCTGGCATATAAGGCTTAAACAGTACCACCCTGTTGTAGAAGCTCCTCAAAACACAGAAAGCAATTCCAAGATGGACTGTAGTTTACCTGGAAAGCGAGAATTAGAAGTTGACTCCCAGTGTGTGAGAATAAAAACTGAATCTGAGGAAACATGCACAGAGATGCAGCTTTTGACAACTGCTCCGTCATCTTTCCCACCTCCATCAGAGCTTCATCTCCAGGATCTGAAGACACAGCCTCTTCCAGTTTTCAAGGTGGAAAGTAGACTGGACTCTGACCAGCAACACAGTCTGCAGGAACATCCAAGCACTCCTGTGTGATATGTACATATTCAAACACATTTTTTAACTTTTTTAAATTTTGATGTGAAGTTATAGTTTTATAACTGGCTTAAGTTAAGTTTTATTGGAGAAATCTTGCCTATAATTCTATAAAGAGAAATGACATTCCACAAATGTCAAGCATATCTTTTTTACACAGATTATGCAAAGCTAAGAGTTGTATCTTATCCCGTTAGTACAGTATGTAATAGTGGGTCTGCTGCTACTTTCTGTTTTAAGGTGTGAGGTAACAATTCAATCTCTTCTTCAAATCAAAACCAGAATTCTCTGATTAGCAGGTTCTCACTTGGTAAATGATTCACTTCCCTTGGTTATATCTTTCCTTGTCTCTTGCCATATTTGCTTTATGTGGTAGAAAGATTTATGGTTTAGTACTTGTGTCTTCATGGCACCTCGTCAGTTTCCACAGTAAAATGGCATTGGTTGCGGGAAAGGCTCCTACATTTGGTACACGGGCAAGTAAATTATTTAGTTCCAGCCGCAAAGAAGACATAGTTTCTAAAGAAAATTGAGTGGCTCTCTGGTTTTTAGCACAAGAGGAAGCACAGCACTTTCTGATCCAGGCTGTCTTTTTGTGTCCGTTATTTAAAACCCAGTGGATATTTCAATTAAACAAAAATCTACAGATGGATAATTCTTGGTTATTCATTATCCATGGCTCATTAATTTTTTTCTAGGCTATATAGTAACTGTGGAGGCTATTTTGAGCAAAAGAGATAATGTTGACCCGTTGTTCTGCTTCCTAGTATCCTCACATTTCCTGTGGATATTTTTTCTAAACTGATCACAAATATCAAAATTAGAGATTCATATCAGTCTTACTGATGAGGCCTGCCATATCTGAGCATCAAACTTAGGAGAAACTATTCTTGTGACTTGGCATCTACTTTTGAAATCTTCACAATTTCTCCGGTGAATTCCTGGGTTTGTTCATTGTTAGTCATGTTGCTATTTTCTAGTAACAGGCATTAGACTTCCATCCTAGAGTTTCAGGTGGGCTGAAGCTTAGGGTCTGGATATTTACTTTGTTTTCAATACAGGCCTTCTTTCAATAGGCTTCCTTCATAGAAGTAGTGGTCTTTCTCTTATTTGGAATGTTCATGTGCTATGCATTCTACTTTCTCTTAGTTGATAACTCAGTAGGCCTTTTATTTACTAAAGGAAGAGTACTCCCCACACCTAAGACCAGATTCTTGTATCTACCTGGTTACAGTGCAATTTGATTTTTTTTTTTCCTGGATGGTGAGATTTGAAATATTTGCATTAACATAGGCAAAAGAAAAAGATGCTGCTTTACTATGTCTGTCACCATGGAACTTAGCTGCATCTTTGGAAATATCAAATATGAATTTTCTCTAAAAATATTCTGAAATAGGTTAAATCTTATATAAATATTACTTTGTGCAATATTGTTGTGTAGTTAAATGCATATTAGCAAAGTATAGAGGTCACTGTGTAAACCGATAGAAAAGTAACCATCAGCAAATACTACAGTGATTAGTTAGAATCTGTATTATTCCTTATATATATGTATATGTATGTATTCTCTGTTACAAAGGATGAAGACAAATAAATAGGGAAACACTTCAATGTAAACCATTTATGAATTGGAAGTGATGTTGCTTTTAGTTATCTTTGTAAATAAGGTAATTAGAATGGTGTGAAAGGTCATGTGATTATTACAGGGGTGTTTTTAAATCCTGTGTATAAATTCTAGTTTATCAAACTAGTTTTTAAGGGACCTTTGAGGGTATTTTTTGTTGTTGTTACTTTGTGGAGAAGGGGTTTATCACAAAATGAATGGGTTTGGGTTATTTCTTATTTTTATTTTTTCTGTCCAGAAGAATTTCATAGAGCTTTACCAGGCTGTGCAAAGAAAAATTCTTCTCAGGCAACCTTTGCTTTTAAAAGTAATCATGAAGAGAAAAAGTTGTTAACGCAAAAAGTTTTATTTTTGTTTTTCTTGTCTTCCAAGATCCGATTTTCCCATCTCCCACTTGCCATCCAGCAGATGCCATCTGTCATCTAAGCTGGTCATTACCTAAAACCAAGGAGACTGTCTCCTGACAGCCAGCACTGTGTGTAATCACTCAGGAACCAGCGGATCTGCAAAGACCTACAATCAAACGCAAATCTCCATTTTCCTTTTTACAAAACAGTCTACCCTCACCTCCAGTATAAACAATAAAAGAATATAAAAATGTTGAAAATCATGTACTAATGAAGTCATTGTATATTAGATTGCAATAGAATGGAAAGAAACATTTAGCTAGTAATGTATCTGGAAACTCTGAATGTCCTATGTGAGTATTAGATTTTGATAGCATGCTTTAAAAGACTGATGAATATAAAAGCAGAAGTTTTGAGGTTCTTGCTGCTTTCAAAACTGTCCTAGTTGAGCGATACAAATGATTGCAACTTTTCTAAATCATTAAACTATTTGGTTTGGTGGAGTGAGGCATGGAGCTGTCTGGCATCCTCGGATTTGTAAAGTAGCGATGGCAGTGACGTTGTAACTGAAATTGAAACTGCTCTTCCTTTCTGGTATGTCATCTGTTGTGCCAACCCTTGAGATTACTTGCAGAATGTGGCTATATGTTTTAGTGCTTTGTGGATCAGAGGGATATTTAAAAAATATGCTATGGAAAGGACCTAATAAACGAATATTCCTGACAGCAAATATAATGATTTTATGGTAACTATTGAAAAGCATAAAAGTCTTCCCCTTTCCCAGAGGTCATTCTGTACTTATCAAGATAGGCTAGGAGTTAGGGTTACGATTCTAAGAGGTGTCCCAAATTCATAAAGCAATAATAACCTCCATATTGGTTCCCTCTTCCAAAGTTTAACTCTTGAAAAATGAATTCTTAGGCTTAATTGTACTTGCCTATTCAGTACTTACAAGTTTTACTGATGCATCATTATTTTTACTTCAAGACTTAGAAAGTGCCCTGTCCCCTCAAACAGTTGAACTGTCAGTTCACTAATATTACAGGCTCTTGTATGGGGAAAGGAACTTATAAATCATTTACTAAACTTTAGGACAGATGTATCAGTCTTAACAGGCATAAAGATCTCACCTAATGACTTGAGAAACTTTTGTTTATTGTTTTTCCCTGTATAAATATTGTCTAGGAGAGTTAATATAGGAACAAGACTCCAAAATCCATGAAAATATATTCCTAGTGAATATATCCTTTATCATTAATATTAGCCCATTATATTTTCATCTGTATTTGCCTTTGAAATTTATTTGTATTTATTGAGGATATTAGAATTACTGAGTTTGTGTCTTTCTAATAAATCTGTTTCATCCTTTCAGTAGCACATGCCAGAGGTTCACATTTGTGCTAAGTTTCATGTTTTCAAGACAGTCTGTAGCTGTATTTACTGGTCATGCAGGTAGAGGAGATGCACAACACCAGTGTTTTTCTTAAGTGCATAAAGGACTTACCCTCATCCTGGAAGTCTGTTGCTTTAAAAGCAAGTATCCATAAATATTATGGCCTTCCATTTTAAAAAATCTTCATAAATTTTTTAGGATCCACTTGTGCATGTAGTTGAGACCACTGTCTCTTAAAATATAGCACTTTTCAATTCTCTCTAAAGAAATACTTATGTACTACTTCTATCAACATGTTGTAAATTTTCATGTAATAGTGTTTTCTGTGACTAAACTTCATTTTGATTGGCAGCTAAGACTTTTTTTTTCCCTGTGGCTTTAATTTATCTAAGAGGTCTTTGCATATAGATGAAATGTATAATTTGCCTGGCGGACTATTTGCGTTTGTGTGGCCTTAGTTTGTTTATTGACATTAACAAGTGTTTTAAAAGGTTTTTAATGAATAGTCTTAAATCTAAATTTGTGTGAATAATAATCCTTTTAACACAGTGCTTTTTTTGTAGCTGTCTAAGTGTTAAATTGTTAAGCTATTTCTTTGTAAAATAGGACAATGGAATGCATAGTTTTTTTTTCCTGTAAAGTATTTTTTTAATAAACAAAGTCTGATTTGTCCTTTACTGATGTTTCATCACAAAATGAATAGCACATGGGAGTTCTCATTGCCTCGAACCTGTACTAATAGCCCCACCCCCACCTCCTTCTTTGTGCCCTATTATCTTTAAGCTTTTGAAGAAAACCTTGGACTTTTCTTTTCCAAAGAAAAGGTCAGAGACATCTAGATTGAGGTGCAACTAGTTTTGAAGAAAAATGAAGCTTGCATTTGTGACAGTTATCCTTATTGCTGCTTAAAATCATTTACAAGTGCTTAGACCTGCCTTAAGCGTTTATTTTGGCACTGCAGGTATTTGGGAAAATGCATGGCCTGATAATGAAGATGGTGACTAAGCTGATGTGGACAGGCTGACTATGGGACACAACAAAATGGGCTCTTTCCCTCATTAAGTTTTGGGTGAACTCTGTAGTTGGGGTGCTTGTCCTGACAGCACTTAGTTCTCAGTAGGCATCTCAGGGTATCTCATCTGTGGTTCTCACAGTCATTATTTCCATAACACAGGTCAGAATCAATTTCCTAAAATCACTGGAAGTTCATTACTGTGAACAGGGACTGAAGGCTGTTTTGGGTTCAAAGTTCTGCCTTGTTCGGCAGCATCCTAATAAAACACTGAAACATTTTACCAGGGCTCCTGGAAAATGATTTGCTACCGTACCACTAATTTTATTTCCCAAAATACTGCCCACAGCCCAGAAAACATCTTCCGTGTGTTCAGCAATGAAGACAAATGATTTTGTTATTAGTGTTGATCTTAGGTCTTGAGTAATTTTTCTTTTGTCATTTACCAATTAGTTGGTCGTTGCCTTGAATTACAATGTTCAGCACTACTGAAGGGCTCAACAGCTTTTAGTTTCCCCCTTAACAGTTAAGGGGGAAAAAGCAGTGGAGACCACTGCCAATGTGTGGGTGAAGTAATTTTTAAAAATTCCTGTGGGTGTTAACATTTTAGTAGGTTTGCATTATGGAAAACTTGCATTTGATACAGTTTTAATGACTTACAAGAAGGCCTGTAGGGTGGAGACTGCCGCATTAGTCGCAAGTGACAGCCTTTATCTATTATTACTAGCCTTACATCACCTTTGTGCTTTGTGCCCATGGCAAGAACGGACACAGCTTTAAGTAAGTGAAAGACAATGGCCTCCGGGAAGAAGCCATTAATGGTGCACAAAAAGTACAGAAAAGAGAGCAGCTTAGAAACCCCGTGGGCATACATTGAGATGGGCACATCCGAGTGCAGCTGCCCTTCCTCCTGACCTCTGCTGGAATCACTAACAGCAGCCTCGACAGCCATTTCCACCGACGTGGGGAAAGCCCCGGTGCGGTCCGAGCCCTGAGCATCCTCTCCTAGGCTCGGGTGGGCACCAGAAAGCCGAAGTCGGAGCGGCTGAGAGCCGAGGGAAGGGGATCGCTGACCCAGGCCGGCCGCCCGCGTTCCAGGCCGCGCCAATTCACAAGCATTTGCCATCCACAGGAACGGAGGACTCGTGCGGAGGGCTCGTGCCCCCCACTGCTTTCTGACCGCGTCCCCCCCAAAGGGCCACGGATATGAAGTAACACCACACTAAACGCCACAGACCCGCACCGGGACCTCTGGACTATCGGGACCAGCCTCCCGGGATCGATGGGTGCCGGGAGGGCCGTCTCTGAGGTGATTTTCCGTTAAGCGTCTAGGGTTCCTGGCGGCGCGGCCGGCCGCCTCCACCTCAAGGAGGCCAAAGCGGCGGGCAGGCGGCCGGGGGCGGAGCCGGAAGGCGGAAGCGGCTGATCGCACCCAGAGCTCGTCGAGCCGCCGCCAGTCCCTCACGGACGACGCGCGCCGCCGCTCCGGCCCGGGGCCCGCTGCCGGGGCCTCCAGCCCTTGCGGGTGCCGAGGTGGCTGGAGAAGGCACCCTGCCCGCTGCCTTCCCCCCACTTCCCAGTTGGTTCCTGGCTTCTCCCATGGCCCGTTCGGTGGCTGACTAGGTCGGGCGTCTGCGGCGGCAGGCTGCGCTCCCTCCGGGCGCCCGGCTGCCTCAGGGGCTGGGCTGGCCGCCGCGGTCTCCATGGTAACGGCCCCGCCGGCGTCCGGGCCTCTGGGGGAAGATGCGGCCTGCCGGGCCCGCCGCCTCGCCCCCGGCCTCCCGGCCCGGCCGGGATCACTGAGGAGCCGGGGCCCGGCCGGCAGCCTGCCCGGCAGCGGGCACCAGGTGAGCCGGCTGCGGGAAGGCGGAGGGCGCGGGAGGCCGGCTCGGGTCCTCGCTGTCCCCGCATCCACACTTGCACCGGGTGGTGCAGAGGCTTCTCCGTCTCCGCTGCGCCCATTCCCCCTCACCCTCCTCCTCTTCTTTTTCTTCCCGGCCAACAGCCGGAGAAAGAGCAGCTCATGGAGAGGCTGAGAGAAGCAGATTTTAAGTCATACCCCAAACGGGACAATAGCCTTCAACAACTAGACTTACTGAGGCATTTCCTTCGTTTTCAGTGAAATCCCACTCTCTGGCTGGAGACACAGATGGCCTCAAATGAGAGAGATGCCATATCGTGGTATCAGAAGAAGGTAACAGCAATATTATTATTATTATTATTATTATTATTATTATTATTATTTTGTAAACAGTACTTCTGCAGAAAAACTCCCACAAATAATAGTGTTACTTTCCTTAAGTTTGGTAATATCAAATATTCTTATATAATATCTCCACATAACTGAAAAAAATTGATGTGCAGAGTCATTATAAACCCAGTTTCGGCTTCCAGGTTGTGAGCTGTAAGTCACCTTTCTCCAGGCTGCATACACAAACTACTGCAATGCTTTGCTTTTCAAATTATCAAACTTAAATTTTTTTTTATAATGACAAAGAATGAAACTCTTATCTGCATGGCTCAGATTGCTGTTACCATCTGATTGAGCTGTCCTTACCTTTTATTCCTCTCTGGTACTCCTATTGATTTTTTTCTTAGGGAGTGGAAATAGCTTTTAGGTGATCTTTAAAATATTTGGGGTGTTGCCCTTTTACTTTCTAGACCCAGTCCTTTGTTTTGTTTTTGGAAATAGCCCTGGAAAGTATGAATTTACTATGTGAGAAATACATTTTCCGGACAACATATTTAATAGACTCATGGCTCTGTGAGGTTTGACTTAGATACAGAGATTGCCTTTGCATCATTTAAATAGCCTGCTCCTTATTTCAGATTGGAGCATATGATCAGCAGATATGGGAAAAGTCAATCGAACAGACTCAGATTAAGGTAAATTGATTTCTTTGATTCTAGCTTTGTTACTGCTTTAAAGAGAAGAGTGGATCATACTTTTTAAAGAATATGCACTTATCCACCAACTGTGCATTCTTTTATTCTTTGAATTTTATAAGAAAAACAGTAGTGCATGGATAATGATAACGGACAGTTGATATGTGGCTTCAGTAGCAAATGTCCCAGGTAAATAGGAATATGTTTTCTTACCTCTTGTCATACATACCATATGACAGTTCAGATCCAGTATTGCCAGACTTTTATTAGAAGCTGGAAGTACATAGTTTTTACAAAGAAATATCCACATTTTTTAAGAGGGTGGTAGTTCTCTTCCTCTCTTCCTCTTTTCTCTCCATCTTCCTCCTCCTCCTTAATACAATCATCACCACTGTACTAATCAAATAAAATTCTTATTTGGCCTACATCTAGCCTTTGGCCACTTTTTTTTTTTTTTTTTTCAGTTACTGGTGTAGAGGCGAGCCTTCAAGTTTTTCAGGTTCTTAAGCTTCTTTGTGCATTATCCTTAGAACTGAGCACAGTTTTCGGTTTCTTCATGATAACCAAACAACCGAGAACTACTGTGTAATTCAGAATGCCAGCTGGTTAATTTGTAATAGTAGAAGGGAGGGTTAAATTTTAGTATCTAATTCACCAAACGGGAACGAGAAATACTGGTGTTGGTACAAATTAGTCATTGAGCATTTGCTGGGTAGCCAGTTGTAATTTGATTTTTTTGAGGAAAAGCCCGAAGAAAAGAATATAAATCTAGATCTAGGGTCTCACTTCCTTGGAAAGCGTTCATAAATGCCAGTACATTCTTGGTTTGGGACTTTTTTGAAAAGATCTGTTGCAGACCTTTATTATCACTTTAAAAGCATGGGTAAGTACAACCAAGAGTGTTCTACTTATTTAAGTTACACTGATCAGACTAGACCTCTGAATCTTTGGTGGGATATATTTAACCATTATCTGTGCATTTCTTTATAAGCCAATCACCTAAAAAGCTGTTTGAGCTACTCAGTACACAACTAACTTCACAATTTCCTACAGCCCTCCCTTATATTAATGGAACATGGGGTTCAGATAAATCTCCAAATTTCATTTCTAACTGTCTAAATCTTGTCTACGTATTCTTCTGTGAATTCGGGAAATCAGATATTGTTTAGTGACCTCTAACATTGTGATCCTTAACAGGTCCATGTGCTTTTGTCTGGGTTTTGGTTTCCTGGTCCTTAAAAGGATTTTACCTTTTGCTGCAGAGTAAGAAATCTCCCCCCAACCAATTTAGATTTTCTTAATTCTTTTTTCTGTGCATCTTACCATATGCCTTTTAGTGCACTCTGTCAGAGTTCCTTGTTAACGTGTGTGTGTATGTGTGTGTGTGTGTGTGTGTGTGTGTGTGTGTGTGTGTGTATTTTGAGAGAAAGCACAGGAGATTGGGTGGGTGGGGTAGGATCTGGGAAGAGTTGGAGAAGAGGAAAATATGGTCAAAACATTGAATGAAAAAAAAAAAAACCTTAAAAAATGTTTTAATGTCCTGAAAAAGATAAGCAGTTCCTACTTTCATGGGTTTTGTGATTAGGATAATGTGAAAAAAACTATGATTTTTTTTTTTTAAAAAGGTACTTAGTTAGATTAAACAAACAAAAAAGCTAAATTAAAAATAAAAAAGGAAAAATTGAAAATGAAAACAAAAAAAAATTAGTATATCAGATCACAGTACTATTTTACAGTGACTAATGGAATAAAGACCCAAACCATATGATTTACTCAGTAGACACAGTAAAAACACTTGACAAAATGTTACGCATTTGTAAATTTATAGTGATGAAGTAAGAGATGAATGTAGGTCCCCTAACTTATTAAAGGCTGGAGAAAAGCCTACAGCAAATGTCACCCTTAATGGATTAAAAACTGTTTTCCCCATAGTCAAGAAAAAACCAAGAATACCTGATTTCTCTACTTTTATCTAATCTAGGGAATTTACAAAAAATTACTAACAGATAAGTTTGGCAAGGTCTTTGGATCTAAGGTTAGTGTGCAAAAATCACTTGAGTTTCTATGTATTAGCTATGGTAAACTGCAAGTATAATTAAGAAAGTATCCCAGCATTTGAGGGGCAAAAGCAGGAGGATTGCCATGAGTTCAAGGCCAGCTTGTGCTGCAGACTGTAAGATCCTGTATCAGAAAAACCAAAGGAAGTGGGCTGCAGAGATGACTTAGCAGTTAAGTGTGCTTTTGTGCAGTCAGGAAGAGCTAGAGTTTGGATTCTTACCACTCACATGACAAGTCCAGCAAACAGTGTCTGTTGCTCTAGCTCTGAGGGATCTCATGCGCTCTTCTGGCCAAAGGTTTGCACACAAGGACATACACACATGTACAGAAATAAGTAAATAAAACAAATAATTCTAATCAGTATAGTATAAAAGATAAAAAATTTTAGGTGTGAATTTTTCATAGAAAGTGTAAGACTTGTATGCTAAAACTACACAATGTTTTCCAGAGGTGTTAGGAAGCAACATGTCTCGTTTATGATCTAGAAGATTCAGTATTGTTTAAATATCAGTTATCTCCCAGTATATTTAATAATATGCCTTCAGGATTCCAGCCAGCCTTTTTTTGGTAGGAACTAATAATAAGTTAGCTCTGAAATTAGTATGGATTGCAAAGAATGAAATATTAAAAATAAATTTTATAAAGTTAGTTGGAAGGCTTATATAATGTGATCTTAAAATTTAGTATGTAAACAAAATAGGGAAATAGTATTGTATTTGTATGATTGATAGATGGGATAGAAAAATCTAGAAATAAATCCATACCTCTTGTTTAATTAAATTTTTTTTTTTTTTTTTTTGGTTTTTCGAGATAGGGTTTCTCTGTGTAGCTTTGCGCCTTTCCTGGAACTCACTTGGTAGCCCAGGCTGGCCTCGAACTCACAGAGATCCGACTGGCTCTGCCTCCCGAGTGCTGGGATTAAAGGCGTGCGCCACCACTGCCCGGCTTAATTAAAAAATTTTTAGAGTTATTTTTTCATGTGTGGGTGTTTTGCCCACTTCTATGTATGTGTACTACATGTGTGCATTGTGCCCACAGAAGTCAGAAGGCGGCTTTGGATCCCTTGGAACTGGAGTTACAGATGGTTGTGGGCCACCATGGGTGTTGGAAA
This sequence comes from Peromyscus leucopus, assembly GCF_004664715.2. NCBI lineage: Eukaryota > Metazoa > Chordata > Mammalia > Rodentia > Cricetidae > Peromyscus > Peromyscus leucopus. The sequence continues at coordinate 78,234,098 of NC_051068.1, forward strand.
CTGAGTCCTCTGCAAGAGCTGGAAGTGCTCCTAACACTGAGCCATCTCTCCAGCCCCTCCTTACCACATTATTGGAATGATTTTCATCTTCTGAGACAGAGTCTTACTATGTAACCCAGGCAGGCAGGGGGCTCTCTAGGTAGTTTCAGCCGCCTTTGAATTCACTATCCTCTGGCCTTACCCTTGTCAACGATGGGACAGATACACTAACCATGCTTTGCTATAAATTTGATTTTAATAAAGATGCCCATCCTAGTTTTCTTTCTGTTGTTGTGATAAAAACACTTACCCAAAGCAACATGAAGAGAAAACAGTTTATTTGGCTTATACTTCAGATCATCACTGAGGAAAGTCAGGGCAGGAGCACAGCCCAGGAGCTGTGAGGAGCACTGCTTTCTGCTTGTCGGCTTGCTCACAGGCTCATGCACACTTTCTTGAAAAGCTCCAGCTCCACCTGCCCAGGAACGGCACAGCCTGCTGGACTCTCCTCCCACATTAGTCATCAGTTAAAACAGAGAGGGCCACAGATCCCTGGCCGGTCTCTCAGGTGATGCTTCCTCAGGTGACTCTAGACTGGGTCAAGTTGACAGCTGAAGCTAACGAGGACAGTGCAGAAAATTCAATAAGGAAATGATGACCTTTTCAGTCAACAGTGCTGAAATGGTTGGTTATAAACTGTAAACATGATCTTTTATTTCTTTATATAACAAAAAATTGATTATAGATTTAATTATAAGAAATTAAACTAGACTCTCAACTCATGTGCCTAGGCAGCCCTGTCATTCCCTTCCCCTAGCTGGCAGCTTGGGGGTGGTGTGATGCCTGGAGTTACTATAAACGATGTTAACCAGCAGCAAGTTTGTCAGAGCTCTGGCAGCCTTCAGAAAGTCCAGGAAGCTGAGAGTCCCTGAATGGGTGGACACAGTCAAGCTGGCCAAACATAAAGAGCTTGCTCCCTGTGATGAGAACTGCTTCTACACAATAGCTCTTTCCACAGCACAGCATCTGCACCTTTGCTGTGGTGCTAGGATTAGCTCTATGACCAAGATCCACAGGGGGCAGGAGAGAAACTGTCAGGCTTAGCCACTGATCCTGAGGCTCCAAGAATGTGGCCTGCTGGGTCCTCAACGCCCTGGAAAGGCTGAAAATGGTACAGATGGACAAAGATGGGTGCCACAAGATAACACCTCAAGGACAGAGAGATCTGGACAGGATCGCTGGACAGGTGACAGCTGTCAGTAAGAAGCATTAATTAGAACAAAGGATGCTGGATTAATAAATTGCCTCATTCATTTAAAAATGAAAATAAACTATAGATTTTTAGAAGAAAATGTAGGAAATCTTGTCACCTTTAAATGGGCAAAAGCTTCTTAGAAACACATCTATGAAAGAAAAATTATAAATATATAGTGGTGTATGCCTGTAATTCCAGTACTCAGGAGCCTAAGACAGGAGGATTGTAAGTTCAAGGCCAGCAAGGCCTCACTATATAGCCCAAGCTGGCCTTGAACTTACAATCAAGAGATGTATCATATAACATGCTGATTATAGTTCATATATTCTTGAGAAATTCTGAGTGAATATAGTGTTTGTCCCACAAAAATGGTAACCATATGACCTAATAATGAATAGTTAATTCATTCCACAATAAATATAATAGCTCTTGACAGACTACTATAAACTGAAAATACCATCAGAAGTTAATGCACCTAGCCTGAGTGCCAAGCTTAGCAATACTGACCATAGCAGGGTGTGGACTGTTTACCCTGGTGATGTTATGGTAACTGGGAGCTGTTACTACCCCTGTCATGAGACAGCATTGTACTGTATATTGTTAGCCTGCGAAGAGATCAGAATTCAGATTTGAAGTATGGCTTCTGTGGAGGACATATTGTTTTCCCATTGTTGTAAAGATGACAATACTTAAATTGAACAGTCTTAAGTTGGGGACCATCTATACATATATATCCTTCAAAACATGTTTACTTGTCATCCTTAAGGAGAAGGCTTACCTATCATATATCCACCATCCCACTTTAAAAGTAGAACACTTGTAAAAACAATTCAAAGTTTTATCTACCAACTTTAGAAAGTCTTTAAAATATAACCAAAAAGATGTTTTAGATGAAAATGTGGGGCAGGGTTGTATGTTGCTCAGTGATAGAGCACTTGCTCACACATAAAAGAGCAAGAAAAATTGCTCAGAATAAATTTAGTAGAAAAGTTGCTACCAGATCTCTAAGCAATAGAAACTCAAGAAGTGGAGCCAGTAAGGTGGCTCAGCAGATAAAGGCTCCTGTCACCTGGTCTGAAGTCCTGAGTTTGTGTCCCAGGTATTACTTTCCTTGAGAACTCTTTCTCTGACTTTCCCTACTTCTGAGAATTGAGGTAGGTGTATGTTAATACATGTCCTTCAGTGCTATTTGCGCTGTCGTTGCTTTTTGTTGTTGACAACATGCCCTCTGTTGTTGTTATTTTCTCATCTCTTTAACACAGTCTCTGATAAAGCAACAACAACAACAAAAAGGAATGATTTATTTTGCTCATGATCCTTTGGTTCCATTTTTTGGGCTCCTTGTAAAGTTCAATATCATGGAAACAGGAGTATGTGGAGGCGAGGACTCGCCTTGTGGACAGGAAGCAGAGAATAAGGAAGAAAGTTGGGAGCAGGTATAACCTTCCATGGCACATCACTAAAGACATACTATGTTGAGGCCCCACCTAAAGTTGCCACAACTTCCCCAAACATTGCCACTAGCAGGTGAAAAAATGTTCAACATAAGCACATGGGGGAGTATCTCAGATTCAAACCACAGTGTGCACAGTGTGTCCTAGGAAGTCAAAAGTTGCTTCCCCTTTTGTGCCTGACTTTATTGTAGTTTTACTCTTTTAGTGTCAATAAAATGAAATAGGGAGAAATTACAGGGCTTCACTTACTGTTTTTATTCACGGTTACACACACAGTCCACTGATGTTGTAGCAGTTACATCCAGTGTGTTTTATCCTTTCCTTAAGGTGATATGTCAGAGGTTTTGTCCCAGTTGCAGTAACCTACTCAGGGTTTTTTGTAAGGTGCTTACAAACTTGTGGCATGGTATCACAGTTTTGTTAGGAGCTTACTATGGGAGAGGACTCTGCAGAGGTCTAGGCTGCCACACAGGAGTGGCACACTGGAACACTGCAGGAGTGTCCCTCTTCCATCCTGCAGTCTTTCCTTGCTAGGATAGAGATTGTGTGGAACAAATGAGGAAATCACTAAAAGCCCCCAGGGTTTACTCATTAAAGCTTTCCAGGTCAGGCCATATTGTTTGATCTCCAACAAAAACTCCTTTTGCTGTCGGATGCATTTGGTTTCATGTAGCAAGAGCAAGGATGTATAATGATGAAGACTGAGAGATCCAAACTTGGTTTGGATCTCTGGGTCTTGGTTTCTTTAGCTATAAAATGAGGACAATAAAGTTTTCAGTCTCACAGAACAGCTATTTGAAGTGTTTGTAAAGTGCCTGACACGTGTGCTTCTTTTTCTTTAAATTTTTTTCTTTATTTTAAATGCCAACCACAGTTTCCCCACCTCCTCTCCACCCTTGCCTCCCCAGTCCACTCCTCAGAAAGCGGCAGACCTCCCATAGGAGTCAACAAAGCATGGCACACCAAATTGAGGCAGGACCAAGCTCTTCCCCCGCTGCATCAAGGCTGAGCAAGGCATTCCATCATAGGAAGTAGGTTCCAAAAAGCCAGCTCATGCACCAGGGACAGTTCCTGGTACCACTGCTAGGGGCCATAAATAGACCAAGCTACACAACTGTCACCCACATGCAGAGGGCCTAAGTCGGTCTAGAGTCCCCAAGCTCCCACGAGCTCGAATCAGCTGTCTCTGTGGGTTGCCCTGTCAGATACATGTTCCTCTTACACATGCTGTACAGCCTATAGGATATAGCAGAAAGGTTTTCAGCAAAAAGATGGTATAGGGTTTTTGTTTTTATGGTCCTTCTGTTCAACATATATTAAAATATATCGTAACTTGTAACTTGTTTTGAAATAGTTTTGTTATGTGGCACTTCAGGCAAGTCTCAAACTCAAGGTTTTCCTTCTGTCTTAGCCTCCTAAGTGCTGCGATTCCGAGTGTGGGCCACTGTGCCCAGTGTGTTGTTTATTTCCATTAAGAGCAGTGGTCATGAATTTATTAATGACTTCTTTCCCCTTAGGCAAGAAAAATGATAGAGGAGTTCAGGGGCTTGTTCCTGAGAGACCCTTATACATTGCCTTATAGTCCATCTTCTCTTCTGTAGTATACATTCTTTGAAGACAGACCCTGTACTGACTCACTTTTTACTTTATGTCTATCCAGGTAGAATGCCTAACATGGAAGATGCATGTTAAGTATTTATTGGCTAAGTGGTGAGGGAGGGTTACATAGTTCTCTTCTTAATGCTAATCATATTTCTCTAACATAATAGGTAAAGAATGAAGAGAACAAAGACTTGAAGCTCCCATGAGTGGGATGGCTACAAGGCCTATTTCTATTAGAGTAAAATACAGTAATATTTTTATTTTGAAATTGTTAACTTTTGAATTTGAATATAATGTTTTATGACAAGCATATATACACATGTATATATACATATATATGTACTACATACTACATACATATATATGTATATATGTGTGTATGTGTATATAGTATACATGCTTCTTTGGAGTTTTTTTTCTCTTAAATTACCATATAATTTTATTGTAATTTAGGGTCTTAGGGAATTTTTCTGTATGTGGTATCTATAGCCTGTAGTTGAATTGAGATGTAGGGTTCACTTAAATTGTTTGACCCCATCAATTTAGTTAAAAAGAGCCAAAGATAACTGCTTCTATTACTGTAACCTTGAGATTTTATATTAACTTTGTGTGTGTGTGTGTCTGTGTGTGTGTGTGTTTTGCATACATATGACTGTGGGTATGTTGTATTCATGTGTGCATCAGGAGACCCCAGCAGGAATTTAGACGGCTTGCTCTTATTCTCTGACTTACCATCTTGAGAAAGGTCTCTCATTGTACTGGAACTTTGTTATATAGGCCAGGTAGGTTGGCTGCTGAGCTCTCGGAATCTGTCTCTCCTGATGCTGGGGTTACAGGCACCTGCAGCCATGCCTAGCTTTTATATAGTAGCTGGAGACTCAAACTCAGGTCCTTCTGCTTGCAGAGCAAATGTGCTTAACCTTTTACACTAACTTTGGTAGTTAAACATCTGATTTCAAAACTTAAGAAGTAGCTTCTACAAGTTTTAGTTGAGTTTGAAATTAAAATTCCTCTCTTTCTCTCTTAAAGTTTTATTTTGTGTATGAGTATCATGCCTGCATATATATCTGTAAACCACATACATGCCGTGTCTGTCCTTGGAAACCACAGGAGAGTGCTGGATTCCCTGGAACTGGAGTTGTGGATGGTTGCTGCCATGTGGGTGCTGGGAACTAAAGCCTGGTGACCTGAAAGAGCATGTGTGTGGAGGTCAAAGTACAACCTCAAGAATCAGTCCTTGACTTTCACTTTGTTTGAAACAAGGTTTCTTGTTAGTCATGTGTATGCCAGGCAGTGGGCCTGTAAGCTAGGAATGTCCTGTCTCTGCCTCCTACCTCACCATAGGAGTGTTGGGGTTATACAGGTGTGTTCTGCATGTGGCTTTCCATTGGTTCTAGAGTTCTGAATTACTAGATTCTCACACTTGCGTGGCAAACACTTAGTCCACTGAGCTATTTATTATTCTACCTAAATTTATCTCTTAAAAGATTAATAGCAAGTTAGACAAACCAAAGTTTGAAGGAAAATCAAAAGATAATTTCATAAATATACACTCTATGGCAAGATTATTGTGACTTTCAGATTCTTACTTTTTCTTCTAAAAACAACAAAATAGGAAATGCCATGTCTTTGAAGCAACAATGGTCAATTTTAGAACTATTAGAAACTTGAGGATGCAACAAAAATTCTTACATTGATCTTAGGTAAGTGGACTAACATATAGTAACACTGCAGATTAAGCTACTTTAATATGAAATGATAGAAGACCAAGGCCCAAGAAAGCTTTTTATTTAATTCTCTGAAAAAATATTCATGGCTAAATTACATTAAGTAGATACATACAGGGGTTTTCTCAAATGGATACATCACAATATTAAGAAATAGGTGAAGAGGAACCTCTTAGCAGATGATAAATTCCAGGAGTATCTGGATCTCAGAGAAGAATGATGAGTGGAAGCTTGCCCAGCAGCTTCCTGAGAGACTGGTGCCTTGGATGCACATGATTTTTTTGAGGCAGAGATGAACTCTGGGTCTCAGAAAAATAGGAATTGGGTAGAGTTTGCATGCAGAAAAGTTAGACTTCCATCACCCAGCACCTTAATAGATAACAATGCCCTTAGGTAGGAAGCTTGGGATGTTACCTTGGATAAAGTGCATTGGAGAGTCTTCAGGTTAGATAAAGGGTTAACTATAAATCAAGATAATAAAACCCTTTAGCTTAATCTGCAAACTCCCACCCAGGATCTTCCAGCCTGTAACTCCCAAGCAAGGAAAATTTTGGAGGATTCTTTGAGACTCCAGGTAAACCACCCCTGATTATTGACACTTGGCGGTTTTGTAAAGGAGATGTCCAGCCTTAACTCATATTCAACCATGAAGCCGAAGCTCTGAGTCTATAAGCTGTACTTTGACAAATTAAAAACAAATGACAGTGTGCACACGTAGATAATTACAGCACACAGCTTGAGTTTCTCCAAGGAATAGGACTCTATGAAGAGCACCCGATTAGGAGATGTAACAGTGGCAGATGCTCACAAGGTTGGTAGTCACCATACAAAAGGAAGAAGACAGTTTATCTTTTACTCTTAAAAAAACTGTTCTTCTTGATTCATTTCTGTTTTTGTTTTGTTTTATCATAGGGCTTCAAAAACAAACCAAAAAAAATGGGCCACATAAAGCCAGACTTGATTGATGTTGACTTAATCAGAGGTGAGTTGGAAAATTGACTTGGTTTTTTTATATACATACTACATATTTTCATTCTTTTTCTTTTCTCTCACAACTTGACAAACTAGAGTCACCTGAGAAGAAACCTTAATTGAGGAGTTACCCCTCTATCAGATTGACTTGTGGGCATGTCTTTGGGGTATTTTTTGATTAATCATTGATGTGGGAGTGCTCAGCTCACTTGAGAGATGCCACCCCTGGGCAGGTGGTCCTGGCTGTATCAGAAAGCAGGCTGAGCAGCCAAGGGAGCAAGCCAGTAAGCAGCACTCCTCTGTGGTCTCTGCTTCAGTTCCTGCCTCCAGGTTCCTGCCCTTAGTTCCTGCGTTAGCTTTCCTCAGTGATGCACTATAAGGGATAAGGTGAAGGAAACCCTTCCGTCTCCAAGTTGCTATTGGTTAGTGCTTCCTCACAGCAATAGAAACCAAACTAGTGCTCTTCCCCAACCCCATCCTTTCCTCTCTTCCTCCTTCCCTTTCTTCCTCCCACAGCTCTCCCCTTCCCCTCCTTTTTGTGTCTCCCCCACCCCACCCCACACACAGCTTCAAGCTCAATCTTCCCACCTCAACTTCCCAAGTACTGGGATTGCAGGAATTTCACCTCGCCTAGTTTGTTATTATGTTATTTCATTCTGGTGCCATAGAATAGTTTTAGGTATCTTCCATATATTGTGGCATAATTACTTTTAAAAGTAACCTTTCTCCATTATCATTCAAGGTTTTGCACTTTCTTTGCTGTAATGCTTTGGGGTTATGTAACTAGCATGGTTTTAATAAAGGCGAAAGGGAGATGCTTTGGAGATTGTTGTTGTATCATTAAGAAGAATGTATTGTTTGCCATTCAGGTGAGCCTGACTTGTTTTGAGCACCTGTCCTTGTGCCTGAGGTGAGAGCATCTTAGAAGTCTTGCCAGCACCTTAGCTGACCAGGTCATGTGCTGATTTACCCCACCCCCCCCATTCTAATGTAAGGTGACAAATGGCCATCAGTACAGTGCATATACATGTTTCTTATGCATTTTAATAAATGTTTATTTCTTTTATTGATTATTTAAAGGCTCAACATTTGCCAAAGCCAAGCCTGAGATTCCATGGACATCTCTCACTCGGAAGGGGCTCGTTCGAGTGGTGTTTTTTCCGTTGTTCAGCAGTTGGTGGATTCAGGTTACCTCTCTCAGAATCTTTGTTTGGTTGCTGCTGCTTTACCTCATGCAAGGTAACTCAAGAATGGAATAAACTATGATGATTACGTTTTCTATACTTAAAGGAGACTTACTGTACTCTTACCTTTTCATTTGAGTCTTTAAAGCAGGCCTTTAAACCTTTTCCACTTGCAATTATTTTTCCTTCAGAAATTTTTTATGCCACCCTGGATAGATGGCATAACCTTAGTTAGGGTTCCTATTGCTGCAATGAAGCACCATGACCCAAAGCAGGTTGGGGAGGAGAGGGTTTATTTCAGCTTACATGTCCACATTGTAGTCCATCACTGAAGGAAGTCAAGACAGGAACTCAGAGCAGGAACCTGGAGACAGAAGCTAATGCATAGGTCATGGAGGGGTGCTGCTTACTGGCTTGCTCTCCATGGCTTTCTCAGCCTGCTTTCTTATAGAACCCAGGACCACTGGCCCAGGGTTGTCACCATTCACAATGGGCTGGGTTCTCCCCCATCAATCACTAATAAAATGCCCTACAGCAGGATCTTATGGGGGCATTTTCTTAATTGAGGTTCCTTCCTTTCAGATAACCCTAGCTTTTGTCAAGTTGATATAAAACTAATCACCATACTGGATATACAGGTATATAAAATAAGTATATAAACCAAACATTTACTGGTAATCAGAAAGAAGGGATGGAAAGTTGACTCAGTGGTTAAGATTACTAGTTCAATTCCCAGCACCCACCTGGCAGCTTACAACTATTCACATCTTTGTGGGCAGCAGGCATAATGTGGCAAAAACATGCAGATAAAACATTCATACATACAACTAACTAAATAAATATAAAACTTCTTTTAGCCAGGCATGGTGACCTATACTTTTAATCCTAGCATTCAGGAGGAAGGAGCAGGTGGATCTCTATGAGTTCATGGCCAGCCAACTATAGTTACCTGGTGAGACCCTATCATAACCCCTACCCTCCAAAAGAAAGCACCCTCTGCAAAACAAAACAAAACAAAACAACCAAAAAAAGAATTAAAAAACCCAAGGAAAAGAAAAGAAAAAAGTCAGAAAGAAATTTATTTTAAAACAATTCTTGCCCGGCGGTGGTGGCGCACGCCTTTAATCCCAGCACTTGGGAGGCAGAGGCAGGTGGATCTCAGTGAGTTCAAGACCAGGCTGGGCTACAAATCGAGTTCCACATGGCTGGGACTGATACACAAAGAAACCCTGTCTCGAAAAATCAAAAAAACAAAAAACCCCAAAACCAACCAATTCTTTGGTGGGTATATATACACATATAATAGTTGTGCATGTTTAATTTTATATAATTAAGACTTGCCCATATATATATATAATATAAATATACAAATATAAATACATATTATATAAATATTAGAAAATATTTTTATTTATTTGAGAGTTTCATATACATATGTAGTTTGATCCTATTCCTCCCTTTGTTCAACTCCCTCTGGACCCCCTTCAATGATTACCCCCTCTTTCAACTTCATGTCTTTCTTTTTTTGTTCTTAAAACCCACTGAATCCAATCCAGTCATTACTGCCTTTGTTGCCTGGGTCTGGGGCCATGCACTGGAGCACAGCAAACTTAGTTTTGGTTAAACCACCACTTCACCACATCCTCTCTCTTGTCTTTCCCTCACCTCTCACCTCTCCACTGCACAAACCTTTAAGCCCCTCCCCTCATTCATATTGCATGTGGTCTATCACCTCCTCCAGTTAAGACCTCTTTCCTCTTCCCTCCGATGCAGGGATGAATTGTTAAATCTCTGGAAGGTTACAATGAAAAAGTAAAAGAGGATGGTAATAGGGATGAGAGAAAGAAGAAAAGATGCAGGAGTAAGAGGGGAAGTATGAGGTGTGGCTGAAGAGCATATGGAAACATGCCTCAGGGTAAACTGAGTGGACAAACACAGATAGCTGGCCTGAAACCTCATTGAGCAGTATGCAGCCAGCATGAGACACATCTGAAGAGTAGATGTTCAATAATAGAGAATCAGAGATTAAAGAACGCCCGGATGAATTCCATTTTGTATGTGAATCGTGCTTGCTTTCTACAGTTTATAGAGAATCTATCTGTATTCACAAATCAGCAGGGATGTAGTTAGTGAATACTCTGCTGTTAGCATGTTGGAGTTAGGGTTCTCTTTGTAATTCAGCCTTGGTCAGAATTTGTAGAAGATTCATCCAACAAGGATCTTTGTCCATTGAGTTAGTGCTAACTTCTTCTCCATCAGCAACTAACTCTCAGTAACATGAGAGTTACCATACATTAAAGGTTAGAACTATAAAATTGTCTGTAGTGGGAAGTTCTATAGATAATTTTGATATTACCCTATTTTTCATTTTTATTTATTTGAAAATCTCATATATACAATAAAAAGAAACAATATAGCATGGTAGTTAATTCCTGGGTTCAAATCCCAGCTTTGGTAGTTGCTTTACAGATATCCTTGGGCCTTGGGAAATACGTTTCCTTTGAATCGAATATTGTTTAGAACTGTCTTCTTTGGAGCTGGAGAGATGACTCAGCAGTTAAGAGCACTTGCTGCTCTTCCAGAGGACCAGGTTCAGTTTCCAGCACTCATGTTGGGCAGCTCACAACTACCTGTAACTCCACCTTCGGGGGATCTGACATACACACACACACACACACACACACACACACACACACACACACACACACACACACAGTCTCTTTCTCTCTTTCTTACAAATAAGTAAAAATAAATCTTAAAACTCCTAAAACTGTCTGCAGCATGTGGCATCTGGTTATCCTGTGGTGGAAGCTCATTAGGGATGTCTGGATTATGATGCTACCAGTTTGCAAAATACTTCCAGTAGGTTGTTTTTCACTTACCCAGCAATCTGTGACTTTAATTTTTACTCAGTTAGTGTCCAAGTGCATGATATTCTAGGAAATTATTTACTTTTCTTAGTTCTTTTAGAAACGACAGCTTGTGGAAGTGGCATGTACAGTTACTAGAGTATGCTTTTTACGGCTTTGCATTTTCAACCCTCTACAGTCATAGCGATCGTGTTGTATCTCATGATGCCTATTGTGAACGTGAGTGAAGTGCTTGGACCGTTGTGCCTTATGCTCCTCATGGGAACTGTCCACTGTCAGATCGTGTCGACTCAGATAACAAGGCCATCAGCAAACAATGGCAGTAGGAGAAGAAGGTAAGGGAGAGGTTGACTGGAGCTTCCTTTTTGTTGCATATTTGACTTACAAATGAATGCTGTTCTCTTTTCTCCTCATGCTAAGAAGCCAGATTAACTTTTTAGTTTCATGTGACCTTTTTTGCACTCAGTACAGTATGTTTAAAAGGAAAATTACTACTTTTTGTTGACATTTATTTTAATGTTTTATTCAAACATTACTTTGAAATGTATTTCAAAACCAGTAATGGTTTTGAAAAGCACATTCTCTGGCTGAGGTATAGATATATAAGTACAAGACACTTGCC